>NC_064810.1:140495416-140565619 GCF_023721935.1 Panthera uncia
AAAGAAAGAAAGAAAGAAAGAAAGAAAGAAAGAAAGAAAGAAAGAAAGAAAGAAATCAGCTGTGGGGACTTCCTTCTGGTTTTTGAATGAACCAGAAAGGGAAAGAATGCCACCTAGAAGCCCAGTTGGTTGGCGGTGACAGTGGGAAGGAGAATGGAGAGGCAGAGATAGTCTGTGAAGTCGTGTGATCAAGTAAACACGAAGACATGCTAGAAGAAAGGGAACAAAGTAGAAGACAGCACCTATTTGAGCCTGGGGACTAAGGGGTGGCAGATACTAACAGACATAAGGAAGGAGACGGGAAGAGTCTAGTCTAGGTCAGAGAAGACTCGATTTGGGACATACTGAGCTACTGCTGGGATATTCACTTGAGAAAAGTACAAAAGACCATGGGAAATGACGTGAGAGCAAAAGATTAAAATCTGGGAGTTGTTGACTTGAAGGAGATTTAAATTTGAGACTTGGAAGTGAGAAGACACCACGGGAGAGAATAATGTTTAAATGATTGGTCATGGTCATGGTCATTTTTAAGTTTTTACCTTGACAAGTAACATATCAATCCAATAATTAGTATTAACAATTTGGGACTAAGTCCCAAACTCTGTTCTGGGAATAACCCTTTTATTCTGTGCAGTGGGTAGCATTAGACATTCTATTTAAAAAATAGTAATAATTTCATGGCCAAATTCAAATTAGCTTGTAAAATAATACTTTAAACAGAGTTTGACAATTGGTTTTATCATAGGGCCCCTCAGAGCTTTGAACATCCCGCCATGCATTATAAGCCTCCAATGGGAGAACTGAGTGCAGTTTTTCCCAAACATCATTAATTGAAGCACACTTCTTTTCACTGAATATGTATTAACTCCCGTGGATCACCATTGGAGAAGCACTGTTATGACGTATAGGAAAGAGAGAGAGGGTCTGTCACTCTCTGGGAATGTTGTTGTTACATACTCAAGAATTTGCCCTTCATTTACAAAATAAACACTCCCCGCTTCGGCCCCCCATGCTCCTATGGAGACTGGAGCAAGGCTAGGAGATGGCGCACAGAATCAGAGTCCTCCCTATATTTCGTTTGGTCATACCAATGGGATTGCTCTAACCTGAGAGCATCAGCTGCAGCAAACCAGAACCACAAGTTACGCATGCGCATACCTGGGCTTAACGGTTCTGACTACTAACCGGAGAAGCAAATATGACCGCACACTTGGATGACAGCAACACCTCCCTCGTGCCCTGTCAGATCTCAGCATTTTCTCCCTGCTCACAAGCCACAGAGTCACAAGACTGGCTTCTGTACTTCTGAACCCAATGACCTGGAGAAAGTCCCCAAGTCAATCTGACCTGCAGTCCAATGTGCAGTATGTGAACAAATGTCCATGTTCTATTCCCTGAGGTTTTCCTTTTTTTAAAAAAGTGATACAATAATATAATACAGATAAAGAGTATGTTCTTTAAAAAGGGAGCACAGTGCAACACCAAAATAGATGTTGTTATGCACCACTATTTTTGCAATGGCTGAAAATGTCAGTGACGTTGGATGCTCTCATCCTACACCTAATCAGCAACCAAATCAATGTCGAGCACACTGCAGTGAGCCCTTAACAGTGAATCACAAATGTGATCACTTTACTCCTCTGCTTAAACTCAACAGTGGTTCTGCACTGCTCATTTCTGGGTCTTGATTTTAGGCCCCTCTATGTGCTGGCATCTTATCTTTCCAGATGGAATAGCAGTACTCTTGAAAACCTTGGTAGGTTCTATTTGTAGGGGATAAGTAAGAAGAAAATATAAGAGATGTTTTAAAGTTTCCTACCTTGGAGTCTGGAAGCAAGGTAGCGCCATTAAAAGGATTAAGAGTTGCTTCTGAAGGTTCAAGGTGAGAGGAAGGATCAAAGAGCTCCATTTTAAAGTTACTGAGTGGAATGCACCACCACAGTGCTTCTCAAACTCTTTGGTCTCTGTGTTCCTTCACACTCTTAGAAGTTACTGAGAACCTCAAAGAGTTCTGTTTATGTGGGGTATATCTACTTATCATATTACAAGTTAAAAGTGTGAACATTTTAAAACACAGGAGGAGTAGACAAGCACACGTTCCATCAGCCATCAGAGCTGTGACATTTTCACGCATCCCAGAGCCTCTGGAGAACGCCACTCATATATGTAAGACAGTGAGTGTGAAAAGTCAAACAACACCGTGGCATTATTTTTAAGATATTTTTGGCCTGGTAGAATCCCTGAAAGGGTTTCAGAGATCCATAAGCCGTCCCCAAATCGCACTTTGAGAACAATTACACTATTGTGTCATCCATATGGCCATCCAAAATACTCCTGGAAATTTGTGACTTACATGAAGAGAAAAGTTGGAGACTGGAGGTATGTACTTGTAAGCAAAAAAACAACAATGCCAACAACGATAGTTGAAGCCAAGAGCATGGGAGATAGGGGAGAAGATGATGAAAGAAAAGAACTTTGGATGGGGCGCCTGGGTTGCTCAGTCGGTTAAGCCTCCGGCTCTTGGTTTTGGCTCAGGTCACCATCTCGCAGTTCGTGGGATCAAGCCCCACGTTGTTGGGCTC
The DNA here is from genome assembly GCF_023721935.1 of Panthera uncia. Lineage (NCBI taxonomy): Eukaryota > Metazoa > Chordata > Mammalia > Carnivora > Felidae > Panthera > Panthera uncia. The sequence continues at coordinate 140,497,999 of NC_064810.1, forward strand.
TTTGCTGATAGTACAGAGCCTACCTGGGATTATCTCTCTCCCTCTCTTTCTGCCCCTCCCCTGCTCGCTCTCTCTTTCTCTCTCTCAAAATAAATAAACTTGAAAAAATAAAGAACTTTGGGAAGGTTAACATTTAGGAAGGCAGGGTCAAGAAAAAGAGCAGTAATACAGAAAAACACAAAGTGCTAAGGAAGAGCTATGGCCTCCTGGGAGCGGTGGAGACAAACGGAAAATGCGGTGAAGCCTGTGGGCTGCTAAGGGAGTTGAGAAATGCAGGTGCTGGGATAAGGTCACTCAGCCTGCCCATCTTTTTACTGTGGTTGCTAAGATAATTGTACTTAGGAGCTTTTAAGATTTTCACTTCATCCTCGGTAAGCAATGTACTACGGCTTCACAGTAAAGTCCAGGTGGCCATTTCTCTGTATCCTGCTTGGGATTCCTAACATACTTGAAACCTCAGACCACGTGTCTCCCTTTAATTGCGAACAACCCTAAGCACTCCATATTTTCAAAATGGCTTCTCTTTCATTCCTTCCAGTTTTTTTCTTGCTGGAGTCTCCGTTAAGCATATACTGAAGTCTCTGGCAGGCAAGATCCAATCTCTGAGCTACCAGTTTGCAACCTCTGGATCAACGGATGCTGACTGAAACATGGCTTCCAGGGAGAACCCTGTTCACAAGAATTCAGTGTGAAAGCAATACAGCCCATCAGTTCTGACAGAGAGGAAGTGGGTTCAAGAGATATAGCCTGACCTCTCAAGAAATGTAGTAATGAAGGGAAGGTGAAGATTCGAAGGGACATCTGGGTCCAGGAGAGGAGATTTTTACAATAATAGAAAATAGAAAGGGAGACACTGACATAGGAATGAAGAGAATAGATAGATGGGTAAGCCTTGGCAAGGAGGAGGGATATTTCTTCTGAGACAAGAAGAACATAAAGCTTCAAGGTAACCCTAATATTTCAAGCAACAAAGAAGAGATAATAAGAGAGTTCCCACTGGAATGGCTTTGGTTTTCCCAGAAAGCAGACAATGCTGTAATTTGGTGAGGATGACAGGGTCAGGAGGGGATCGGAGTATGAGAAGCGGACAGGGTTTGGAACAGCCACTGTGGATCCTGCGGCACAGACTCAACAAGCGAGGAAAGGAATGCCTAGCAAGGATGAAGCCTCGCTGAGATTAACTGGCATAAATTACAGTAAACCCCAGCAAAGCTTTGTGACTTCGGCCAACAATTCTTGGCAACTCAAGATGTTCAACAACCGCCTGAGCACACGCTCTTCTTTGTGGAAAGAGTGCCAGGAGGAGATATTCAGAGAGAATACCCTTCTATGGAAAGACTAGAAATCGGGGAAGGACTTCATTTCAATATGTGTTTAGTCACAAAATCCCATAAACAATGAGGTCACTGAATTCTTTCCTGGAGAGAGCAGGGCAATCAACCCTGTCCCGATCCATCAAGAACTAGACTAAGAAAGGCAATACTTTGATGGAGATCAGCAGAGTAGGACACAACGGTCATCAATTTTCTAAACAAACAGAAAATCTCTGAGGCAAATACTTTGCTAACTTCTATAAGTCAGAAAATTAGAGCCCCTGCTAAAAACCTACCTTCATGAGAGTGAAAGGAGATGTTATTAATAATTAAGTGGGAACAAGGAACACATACTGGAACTGACCCGGGCAAAATGGAACACGTGGTCCACTGTTATTACATACACTGCACACAGAATTGCAAACGGCCCTTCAGAAATACATGGAATGCATAGTTCTGTACGGCTGGTCATGGGAAAAAAAAAAAAGGATGCTGTCTTCCCAAAAAAACTCTGAGCAACCAGGACAGAAAGCCATTTGGACAATGCCCTGAGTCACACAGTCAAAGGGCTCACTAAACTATAATAGCACAAGGCCAGCTTAGAATACAGAACGAAGAAGTGGTGATTCGTCTAAAGGAAACAGGTGGCACCACCATGAATCCTAGAAGACTCAAATCAGAGCGGGCTCTGTAGCTGACTAGTACGAAATGCTTTTTTTAAGTGCCAAGGTTGGAAAAGATGGTTATTGGGGTAATGAAGAGAAACGCATTCTGACGCAAACAATTCATCAGTAAAACCAAGTCCAAAGTAAAAGATCTTTGGAGTGGTCTGAGCTTCCTAGTAGCTCATCAGGACAGGGTGTAAAAGGAGATGCTTCTTAGGGGGGAAAAAAATCTGTGAAAACACCGAAGCACGTATTTAGAATAGGTACGTTCTAAATATTTAACATTGGCAAGCAGTAACAATGACTAAATAAGCGATCTTGAGGCTTTGGAACAGTGGTTCTCAAACTGTGGTCCCCTGACAAGAAGCATCAGCTTCACCTGGGAACTTACTAGAAGAGCAGATTTTCCAGCCCTCCCCAAACCTACTGAACAACCAGCTGTGGGGATGGCCCCTAGCAATCTGTAGGTCATCCATGTGTTTCGGACACACAGATGTTTGAGAACTGCTGCTTTATGGAAGCAGCTGTCTACCAGCCGATACTAGAAGAAATAATTTTGAAGGTCTGGGTGAAATGTTAGGGAAGCTTGTTTTTTAGAGCCTCACTGCTAAAGCACTAAGTCCTTGCTGTGCAACGTGTGGGCCATGGACCAGTGGCATTGGCGTCTTCTGGAAGCTTCACAGAAACGCAGAGACTTGGGCCTCAGTGTGTACCTGCTGAATCAGAATCGGTGTTTACAAGATTCCCAGTGGATTCCTGTGCACGTTAAAATTCAAGAAACACTAAACTAGAAGCAGCAGCACACTCCAGTAACTAGTGAGAGGGGGGAAAGTTTCTCGGCCTCGCAACCCTCATCGGAGACCAGCGGCAGGTCCCGTGCTCACCTCCAACTTAGGTGTGGGCAAGGGCCCGGACTCTGGAGCAGCTGCTAAAACCGCAGCCTCTGCCTTTCCCATGGGCTGCCTCGGGAACTCCCTGAGAAGGCCCCCACTTGTCACTGCTGACTTTGACCAAGGGAGCTGCTTAGCCTTGAACACACTCAAAGGTGTGGCCTGAACTGCCAATGGTTTAAACATACGCCAGAAGTCCCATCCACTTAATACCATAGTTAATACAGCAGAAACATACAGATTTGTTTGTCCCTATTAAATTGTTTCTCATATCTGTTTAAATAGCAGTTGAGATACCTCCTAAATTTGAAAGCTATTGAGTTGTGAGACAGGAAAAAAAAAAAAAAAAAAAAGCTAACACGATCCCAGATCTTTACTTCATCTTCATAACAAGTAAAAACTACCTTTATTTTTTCCAACCAACCTGATAACATGGATCCCTCATTAGTAGTCTCAGACAGATTAATACTCTCAGAAAGTGAATAGATGGGGCTCGATTAACCCACTCTCTGAAAGAAGAAAACAAGAGAAAGCATGTTTGCCCGTGTTGAAGAGGCCAGTGTGACAGTTCATGAACAACACAAAACAGTGCAGGACAATAAGGGACACACAAAGGAATAGCATTAGTTTATTTCGAGCATAAGCTACAACAAGGACTATTATTTGGTACCTGAACACTTAATCCATGTTAGCGTGAAATGCATAAAAACTGCCATCATCATTTGGTTCGTACTGCCCTTGCTGACTGAGGGGCAGCGCCTGACCAAAAGAAATAGCTAAAAGTTCCAATAATTAAATTTGACTTAACAAGAACTTATGCCCTAATAACCTAGGATCCATTTGAAAAAATTATACGCATACATCTTAAGGAAAATATTTTTATTTCATTCTTAAGCACATTTACTTACTAATGGCGTGTGTGCTCCTGTAAACACTAAACAAATTCTCAAGCCTTGTGATCAGATTGGATACCACCACCTTCTCCTCTTCCACCTGCTTTTCACCTCGTACTTGCTTTTTATCGTAACAACCATGGAAAACCCAGCTTCAGAAACATATGCCGTCATCGAAAGGAAGGTAGCCCAATCTTAATATGGAAATCATACAGCACCTTGAGCAGTTGGCACTGTATCTGACAGATATTGCATAGCGTTCTTCTCCTTGAAAATTTCAAACACTCCATGACACCCTGGGGGTGCTCTGTAGCCTCCAGGGCACTTTGGTGGGCAGTTTGGGGAACACCGTGAAAAAGCATTTCCTTGGATCAGTTTCCCCAGAAGCAGACCCTGAGATGAAGGTTGGTGTACAGGTGAATGGCTAAGGATGTAATCTCAGGGGAGACCATGGAGAGTGGGGAGCACGAAGGAGAAGGGCAAAGACAAGCACGGGCACCCTCTCAGGCAACACTGTCTCACACGGTCCTCTAAGCTAGCCCGACAGTGGTGCTTGGTGCAAATGTTAACAAAACACTAAAACAAAGAGTGTCTGTTATTCCATAGTTAGCCAAGAAAAACTGAGGAAGATAAGGAAAGCTGTTCCAGACTAGAAGCCACATAACTTCTCCCACCCCCACAGCTGGGTTACTTATGCATCCAGCAAGTTTAGGATACTTTAAAGGTCTGCCCCTCGGTCAAGTGGAACATTTGCTTAAGCTGAGGTCCCAAGCCAACCCTTGCCTGGCCTGCCTCATATTAATCCTTAGCATTGGTGGTAGAATACAGCTTCATCTCCTCCACGGTCCTGAGAAATTCAGCTCTGCTCCCAAACCTGCACATCTCAAACGTGAGTGCACGAGACCGACCCTCCTCAAAGGCAGGACGAACATCTACGGTCACTGCCACTGGAGGTGTCACGCCCCACCCTACCCCCTTCCGCTCCACCCCAAACCCCTCACTATTCCTTCCAGAAGGAAGTTGGCAAATATGCTTTTCCCATGTTCTTATATTCCCAGGGATGTCTGAGAGCTCCTGATAGGTTAGAGCACCCCCCAACCCCCCCACCCCACCCCACAGAGGCCTGGCTACAGACAGAGGCTGAACAAGACGTCCCAAAAGCATCACTGGCTGAGAACTGCTCTCCCCGCCATCACCAGGGCTCCCGGCAGGAGCTGCCCACCACACCCGCCATCAAACCCTGGCCCTCCTCTCGCCCAGGCACCATGACAGCGACACCTTTGCTACGGAGGCAAAGCTCAGTTTCTGAGAATAAAGGCAGGACTCAACCCATGCCGGTGCCGCCAGCCAGGCACAGTTAGCCAAGGCCGTGCCATCGTTCATCCCGACTTCCCTGCGTTGAGGAAAATACTGCAAATTTGAAATGCGCTTTGAATTTAAAACAATCACCTATGGGGACACTTATTCTGAGACTCTTATTTCAGACAGAATACCTCTAATCTTTATAAATAGGGAGAGGGCACATGACTACTTTCCCCTTCAGGTGCTGGGGTCAGCTAAAGATAGCACGGAGCCTGAACTGGAGTGCAGAGATCCGACATCCCAAAGACCTAAAAGAAATAATGATCAAGTTGCAACAGCTGCTAAAAACCTAATGAGGTTTAATGCTGATTGCTTTTCATTATTTAAGAGGAAAAGCCATGAGACATATCAAGAGGTGATTCAAGCTATAAATATGTGTGCACTGGTATTTTTCCTGTTAACTATATACAATCTTCATGAGGAAAAGTCATGACGTTTGCAACGTTTTTCATATTAAAATAAATACAAAAAGCTTTTTTTCCCCTATTTCCTCCCCCCTATAAAAAAGAAAAAAAAAATATGCCAGGATAGGCTTTTTAAACTTATTACTATTGAAGGAATAGAAATAAATGAAGAGTTCCAGAAAAGTCTGAGTTAAAGGTTCGGTTCCAAGCAAACGGCATTTTTTGTTTTGCAATTTTGGGACTAAAGCCCAAAGCTATTAATATTTCTACGTGATTCTGGCCTCTGCTGTTATAAATGTAAATAGAATTCCTGGTGTCTGAGTCCTCTGGCTTCTTCTCTCTGAGCGCTGACCTCTGAAGGAGCAGTTGTTCCTTCCTTGGCTCCCAGCCCCTAACCCCCCACAAGGACGCAGCACATGGGATGGAGCCCTGGTATTCAAGAGGAATGGCGTGTTCTGTAAGATGATATATATCTCTGTTTGCCAAGAGGTGGGGGACTAGGAAACACACGACTTAGTGCAACCAGAGAATTACAGAGAATAATAGCGGCCGGCCATAAAGACGGGTGCTCTCATTGTATTGAGCCAGCAACTGCAGCCCGGAGGAACCCAGAGGCTGGCCCAAGGCTGCACAGGAGAGCAGAGCTGGGGCCTGACTCCTGGGTCCCTCCCCGCCCCAGCACCACTCCAGGTCCCACAGGCGGGGGTGACCGCAGGGACAGTGACTCTCCAACACGTACACTGTGGGAGCAGGAATGTTCAGCACAGCAGCCGGGGGTCCTCTGGGGCAGCTCTGAAAAAGCTGTCTGTCTGCAAAGACAGCGTTTCCCTGGAGGGTATGTCCCAATATAGCCGCCGCACAGCAGCGGATTCATGAGCGGGCAAATATTTGTCCCCTCTTGTGACTGAACTTTTGCCACTTCTTTCACAGGACTATTAATACAGAACAGCGTGATCAGCTCCCACGGCCTTTGCCCATGACCACCTGCCACATCGCTTTCAGCATCACGCTCCGCTTTCAGTACAAAACGGGAAGGAAAAGTGGCACGGGCAACACGGCAACTGAAATGTGGTCGCAGGGCCTTCACCGTCTTGCACGGTGGAAGAAACCCGTATGTGATGTGAGAGCTCCACGTAAAAAGCAGTCACGAAGCTGCGGGGTTGGAGGGTAAATACCACCCAGGACAGCCAAATGGTCTGAGGTCAGCTGAACCCAGGGACGGATGCACAAGCCAGAGGTTCACCCTAGTCCTCATTCGTACCACGCTTCGCTCTCTTTCTCCCTCAGAATAAGCGGCATCTTCATGGTGACGTGTCATTTAAACCGCCCCTTCCATTAATACACAAAACAACAACAACAACAACAACAACACTTCCACCTCCGACTCAAAATTTAAGAGTGGAGAAATTCAATCAAGCCTGTTTCAAAATAAACATTATCTCGCATTCATACAACAGAGCCCTGTATTCTTTTTGGAGGGGGAGAGATGTTAGAAAAGTAAAATTCACATCCAAATAGCCGTGGTAAGACTTAGAAGAAAAAAAAAGTATGCGTGAAGAAATTAACTACAAATGAATACTCAACGCATCTTTACCGGCTTATTCCAGTATTCATAGCGGGTCTTTCTTCTTCCTTTGTGTTTCCCACTAAATTTAGCCCCAAATATGCGCCCAACCGGAAGTCCATCCAATGGGTTATGCTAGTCCCTAAAGTCAGAGAGATATTGAGCAGAAGGGACTGCCTATATGTGTTTCTTCTACACAGTTGATGGAAGTTTCAGAGGTAGAATGGTTTCAAATATTTACTCATCACCTACTGGTAGCCAGGCATGGTTACATGCCCGGGGTAAGGCAAAGGACAAAACCGTGGACTTGTGTTCATGGAGCTGACCTTCTAAAGGGAGAAGAGCAATAATAAAAACAAACAAATAAAAATTTATACGAGGTGGTGTATAATGGAGGACAAGAAAGTTTAAGGGTTTAGACAGTCCAGGGGATATTATTTTAGGGAAGTCAGAGAAGGGTTCTCTGGGCAGATTAGCATCCAAGTGAAGTGAGGAGTGAGTCTAGGTCAGAACAGCAGAAGAGTTAAGTATATAGTCCCTGAGCAGGAGTGTGATTGTTTGTGCAAGCAATAGTAAGGAAGTCCGTCGGGCTGAAGCAAAGTGAGCCAAGACAAGGTATTAGGAGCTGAAGTCGGAGAGATGGCAGGAGCCAGATCTGTAGGTCTTTGGAGAATAAGAATAGGGACTTTGGAATTTTTATTCTGGAAAGCCACTAAAAGGCTCCAAGCAGAGAACTAATATGATCCAACAGATTTTTGAAAGGATCCTTTAGGTGGCAGTATTGAGAACAGTATAGGGAATCGGGGATCAAAGCAGGGAACCAAGTAAACTTACTGCAATTGTCCAAGTAAGAGATGATGGCAGTTTGGACCAGGCAATAGGTGGGGAAGAATAAAGCTGAGGGAGGGCAAGTTGAGCAAGAAAAATCAAAAGTCCTGTTTTAGGCATGTTAGCTTCAAGATCTCCAAAGAAGAAAAAGTCCACTAATCACTAGGTAAAAGAAAAGATGAATTGAGAGTAATTATATACAACTTATAAGGCACAGTCTGTCAGAGCAAAGCTCTCCAAGTGTTTGGGGATTGGCTGATTTTAGCCATGGAAATGTGGTCTCTAGACTGTATCTGGAAGTCACTGCCTGGCTCTCAGAAGGTCATGTACTAATGGGAAGCTGTCATTTATTGGTTTGGCCACGTTAAAATTTGTTCCAGTGGTTGCATGTGGCCCAAGAACAAGCAGTGCTTTCCTGGAAAGGCTAGAACATTTTAATTTCATACCTGGTGGATATCCAAGTGATTGATTTTTGCAATCTATTTCCAAAATATGCCACATTTACAGTAGATATTTCAGAAAACGGGATGTAAAATAATAAGGACACCAACTTGTTCTTATTAGAAAAGTGATTGCATTTTTGGAGCAAAAAAGTCATGCTAAATGGATCAGGTGGTTCTCTTTTAACTGAAATGGCAGAACCTGGTATATATACTTACTTCCTCAAAAGTTGCAATATTCTGACAATTGTAGAATAATCATACCAGGAAGAGACCAGCTAAGTGAACCCACTTTAAAATAACACCAAACATATTAAATAGCAGGGAGCAAGTTGCAAGGAAAATCTTATCTTAAAAAATAAACTAAGATATATTTTATTTTACATTTCACAAAATTTAAGTTATAACCGCAACTCTGCCCTAATAACTAGAACAAAGCAAAAATGGATTCTGCTGACATTTTGGGGCACACTTTCTCTGACCAATCACATAACATGATCCAACATCCTTGAATTCACTTTTGACTTCGGCAGCATAAAGAGGTTCATTTTTGCAAATATATTAGAAAGAGTCATCAATTTTTCCTAAAGGCCTCTCCTAACCTTTGTGGTCCAAATGCACTTTTTTGAAGTCCCACCTTGTCATTGTCCTCGTTAATACCCCTTCTTCAATATGTCAGTGGTCTAATTATGCTGGCGCCTTATTAGCCAGATTCCAACAGCTTGGCACTATAATTATTTTTTTAGTATCGTCAGGATATTCTACATCTTTAGCCACATTTGCAAGTTCATTTCACAAGAAAAACTATGTTATATTTGCACTGTATTACAGGATCTGCACATCATCAGGCAATCAGCAAGGAATGGACCAACAAAGAGGGAGCTCAGAGGAACAGATACACAGAAGAGATCCTTGAGTAGAGGTCAATTTTATAAGTAGTTAATTAGAGGATATGCCAATGTTGTGACAACTTTTTCTTTCCTATGCAACCTCATAACAACCTGGTCTTGGATACCCAGCACCCTTTGTACTTTCCTGGACAGGCAGGTGAAATGGAAAGGGGGTGGATTTATTTTCTAACTAGACTCTCCAATAGATGACATTATGGCTGAATGAAAAGTTGGAAGATCAAAATTTGCTTTTGTACTCTGCCATGAGTCAAGATTTGTGACCATGTGTAACCAGGAGTAACCTCAGCTTCAGGGATGCTTCTTTCACTTGCCCTCTGAGATGTACCACGAGGTGTCTGCAGTGCTTACTGTGTTACCTTATCTGACCCTGGATTAACAACTCCCATCTCATTTCAGATGCCGCCTCGCAATCTTCACTTCTGAGAACAAGGGAGTAATCATAGGCCAATCTTGGGAAATGCACCCAGAAAGGAAGTATCTAGAAGTATGGTTTAGAGGAAGACTGCAGTGGGGAAGAATGAAATAGAACAACAATAAGAACAGCATCACTGGGGCATAAACTGACAGAAGACGTGGAAGGGCTCACAGTCCACACGTGACACAAAATTCCAATCAGCTATATCCTCAGGGTAAAATTGAATGGCATAACATCCTGAATGTGTCCAATCTCGTCTACAGCCTGAATTGGACCAAAGACCAAAGTCCACACCCTTCAATCTCCCCCAGTCTTTAGTTGTAATAATATAAATAGTTTATATCCACCATATTTTCCCTTGTATTGGGATAGTGGATAATTGTTTTGCTGACCAGAGTAGATGCTGAGTCCCTAGAAGAAAGGGATCATGTGTTTTATTCATCTTTGTATTTTCAGCCTCTCTTCCTTCCCCAATGCTTATTCCCTCTCTTCCTTGCACACAGTAGATATACAAATGTATTCAAATGCATTGAATCCAAGCTTTCCAGCCAACATTAAATCTGATGTTGGCAAAGAAATAGGATAGGAAGCTATACCAGAAAAGTCCCTGAGATGTAATTCTTCTGTAAGTCTAAATTTAGGGGGGGGGGGGAGAGGTAATTCTGACTATCTTAGCAAGGTCATATGGGGTGAGGAACAATGGAAGACCTTTACACTTAAGCCATCTTTGACCCAACCTTGCTTTTAGAATAGAACTGAACGTAACAATCCATCAGCAGCCAAAGGATGACATAAAAGGATGCCCTTGATGTTCAACATTCCTAAATTCCTTCTCGTACTATGAAGGCAAAGAGATCTATAATCATCTCTTCCTAGTTTGAAGATTTCCAGGGACTACTCATGTTGCAAGCCAGTAATTCCATCCAATCTAAGACGCCTCATTAATCACTAAGAATTTGAAAAGGTCCTGACAAGAGATCTCTTAACTTCAGAATTGTTAAGATCTTTTCAACTGTTGGATGCCAACCCTTGCCCAATTAGTTTCCCTAACAATTTCTGCATCTAGTGCCCTCGGAGTGGGGACACAGTGACATGTCTCACATCTTTAATTCTGCAAGTATTCTTCCTCAAAGTACTGACCCAATAAATGGTCTATGAGACATCCGTTGAACAGTCCATGATAGCCGTCTTCACAATGAATTAAAGAACGTCATTTCCTAATACCATTTCAGGCATAATTATTCTGCTACTAACCATCGTTGTACTCTGTTCGAGCTCAGGGAGAAAACAGTTCAGGGCAATTTCAGGGCCTTTGTAGTGTTCATTAATCTTTCAACAATCTGAGTATACTGTCAAGAACTGAGCAGGGACCCGATTCCATAGCCACGATAAAGATTTTAGGCTTTTTGTATCATCTGAACCCGTCCTATAATCCTCTGCTTAAATCAGGTACAAAGACATAATAGATGCAGTCCCAATCCTGGATTGCTTTAAACTAAACAAATGTATTTGGCAGCCACTGTCCAACCCTTGAGTATTTAATACCAAATAAGCCCCTTCTAAAGATCAAATTGTTAGGCTGCCTCTTAGGCATGTTTTGTAGCTGATTCATCATGGAGGACCCACCGGGATACTGTTCTATTTAAAGTCAGCTATTGCACTGGACCAAGTCAAAGTCTTATCTTGCTCAAGACATTAAATTCTTAATATTTCTCCTATTTTCCAACAGGAGTAATTTTTTCCCATCTCACTGGGGCAGAATTCAGATATCTCAATCGAGTCACAAAGCGATGCAGAAGATTCACGGTTCTTTATAGGCATCCTTTCAGCCGCTGCTTGTCAGGAGAGAGCCTGGGCCTCCAGGGAAGAGTAGAAGGCAAGGTCCTATCCATGTAACAATGCTGGGAGCCACCTTCATAACTAGCAGCAGCATAACCAGCTCTCGCTTCAAGCAGCCCAGAATGAATAGAAAATTCAGTCCTGACTACAATCCAGCACTAGTCAATGGCTCACTGAAGACGCCTGATGTTTGTGAGACAGAAAGAGGTCTTGCTAACCCTTCCCCATAGTTCCAACACTGCACTTGTGTTAAGTGCAATGAAGATCAATAGAGGGAACATTTAACTTGGTCCCGAGAAGAAACATCATCATTGGGCTGTACTGGGGGGTACACATTCATCCTTTCCCCAAGGTCAAAGCTGGGGCAGCCCATTTAATCAGTCCTTGTATCAACTGAAAAAGTGTACCATGAGGATGTTGGCCAGGGGGTTACGCAGTGTCTGTTTCATAAGGACCCTGGCAATAAACTCCTGAGTATCCAAATTCATAGTAAGAAAAATAAGAAAAACAGGGTAACATGGGTGTTTTCCCATTTTACCTCATCTGTCACAAAATTTGGCAAAATTCAGTATTTAATCAGAGTGATTTTAATGAGATCACTTGCAATGCCTATTCATTTGCCTCCTTCTAAATGATATTTGCTCTGTTTTATCCTTTAAGTATGTGGTATCCAATCTCATAAACTGCTTCAAACCATATGCTAGAAATAAGATATATAAGATATGCCATTCATGTGTAAATTGTTGGTCTTTTCTGCGACAGTCTTACCTGCATATGAGTCTATTTTTCACCAAGGCTGTAAAGATCTCCTGAAACAGTTTATGCTGCGGATGTTTACTGAAGTTTCTCTCATTCTTGTAGTTTATACTGAGATTAAACAAACAGAAAAGCATTTTGTAATAAAAATTATTTAGCCTGTCTCAAAGTTAGCAATGCAGGCAAAGATCATCTCTATTCATGCAAATATTGAAGGATTCTCAGGATTTAACACATTATTAAAGGCACATGTCCACTGTTAAAAAAGGATTAAATTATAAAGCTAATAATAAAGATTATAATCAAGCATATATATTTCATTTTACCATTTAACTAAAGGATTCCCTATAAACACTTAATAGCTAAACTTGTTCAGAAGGAGGAAAAGGGTATGCAAAGAGAAAGAATGATTGGTGCATATTATCTAGACACCGCATTAGGCTGTAAACAAGTTTCTGTGGTTGTTGATTGTTTGCATATGGTGTGTGTGTGTGTGTGTGTGTGTGTGTGTGTGTGTGTGTGTTTAACAAAGTCTGGAGATATCCCATTTTCGGCTTCTTTTTTCTGATATTACAACCCATTAAAGAGGTTATAAATACTACTTTAAATTATAAATTCCACTTTAAAACTGGGAGAGGATAAGAGATAATGCACAAAATGGTGTCACTGCTACAAAATATATGTTATTTTTGTGCATATTAAAATAGACCAATTTTAAGATCTAAGCCAATAATCTGGAATTACATGAACACATCACCTCAAAGGCAAGTTCTACAGCCTTATGTTGTCATTTGTACTGTTCTTCCTTTGCAGTCTTTCACTGGTCATTGGACAGCGTGTCCCTACCCTAGCCAGGCGAGAGCATTCTTAGTACATGGATACCAGTAGACTGAATATGTAAGCATTTTTAAAGAATTTAGTGTTCCTCACTAAATATAAACCATTTACTGTCGTATGCCTTTTGTAGACTATTAAATTCATTGCCATAAAATGACAGGGAGAAGAAATCTAGGTCAAATAAATAAATGATCATTCTAGAATATTCATGTTGATATTTCATACCATTCATTATTTACACAGCACTTAGTGCCAGATGACCTCAGCACATTGTAAAGCCGAGAGACCCAGCTCCTGGAAGGGGAGTGGCCCACAAGAATGTGCAACTTCTGGCAGGTCTAAATGGTGACAGGACAGATGAATGTGGGTTGCCAGTTTCAATGTTAAAGGTGAGGTGTAATCCCTTCAACTGAAAACCTCAGTTGCTTTGACAACCACAGTCCTGAGCCACCATATCTGTTCAGAGCAACGGCTTCTTTTATGCCTCCTCATTGCTGGCAAGGTATGGACAGACCAAACGCTGAAGACAAAGCCTGGAATCAGCTGAGCCAGGCCAACAACTTGGAACCATTTCCTCATAGAACAAATGGCAGAGGTGTCTCAGCAAGGTGTCCTGAAACTCCGTCGGTTCCACCTAAAGCCACTAAGCTGTTATTTACACACTATTTCTGGGAATGGTTTAAACACTGAAATTATTAAGAATCCCCATGGTAAATTCTGAAACACTTGTAAATTTTAGCTCCCGTGACAAACAAACAAAGTTTTGGGCTAATTAGAATAGGTTGTTGAAGGCAGGGGAGATACTGGATTCTTACCTAAAATTTTCAAGTTCAACAGCTTCTGTGGACTCATGCCACTGACCTCGGGTTCTGTGTCCACCCACCTTGATGGCAGGCTCAGACTTCGTCATGCTATTTTGGGCACTATCGAAGTTAATGGCTGGAAGCTACAGAAATAGAAGCAGGAGCCCGTGAGGATAACAATCCAGCACAGAATAAACAAAGTAACAAAATGGGGGAAGTGGTAATTGGAGGCCGGATAAAGGGAATGAGTTTTTTCCCAAAACAATAATTAACATGATAGCCAAGTCAAATTTAGGGGTTTTCCAAGATTTAAACATCTTTGACTTAAACATTTACTCTTTCTGCCTTATGCTGTTTTATTTTTCTTCATTGCCTGTAACGCCACCTGTCATATCTTACAGTTATTTATGTATTTTCAGTCTCCCTTGATTATAACAGCAGCTCAACATGAACCAAACTTGCTCGTCTCAGGGCACCTGGGGTTTCAGTCGGTTGAGCGTCCGACTCTTGGTTTAGGCTCAGGTCATGATCTCACAGCCAGGAGATTGAGCCCCAAGTCAGGCTCTGCACACAGAGAGCGGAAACTTCTTGGGATTCTCTCTCTCCCTCTCTCTCTCTGCCCCTCCCCTGCTTGCATGTATGCTCTCTCTCTGAAAATAAATTAACTTAAAAACAACAGCAGCAACAACAAGAACAACTAGGGGCACCTGGGTGGCTGAGTCGGTTGAATGTCCGACTTCGGCTCAGGTCATGATCTCGCAGTTTGTGGGTTCGAGCCCCACATCGGGCTCTGTGCTGACAGCTCAGAGCCTGGAGCCTGCTTGGATTCTGTGTCTCCATCTCTCTCTGCCCGTCTCTCTCTCTCAAAAATAAATAAACATTAAAAATTTTTTTCAACATGTAGGGGGGTAGTTCTGGGGAATCCCCAGCTCATGCTGTGAGGACAAACAGCCCTGTGGAGAGAAGCCTCCCACCCACAAACAGCACCCATTGCCAGCTATGTGAATGAGCCACCTTGGAAGCGGTGCCCCAGTTGATGTTGAAAGAATCATGGCTAGTGGGCACCCAGTGGCAGAAACCTGAACCAGAACCATCCAGGCTAACTGCTCTGAATTCATGACCTGCAGAATAGGTAAGACACAGTAAATGATCGTTGTTTTAAACAACTAAGTTTTGGAATGATTTGCTATGCAGTACTGAAAAATAAATCCACCACAGAATAAACTACGAATCTGCAAGTCCATATGATACAAATAAATAAAGAAAGAAAACATGCCAGAGAAATATAAAACCGTGCCCCACATTCTGGCCGCATTAAACCGGTCACTTGTCCCAGAAACCACCGTAGTGTTTGACCATTCCATGCCTGGGCATGTGCTGCAGACTGATTCCTGATCACCTTTCAGGGCTCAGCTCAGCCTCCTGGTGAGCACCCGCCTGAGCCTTCCCGGCAGAGCTGTTCACTCCGTCCCTGGTTGGCGTTACTGTGTGGACCTCGCTTATAGCACCTATCATGCCTGATACCCACCTCTGCCTTCAAGGTCAGAGTCCCTTGGGGTGGGGGAGGGGTAAGCCAGCACGAGAAGAGGCTGCAAGTTGAGTGAACCAGGGTTTGTTGTGGCAGAAAGTAAAGGAGAGACAGGGTGGGCCATGGACCAGGATGCCAAGAGTATTTCAGAGTATTCCAGACAGACTTTTACAGGCTGCAAGACAGAGGACATCTGTGTGTACTCCAGAAAATGAGAGGTACCTGAGCAGCCTGACCAGCATGAGCGGAAAGAAGAAAGACTACAGGATGAAGCACAGAACTTTCCTAAAAATTTGACTGTGTCACTTCTGCTCGGCAATGTCAACATTCCCTGTTGCTTATGGGCTCATACAAAACTGCAGACGGGCCTTCAGACGCTGCCCAATTGCCTCTAGTATTATGTATCACTCCTTCCAATAGAAACATCCGGTCACCATTTTACTTAAATGCTTGTTATTTTCCTTGCTTCAGATACCTGATTATTCTACTCATTTCACCAATAATACCTTTCCACCAATTCCACTGATGGAAAACCAGCCCATTTCTTCAAGAACCATCTCCTTCCCTGTGATCTGAGCCAAAAGTGGCCTCCTTATGCCTGTCAAAACCCATACACCTACTGTCTGCACCCTTCATTCAGGATTCCTGTCTTGCCTGGTCACATCTATGAATGTCTTTTCTATACCTTATCTCGCAGAACACGAACACTGTGCCTTATACCTTTTCTTTCCACAGTATTTATCAAAACTTCTTCTATTTCGGGGCAATTAACTAGTCTGTAATTTGTTTGTTCTTTCTTCTATCTTTTTTACTTACTGCAAACCGATTTCTCAGCTCCCTGTGGCCTTGAATGTAGGGGGGAAAAATCTGAATTCCAGCTCTTGGCAGATTACTTCAATATTGGTGAAAACCTCTGGTGAAATCTCCAACCAACTTTGTCATTTCACTTTGCTTCAATAACCCTGGGGCAATTGTTTTCCTTGAATGATTTGTTTTACAGGTTAGGATTATTGTAACCTTGTTATGACGAAGGGGGCTCCTCTGTCCCCTCAGTGTGTCTCTGTCCCCAGTTGTGTCACACTGTGGGACCGTCCCACAAAACAGCAAACTCTAACGTGGTTAAGCAAGACACACAGAGATACACAGAGCAGTCAAGACAAAGAACGAAAGTAGAACATTGGGACACAAGGAAACAACAGGGAAGTGACTTGGCTCATTAGAGATTCAAATAAAGGACACTCAGTTCTTTGCAAGTCTCTGCCTAAACCGCAAAGCAAATTTCCTCTGCAACAGATTAATTGGCCATTTTTGGTCTATTTGCAAATAACAGGCCAGGTCTTGTTAGAACAGAAATTCAGGTGAGTGAGCCTTAATCCCAAATTACCCTTTTCAAATTGACTGCTAAAAATCTCAGAGCCAAATGTGTGGCCCACTTGCTTATTTCGATGGGCATTTCTGCCTCACTAACTCTACTTTGTCCCTACCCTTGTTCTTCTTTCTTCTTTGGTCTTGGCTTCAATTTATCATAAATTGTCATACTTCATGTATATCCATAAACCTCCTTACTTCCTTCTCTCACAAACAAGATATAAACAAATGCTGGATTTGTTCTTTCCAATATCGTTCTTCTCCATATTATTTTACTATAAAGAGAAGAGGGTGTTCAGAATAACATTTATCGTTGCTAAATTAAATAGAATTAGGAATGAATTTTGTGAACCTCAGGACCTTCATATTAGTGAGGGCATTTTCATTTTTTCTTAGAACCATCTACTTTCTGAATAATTCAAGGATTACAAATATGCATTTTTGTACATATGAAACAGCTGACAAAAAGTTATACCACGTGAACTTGTCAGACAACAGACTGCAAATTCTAAAATTTGTTAAAGAAGAAGAAACTATTAAATTCACTTTAGTTAACTCCTCCAAGTGTTAACAAGGAAGTGGTGTTGAAAGGGGATACAATAGATCTAGTCAGCATGAACTTCAAAGTTGGAAGATTAGAGGCAAAAACAAAAGAAAAAGAAAAAAAAAAAAAAAGACACCACTGGTGTTTCTTTTACCCTGGCCATATGGTTATACATGCTCATGATGTAACTCAATTTTTAGCCACAATTCAATATGAAAAAAACTGACCAAGAACTCACTGAACGAAGGCTACACTAAACCAGAGGCAAAGTCAAAGTTGCCGGCATTGGGAAATATACAGTCTGGTCTGGAAATAAGACACGTAGACAAGTGTTTCCAAAATGAGGAAGACTATAAGGCTACAACTGTGGGCGGGAAAAGGTGCTTTGGGAAGACAGAGATCACTTCGAGAATACAAGATAAAAGAAAGCTTGTTTGCAGAAGTGGTGTCGTTAGATTTGGGTCTTAGAAACAGATTAAGATATTTTAAGAAAGAAATTTGGGAGAAGGACAAATTTGGGAGAAGGGATTGCAAAAGCAATAAATAGAAGTCTCTGACATCATGGTTACATCTTAGGATGGACAGGGAGAAAGAATGGGAACTACAATCAAAACCATATGCTGAGTCACCTTGCTTACCTTCTAAAAAAGAATGGATGTGATGTGGGGCAATTGTCCGTGAAGGCTTGTGAGCAGTAAGCCAGGGAGATTCTTTTAGCAGAGTAGAGATAGACAAAGAGAAAGAGTGACTGCTGACACACCTGGATGGGAAGAAATTGCTCCTGGGGGCCATAGCACGAAATAACAGAGAAGGATTGATAGGTGAAAAGGTATTTTACAACCGTGTTTACTCCGAATCAAAGTTTATCCAACTATTTTTTGAACTGGAATCTCATTTCCCAAGTCATTTAAAAGACAACTCAGTGGGGAGAGGCATATATTGCGAAGATGTAGTGTTTGGGTCCAGACCTGTATTCCAGCCATCAGCTGGCAGTATGATCTCGAGAAAGTCACTTAATTCTTTGTGCCTCAGTTTCCTATTCTGCGAAAGCAGAAGTCGTGGTCACTCAACGGGGTGATGCAAATAAAGCACCAGACACATGGTAAACGTTCCCTAAACAGGATCTATACTATTTGGCCTTCATATGCCATCAATTCACTAGAAAGTCATCCTTGACTATAAATAACTAGATGAAAATGTTGTGGTTCTCTGTTAGTTTGATGGATATAACAAAATCCATCAAGATTCCTACTATACAAGAGTTCTTCAACAAATTTATTTAGACGAGTATGACATAGTAGACTTTGGTGCCAGGTCACTGGGGCTCAAGAACCATCCCTACCATTACAGGTGCTAACTAAGTGTCTGCTGTTGTCATTATTATTAGCATTGCTGTGCTGTTCTCCAAATCTTCGCAGAGAGCCTCTAATCTCATGATTCTCCAAAGTCTCACAGAGGTAAAACCAAAAAGAAAAGTTTAAAGATAAATTCAAGCAGAGGTACCATCCTTTCTCTGTCTGATAAAAATATAAAAAAGCTGGGGCACCTGGGTGGCTCAGTCGGTTAAGCATCGACTTCGGCTCAGGTCATGATCTCATAGTTTGTGGGTTCAAGGCCCACATCAGGCTCTGTGCCGACAACTGGGAGCCCAGAGCCTGCTTTGGATTCTGTGTCTCCCTCTCTCTCTGCTCCTCCCCCACTCATACTCTGTCTGTCTCTCTCAAAAATAAATAAATATACATTTAAAAAATTAAATATATATATATATATATATATATATATATATATATATATGCTATCAGAAAAATAGCCAAATTGACTCTTTTCTCCTCTTTTCGGTGAGATAAAATTTGCAGCAAACATCAAGAGTCGTGCTCTAGGAACTGGGTAGCATGAGGTGGGGTGGAGGGGAGAAGAAAGAAAATTCAGTAATTTGTGTTTTGGAAAACATCAAGTTCCCAAAACTCCAAAGAGTCAAATGGTAGGCATTCAATAGAACAGCATACTGCTTCTAGACTGAAGAGCTTCGATAATTAGGACACATGGCAATAAACAGAAAATAAAGAGAAGAAGAATGAAAAGGCTGTAGATGCTGAATTCTGGCAGGACTGAACCAGGTATGAGAGAAACAGCCAGATAAAGAAAAACAAAACATATAAAAGAACAAAGAAAAATAGATACACTGTTCATAAAAATGTTAAATTAATCCCTTTGGAAACATGTGAGTTCTCTTTTATCAATGCATGCACATTCTTTGAACACACTACCTGTTGTTTGCTTGATTGAACGTTCAAAAGGCAACGAAGTCTTTTAAGATCTGAATAGTCCCTAGGAGAAAGAATAACACAGTGTCAACCAACCAAAGATTCCAGGTGAACTAGTGGCACCCACCGATGGTGTTGCCCTCCGGAGGCCTGCCTGTATAGACTGAAATGTATCCATTTCCTTTAAACCTCTAGAAATGAGCAAACCTTTCAGTAAACACCATAACCCAGAGTAGCCCTTGTCAAAGGTCTACTCTGTTTCTCAAATGGACTCAGTAAGGGGTTACCTGGTGGTGACTCCTTGTTGTTTTTTATCAGTTGATTTTTCTGTGGTCTTCGCCTTTTTGTCTTGATCAGGCATTGTAAAACATCAATGCCCCAGAATTAACATGGCATTCCTTTCAAAATAAACCAGAGGGGAATACTTTAGTTGGAGTCTGTGCTCCAAAATATTCTCAGGCAAAAGTCACTTTATAATACTTAAGTAGGTAAAAGTTAACATTTATTTCTAATACAACAATAAAAATGTTCATATGAATAGCATTTATTATTTATCTTTCAAAGGCCTTCAGATACATTTAGGGCATAGTTTATAGGTATAGTAGCCCATAAACCTCTGTTTTCTGAGTCATTCTCGGTTTCAAATATTCTGACCCACTGTCTCAACAAATATACATTTCTGCTTGTCAGGAAAAGTGCCCCCATTAGGGGTTTCCAAAATATACATCTATAAGCAAATACCTGAAACCCAACTAATGTTTTTATGCCATCCTACTTGTCTTTCTCGATAAGTATCCTTAACTATATGCTGCTAATTCAAGGAGTTCGTCTCCATCATAGGTGATCCTTCTAAGAGCCTGGAAAAAGCCCCAGCCATTTGCAAATAAGTGTTACAGTGTCAGAGGTAATACACAAAATTTCACTGGATTTCCAGAATTCCTAAATCTTTCAAACTGCCACCCCAGGTGAGTCAACTGTAGTCAATGAGAACTCAGCAAGAATTGGGTCAGTCCTGCACAGCCCCTGTACTCACTCAAACATCCTGTCAAAAGCAAGCCAACAGGCCCAAAATGGAGTCACTTATGTTAAGCCCCAGGTCACCAAACTTAATTATATTTTCAGCACTCCCAGATATGAAAATTTAAACTAGCCAATCAGGAATCACCACATCAGCATTAATTAAATAATCTGCCTGATAAACTCATGCTATACCTTTAAAGAAAAGTAACCTTGCAATACCCAATCCACTTTTTGACCAGTGTAACTTCCTTGTTCTTGCTCCCTTCTGCCTGTAAAACTCCTAAGAGTTGCTTTCGATCTGCAAGAGTGGATGTTGTCCAATTCATGAATCACTGAATAAAGTTAATAAGATCTTTTTTTTTTCCAGCTGAGAAATGCATTTGTTTGTTTGTTTGCTTGTTTGTTTCAGGAGTAGAATTTAGTGATTCATCACTTATATATAACACCCAATACTCATCCCAACAAGTGCCCACCTTAATGCCCATCACCCATTTAGCCCGTCTCCCCACCCACCTCCCCTCCAGCAACCTTCAGTTTGTTCTCTATCTTTAAAATTTACTGAATTGAAGTTTGTTTTTAAACAATCTGGACAGTGAGACTGGCCAGCCTGGGAATACAACCCAATAGGCATTTCAATCTTCTAGGTAAGTTTTGCTGTCATCATGGTCACTTTTCCCAGGATAAATTTTAATACTGTTTCCCACATCCCCTCAAAAGATAAGTAAGGAATAGTACAGATTACTTAACCAACGAACAGAAGGCAACTTATTTGTTTGCCCTTTTTTCCTTAATCAATTTCTGATTCAATTGTTTTAATTTCCAGAATAGAAACAAAAAGTTGAAGATACCCATGCTTTCAATTACATAGCAAATACAAAATTAAACATACTATCAGTTTAATTTGATTAGATGTAAAATTTTCCAACTGTGCTTTAATGCCACAGCTTGACTTCAGTGTTATTTTCAGGCATGAAAAAGCATGTGTTATTGTCTTATAATCGCATGCCTCCATGCATTGTGAAATCGATGGTCAAAATCCAAGTGTTTCAGAGATATTTAAAAGCAAAAAGGAACGTGCCAATGGGTGTTTCACTGCAACAGAATGAAGCAAAACTTCAGTTAAATGTGCAAAGACAGTTTAAGGATTTAAAAATTATTTTTCCAGTATAGTTGTCATATTTATGACAGAGTTGAGCGGGATTTAAGAGTTGGGGACCAAGGCTCTCTTCACAGATGCACACCAACAAAAGCACAATATGATATTTTAGAATTGTGCTTAGGACATAACACCACGGACTCATATAATCAATAAATATTTACTGAACATTTACCATGTCCAATCTCCGACTAAAAACTGCTAAAGATAAAACAGGTTACCACAGGCATACTATTCTACCATAAGCACATAAAATCCCACTTCATGACTTCAAAATATGTTTTGTGATGGATTCAGATAGAGATTTGATTTCACTTTCCTCTAAAAAAAGAAAGAAGAAGGAAGGGAAGGAGGGAGGGAGGAGGAGAGAGTGGAAGAAAGGAAGAATGGATGACAGATAATCTGTAAATAATTTCTAAAAGCCCGAGATCCAATTCCTTTTAAATAGAGATATTAAAATGCCCCCAAATGTTCTAAAATAAATGGAAATCCAGTCAAAATGAATAGCATCTGATTTTACTTTTCCCTCCCAGGCACAGGGAAAATTCCACACTGGCCTGCTGGCTTCCAATTCCCGTGCAAACCATAGCTACAGACTGTGTTAGAAGTAGGAAACGAAAGCCACAAAGATTAGCACATGAAAACATGTGGAAAAGCTCACAGGCTGCTTCTGCCAGCCTTGGAGAGCATATCTATCCAGATCATACCCTGCTAAACACCCCGCCTTATTCTCTTGTTTAATCTCCATAATTTGATTGACCTGGTGTGTGAACAGGAAATAATCATCTAATAGTTTTATCAATTTAAGATTAAAGTCTACTCTGTGAGCTGGAAGAGTGAGAATAGATAAGTCTCTGGAAACGTTTCACTTAATTAAACAGTAAACAAATCCACCGGAATCGGTAGAAACAGACAATTGCCTTAGGATAAAAAAACAAAATCCTTTCCACTTGATGGCTGGTGAAATGGAAAGTATTCTGAAGAAAACTTTGAGAAGTTGAGAATGCTGAACTATTTCCTCTAACCCCATTTTAAATGAACAAAAATGATCACGTTATACCAACGGTTATAATCCAAACCTGGGGATGGCGGGGAGGGCAGTTTACATCAAGTCAAGACAATTTATTGGGGGAGGGTCCTCCGGAAGGATCAAGCAAGGGTGCTCCCCAAAGCCAGAGCTCTCCAGAGGGCAGCCTAGCATGGTTCCACGGGGAGCTCTGGAGCAGAGATTATACCAGTCACTGGTTAAGGGTCCCTGGAGAAGGTCTTAACCGCCAGCCATACACTCCTGTCTGGGGGTAAAGAGACTCCAGGAGCTTGGGGGGAGTCCCCCCAAAAGGAGACACAGGAACTGACTATAAGAAGCAAAGAAACACTGAAGTCAACACCCTGACACACCACCGGTCCCAGGGATGCAACAGGCTCCGGGTGGGATACTCACCTCGTCCCTGTGATCACCAACCACAACGGAAGGGCTGTGGGTGGCGACGGTATGAGAATCTCGCTGTGGATGCACACTCGGCACAGCCTCATGTTTCCCTCTTCTGCTCGACCTTGTCCGTGACTTTCACTTCTCCGATCCTTCCACCCTCTCTCCCTCTTGCTCACTGCACTTCAGCCCTGCGGGCCTTCTCCCTGGCTCATGAAGGTGGCAACCTCACCCCTGCCCGAAAGCCTTGGCACTTGCCACTTGCTGTTCCTCTCTCATTCTCAGGCTGGCTTCTTTGTGTCATTCAGGTCTCTGCTCAGATGTCCCCTCCGTGGTGTGGGCTCCTCTGACAAACCTGTACAACATATTCACCCCCAGAGACTCATCCTTACCGCATCCACTCTGTTTCCTCTCCTTCTGCAGCTCGTCAGTGTTGGAAATCTTCTGGTCCATTTCCCGGTATGCTTGCACCAGACCATAAGCCCCATGTGAGCGGAGATCGTGTCTGTCTTATCCCCAAGTACATCCCCACATGCCAAATAGCAAATGGCGTGATACAAGCACAGTACAAAAGCTCAGAAAGCATTTGTGTCATAATCTGTAAGGAGTGGCTAAGGTATCTTTCGCAAAGTGCATGAATTATTTGCTTTTTAACAATTATTTTAGGATCGTAGGATAACAACCTCCTTGAACCTCCCAAGCCTGGCACTCCTCCTCAGTGTCCTAGGGCAGCTTGGACTCCCCACATCGCAAATCTGTGCACAAAATATTGCAGTTGCCTGATTCCCCCATAAAGCAGGAATTGGACCTCCCTTATTTTTTTTTATTTTTTTTTCATGTTTATCCATTTTTGAGAGAGAGAGAGAGAGAGAGAGAGAGCGCACAAGAGGGGAAAGGGCAGAGAGAGAGGACAACACAGAATCTGAAGCAGGTTCCAGGCTCTGAGCTGTCAGCACGGAGCCTGACGTGGGGCTCGAACCCATGAACCATGAGATCATGACCTGAGCTGAAGTCGGATGCTTAACCGACTGAACCACCCAGGTGCCCCTGAACCTCCCTTATTCACCACACACAAGGAAGGCAAACAACAAATATTTACTGTATAAAAAAATTTAATGGATCAATGGATAATAGAACTATTTCAAAAACAGACCTGTGTCATTACTCGTTTAATTCAAAAATCTTTCATAAATATTCCTTCCTCATAAATCAAATCAACTGATGAATATTTGTAATGTTATAAAAGTCTTGAACACACTGAGGAATTATCCCAATTATTTAGTCTTCAGGAGGGAAATTGGAGTTTTATATAAGATAATATTCATGAACAGTGCTTTTTAAACAAGTTATTAGGTTTTTTCAAATTCGTGAATCTATCGTGGACCAATACTGTTGGTCCATATCCTGTTCAGCAAAGTAAGGCCACTGATCATGTGCTTAAACATCGCAGCAATGTTGAATTGCTGTAAACATTTCTAAACACTCTCAATTTTGTACTTGTCTCCTCGTGGACCAGTAACATACCAGTCTGAAGACCACCTGAATAGCCTAGAAATCTGAAGTCTCTCCTTCCAAAGAACAATCTTGATTTCACAGCAATCCTAGATAGATGACTGTCTGAGAACCACTGCCCCAAGGGTAGAGCCGGAGAGGACCTGAGTAGCTGTGGATTCCAGGACAGCCAGGAGAGGGCGAGAGTGAGCCCTGGGAAAGGAGAAACAAGGCCAAGAAGACTGAACGTGGGCTCCCCACTTAAAACCAGAGCGGTCCCACCTCTCTGGGGCTCTGTGTACAGTTTCATTTGAGAAAAGGGTTCCACTGCTAAAAAAAAAAAAAAAAAAATTGAAACCCACGCATTTTCTGACATTTATTTTACAGAGGAGATGAGGCCAAAGAGATTACAAGACTTGCTACATAAACACTTGTGTTCAGGTGGATTTTCCTTTGATTCTGAGTGGGAAAACTGAAATTTAGTATTTTTTTTCTTAAAAAAAAAAAGGGAGGGGGCACAGAAGTGAAAGATTACACATAAAATCCTAGTGCATATTACTTTCAGAACAGAAACTTTCAGTATTTTTCCTTTTGCCCATTTCAGTCATGGGACCCAAATACTATCTCAGAGGGAGGAGAAATGATCTCTCCATGCCTCACAGGATCGCCAAATGAGTTTGATGTTTACAGTCCTAGTCAAGTACAGACATAATCACAGTACTGACTCACTGTTGAATTTTTTAATCCATTTCAAAGAGACTCTCAAAAGTAATTCCTATCTTCTATTGTCGTTTGAAATGTGGGTTAATGCTAAAAGAAGTCCCCAGAGAAACACACCTCATTTGCTCGTGATCTCTTGGTAATTGCAGGGTAAACACATATAACAGAGAAAGAAATCCGGGCTACGGTAAAATCACCTGACTGACTGTAATTAATCTAAACTGTACAATATAAACCCACTGACTAAATAATGTGGTGGGTATTTGTGATATGGTTTTCAGATTCTCTACCCGGAAATTCTTTTTTATTCCACAGTTGACTTAACTGTTCAGAAGATCCTTAAATGGCCTCATCTTTACTAAAGATAAAACAGAAAAGTCATTTGATTCATTATGGAAAATAGCTCCAAATCCCACTAATACCTTTTTTCTTATTAATCACTTAGGCTGTATCTTTGGAAATACCACACTTTATTTACTACATTTACTAATGGTTAAAATAAAAACAGCACTTGGAAAGTAATAACAGTAAGAGAGTTTAACATGACTCCAGTTAATTACCACTTGGGCTACATCAGGTTTATTATTTTGAAAAAGCACTAAAATAAATTGTTATAATGCTTACCACAAAAGGAACTTATAACTTCCTTGTACCAACACAAGGGAGTCCTTATTTCCTTTGATGAATGACAGTTAACCTCCATATCAGATTACAAGTTGCAGTTCTGTCTGTGCTCAAGTAGACATTAAAGAAACCGAGAAAACTTTCTGCCCCGTAACTAGTGGCAGTGAAAACGAGACATCATTTCTCTAAGTCCTTTACTGTGGCATTTTTTTCCCTCAATATTCCTTTAATAGTGGCTCTTTGAAAACAAAGTGGTTAAAATAAGATACAATTTATGTAAAGAATTTTAAACAGAAATAATAAAACTGTGTTAAAATGAATTTGTTGGGTGTTAATTTCTTAATCTTGATCATGCCACGGTGATGCAAGAGGCTAACACTGAGGGAGTCTGAGGGAGGGATGTAAGGGAACTCACTGTACTATTTTTGCAGCTTTTATGTAAATCTAAAATTATTTCAAAATAAACAAACTGCATCGGCCACTTGAGCAGTTGAGCTCATCAAAAGTGCTATGAGAATAGAGAAAGTGTTTTCTTTTTACAAAGAATAATAGCCCTTAATCTCACAGAACTATAGTGCTTGGTCTTTCCAAATTGGTTGTGTTTTAAAAAACTATTCTGCACAGAAAGTGTCATGTTAAATTGGTGAAATGACTGGAAAATAAAACACACACACACACACACACACACACACTCTCTCTCTCTCTCTCTCTCTCTCTCTCTCTTTCTCTTTTTGAAAGTAAAGTGATCAAAAAGTCAAGGAACTCCTATAAGAAACGTGACTTGCTTATACCTGTTACAGCTGAAAAAGAGTCTGCTTCTCTAAACCATAGTCTTGATTTTATCCCTTATATCACATTGTTATTGTTCTTCAATGGGAAACACGTGTGGAGTTAGCAGAACAGAAACAGTCATATGAAAAACCTTAAAGAACATCTAGTGTGGGGGTTTCTGATACCTTCCAGGCCCTGGAACAGAATGTAAGTGAATGACAGGTATAGAGGAGATCATACATAGGGCCTCAGTCAGAACTGAGAAAGCATACACCCTCCCTTAAAGGGATTCAAACTCACATTAAAAATGAAGCAAAACAAAACTCCTGCACAGGACAAATAAAACAGACCGGTCATCAGTTGAAGATCGTGATTCAGTGCACCTTGTTTAATACATGAGGAAACTGAGGCCCAGAGAGGAAAAAGGTGTCCAAGGCCACAGAGCACCTTTAAAAGTAGAACACAGCCCAGTTTACCTTCAGGGCCTAAATCCTAATGGCAAGCTCTGGGTAGATGGGAAGGGGACGACTTGTTGACATTGGCCCTGAGCCGAGGGCAAAGGGTGATCTAATAACAACTGATGCTTGCATAACTTCACCTCCTGGACCCTGGGGTGCTTGCAAACATCTATTCATTCCTCCTTGCTCACTCATGTGAAATAGGTAGGCGGTGTATTTTAATATTATCATATGGAGGAAAACAAAGACACAGTTGCTACAGAACCTCCTTTGGCAGGAGTATGTCGCCAGCCAAGGGCAGGTATTATCATGGCCTTGCTCCTGAGTCAGTAGACTTGACTGACACCTTCCTTGTGCAGAGAGTTTATACTTTAAACAATTTTCTGTTTTCTATTTAAACAAGCACTTGGAGGTACAAAGAATAAGAAAATTCCAATTGTATTCTAGCCGTCTCCCACTCATTCCCACAAATATTTATTGACCATCTGCTGTGTGTTAGTCTCTTTTTTAAGACTCTGCCTTCATTTTCCTCTGGCCAATACTGACCTAAGTTGGACTGTGCTAAGTCCAACTTAGCCTAAGTTGGTGATGCTCCCAAAATCAACTAGAATATGTGGCCACAGGTACCGTTATCATTTTCTTTTTCCAAGCTTTAGTCCCATTCAAACTCACACCATTCTTGATAAAGGGAAACATCTGCAGATAGGAATATAGCTTTTATGGACCCCCTCCACTGCCACTGCCTGATGATGCCTGTGGTATGTCTATTCACGCCTCGTGTGGCTGCTTACCCAAACCTGCTCAAGACATAGCTTATCGTGCACCTGTGTTAAACGAAATCTGAGGCCCATATGTTAAGTGGTGGTATTGAAAAGGCAAAAAAGGTCCAGATGATATGAAGGGAACATTTTTATTAACCAGTCAATGAAAGTAACTTAAGTAGCACACCAAACTTCTCTTTTCTTACTGACCCCAAACATAGCAAGATTACATTCTATCCTCTGTTTCTGTGTGAGAAAGGGGACAATGATATTCACTCATTCCTTCAAAAGGTGATTATTGATCCCCTCATCTATGCCAAGCCCTGAAGCTACTGCACTGAATAAGACATGGTCAAAAATGTCTTACCCCCTAAGTCAGCCATCATGGTAATAAGTCACGATAATAAATGAGTCATGGTGGTAATAAGTCAATATGGATTCAGCCCAACCCCCTAGACCTTTTCGGGGTAAAGAGAACACTGAGTTAACACATCCATGTTCCTAACACTAGGCAGCACTGCAAGAAACTATAAGTACTTTTAAGTCATGAAATAAAATTAAATTTCATCCAGTAACACCCTATTTTAAGTGCATTTTATGATCTATCATGCTCTGACTGTGCATACACGACATTACCGGGCACTGCAAAAACAACCTATCCACATCTCAGTGTGTGTGTGAAATCACAAATATGTAGTTTACGCAGTAGAAAACTACTGATATCGGGTCTTAAAAAAAAAACAAAAACAGGATAGTTTCTTATGGTACAGACTAATACATGGGATCAAATAAGAACACAAGAAATGTCAAAAAGCAGGGGAAATTAACTTCCAAAGGAGACTATAAATTGAATGAATTCAGGAGAAAGAAAGATCGCTGTGGGCTGAAACGTTATGGAAAGGTTCATGAACTGGGGACTTGAAGAAGGCCCAGGAAAATGGGTCGGGCTTGGGAAGAACTTTCCAGGGGAGTGAATGAATAAAGGGATGGAGGCAAAATCCTAGGAGTGGTTTGGGGAGACAGTGAGTAGAAGTCGAACTGGGGCTGAGGAATGTGGACCGAGGTGGAAGATGGTACATGAATGAGTGGCAGCCTCTAAGTCTATAGCCAACGTATGGAACAAAACAGTCACAAAAAAGTCTCAGAGCACGGCCCTTTGGGTGCACCTCAGAAAAATGGTACTTTCCTCTTCCTCACCCCCTCAGTCATTTGGCCACTACATCCTATTTTCTCTGCTATTTCTAATATGGTCCCTGCTATTTCTAATATTTTTTCTGCTATTTCTAATATGGTCTAATAGGGACCATATATATATATATATATATTAGGGTTGGTTCCACCCTCAGAGCCAACACCCTTGTCTACCTCATCACTCGCCTGAACTACAGCAATCCATTCCTAAACAGTCCCTCCACTTCCATTTATTCTCTCTGCCCAACAACACAACACCTGATCTCCACACAGCAACCAAAGCACCCTTCATATGGTGCAACTCTGACCAATTAAGCCTTTGTGCGCCTCCCATCTCTCTGGGGGTAACAACAAAAATTAACAAGGCCAACGAGGTGTTCCAAGAGATGATGCCTCTGCCCCCGCTAGCCAGCTCCACTCATACCTGGCCTCTGAAACCCTGCTCCAGACCTAATTCTCCTGGACACCCCAGGATCTCTACTCCTGGACTCAAGTAGCAGATTGCTATGGGAAGGCCTGAAGCCTTATCTGCCATGTCTCAACTCAAGTGTCCATTCTTTAAGGTACTTTTCATTGACCTCCTTGATGGGGACACAGCTTCACCAGGCACCGCCTTGCAGTTCTTAATGAAAGGGTAGATTCAGGCAATAATTCAATAAATACACATGTCTGTCTCCTCTAGTTACACTAAACTAGTCAGAGATAGGGATAGGGATTTGCTCATCCCCAGCATCCAGCACTGCTGGTTTATAACAAAAGAAGTATTCAATGGATGATTGATGAATGAATGAATGAGTGAATGAATGAATGAAAAAGTCCCAAGTGAAACATGATTGCGAAGCTCCAAGTATAACTGGTGTATCATTGTTGAAACATAGAGAATAAAGGTAATGGGAAAAAAATTATCAGCAAACGATAAGTTTGCCCCAGCTGACCAGATCCAGTTGTTACAGAACGTTGGTTTGACAAAAATCGCATCATAAACACAAGGAAGCCACAAAGCAGATAAGATGTTCATGTCAAACATGGGCTACCTCAAGTATACGTGAACAGGACAATAAAATTTCCTGAAGACAAGTATTCACATTTACGTCTAGTGTAGCGTATATGTGCACATTACATCACTGTGTGGTCTCCACTGAGGAGACGTCACAGGTTTGAGAGTGTGAATTCCTCTGGCTGCACCTCTGAGACGTAGTCAAAAGGGGCAATGGTGGTGGACGAGACCTGGTTTCCATGCGCCTGTGGCATGGCCCCAGAAGTCCCTGGGCCTAATTATGAGCTTCCTCCTTTACCACGAAACAGAAACAACAATATCCCCATTATAAAGTGGTAGTTGTAACTAAATGAAATAAAGCAAAACCCCTTTAACACTGTCAATAGCTATAGAAATATAAGTAATTGTTATTATGATAGCTGTTTATAAATACTATCGTGGGTAATATTACTATTACTTCAATTCGAAGAGCCTGTTGTACTAATTTTATTTTTTTTTATTTTTTTGTAATGTTTATTTTTGAGAGAGAGAGAGAGAGAGTACAAGCAGGAGAGGGGCAGAGACAGAGGGAGGCACAGAATCTGAAGCAGGCTCCAGGGTCTGAGCTGTCAGCATGGAGCCCAACATGGGGCTCGAACTCACGTACTGTGAGATCATGACCCGAGTGGAAGTCGGACCCTTAACCGACTGAGCCACCCAGGCACCCCCTGTCATACTAATTTTAAATCAT
This sequence comes from Panthera uncia, assembly GCF_023721935.1. NCBI lineage: Eukaryota > Metazoa > Chordata > Mammalia > Carnivora > Felidae > Panthera > Panthera uncia. The sequence goes on from NC_064810.1 coordinate 140,528,971, forward strand.
TTGTCTATATTCACTGGCTTTGATTCATTGATGACAAATAGTAGACACAAAATGAGAAAAAAAAAAAAAGCTTTATTTTCAAAGTCACAAGTAGTCTTGATTTTAATTTCTTAAACCTAATATTATTCAAGGTTTACTATCATAATAAGTACTTTGATGTATTCAATTCACTTAATCTTCAAAACAATCCTAGGGGCACCTGGGTGGCTCAGTCAGTCAAGCGTCTGACTTCGACTCTGGTCATGATCTCGGGTTCATGAGTTTGAATCCCACATCCGGCTCTGCACTGACCGTGTGGGGCCTGGAGTCTGCTTCGGATTCTGTGTCTCTCACTCTCTCTCTCAAAAATAAATAAACATTTAAAAATATACATATTTTAAGAAATGATCCTAAGTGGTAGGTAGTGTTGTTGAATCTCCAACTCACAGATGGAGAAACTGAGGCACTGAGAAGTAACTTGGCCAAGATCTCATATCTAGTAATAAAACAATGATAACGAGAGCAAATGTTTACATGGTGCTTAGCCCGTGCCAGTGCTATTCTAAGTGCTTTCCGTAATGCTAACTAATACAAGTCTCCTAACAAACCTGGAGGGCAGCTACCACTATCGTCCCCTTTCACGGATGACGTTACTGAGGCCCACAGAGGTTAAGGAATGTGTCCACGTTACACAGCTGGTAAGTGGCAGAATAGGAATTTATAGCCAGGGAGAGCCTTCCCTGTGAATCTAATGCTGTACTAACTCTCATTTATTGGTTGCATTTATCCAGCTCTCTATCTGCCTAAGTGAATTTTCTAGAGAAACGTTTACCACTGTAATAAAACAACATTACTTCGTACACACGTCCCTGAAATTAACAATCCCCTGTCCTTCATGAAAAATACACTGAATACTGTGTAACGGTTTCCTGACAGCCCAGGGACAATATTATGGCTGCTGTGCTTTATCCATTCTTCCTCTACTTGTTATTTTAATTTTCATACAGGGGTGTTTTTTTTTTTTTAATTTATTTTTTTCAACGTTTTTTATTTATTTTTGGGACAGAGAGAGACAGAGCATGAACGGGGGAGGGGCAGAGAGAGAGGGAGACACAGAATCCGAAACAGGCTCCAGGCTCCGAGCCATCAGCCCAGAGCCTGACGCGGGGCTCGAACTCACGGACCGCGAGATCGTGACCTGGCTGAAGTCGGACGCTTAACCGACTGCGCCACCCAGGCGCCCCCATACAAGGGTTTTTTTAATTTTCTTTTCCAGATATGAGCCAGTTAATTGTCATTTTGTCACTCTGACTTTGCTGAGGGTCAGTTATAATTATCCCCAATGTAAGATTTAATATGTTCTGAGTTGATGCTAAATCGATCGACTTGAGTGTATGACCTTTATTATGACTATAGAAATTTTGGCTGAGATGAGCGTAAGCCTTACCTCTAGGTAAGTATGAGTAATTATGAGAAACCATCTACTTTCTTCAGCGCTCATTTTCATCGTTTCTTTAATCATCAGACATGTCAGCCAGATTCACGAGTGTGTTTAAAGCTCATTTTCCTATGGAAGACCAAGTCTCTCAAAAATGTGAGACCCGTTTCCAAATCCAAGCCTGTCCCCGGGCTGACACTTTCTATCCCCTTACCCTACTTTATTTTTACCTCTTTACCTGTCTCTCTCTCCCAAGTAGAATGAAATACAAATAGCTACATTTTCATGGTACTTCCTACGGACGTGCCACAGTTCTAAGAAATCTGCCGGTACTGATTCACATGATAAAACAACGCCATTTGATAGGAGACTGAGGTGCAAAGGTGAAGTGACTTGCCAGAGGTCCCATATCCAGCAGTGAGGGAGCTGGGATTTGAACCCAGGCAATCTGACTCCAGAGCCTGTGCCCTACGGGCCCTGCTCTACTATCCCCGAGAACATAAATTCTAAAGGAACAGTGTCACTGCTCAATTCCCAGATGCTCAACAAATGTTCATTAACTGTTTGAATGACCTTCTAGCTCCTCTCCCTGTCCAAGTGCTCAACTCAGTTCACTCTGACTTCAGTCTCAAAAATGGACTGGCTCTGAAAGTCAGACAGGCCCTTTTTCACCTACTCAAGACTTGACTGGTTAGTTTCTTTCGACCCACCCTTATCTGACATGACATCCTGGACACCTCAGATGGTGACTGTTCATTGAATGAATGAGTGTCTTACCTGTAACGGAGCTGTTGACAATACACAAAAGTTTGTGACCAAGTAGGAGGATGTCCTAGAAATTGCACTTGAATGAATTAAAAGATTGATTTATAACTTCTGTGGGCTGACTGTGGAAATTTCACTATTCTTACCTTCAGTGTGTTATTTTTTTCTTCTTTGTTAAGACATTTTTAGGGCAGTTGTAGGTTTACAACAAATCTGAGAGGAAGGTACAGAGATTTCTCATATACTTCCTGCCCCCACACCTGCATCGCCTCTCATATTAACAATATCACTCACCAGAATGGTACATTTTTAAAATTTTTTTTAATATTTATTTATTTTTGAGACAGAGACAGAGCATGAGCAGGGTAGGGGCAGAGAGAGAAGGAGACACAGAATCTGAAACAGGCTTCAGGCTCTGAGCTGTCAGCACAGAGCCCGACGCAGGGCTTGAACTCATGGACTGGACGGTGAGATCATGACCTGAGCTGGAGTCAGAGGCTTAACCGACTGAGCCATCCACACACCCCCTGAATGGTACATTTTATACCAATTTATGAGTTTGAGCCCCACGTTGGGCTCTGTGCTGATGGCTCAGAACCTGCTGCCTGCTTTGGATTCTGTGTCTCCCTCTCTCTCTTTGCCCCTCCCCCGCTCATGCTCGCTCTCTCTCTCTCTCTCTCTCTCTCTGTCTCTCTCTGTCTCTCTCTCAAAAATAAATAAAAACGTTAAAAATTTTTAAAAATAAAAAAGTAAAATAAAAATGACTTAAATATATATATTTTAATATTTATTTTTGAGAGAGACAGAGCACAAGTGGGGGAGAAGAGAGAGATGTTTATTCATTTTCTCTCTCTCTCAAAAATAAACAAATATTAAAAAAAAAAACAAAACAATTTTTATACCAAGAATGAACTACATTGGTACATCATGATCACCCAAAGTCCACAGTTTACCTTAGGGTTCACTCTTCGTGTTGTACATACTATGGGTTTGGACAAATATATAATGACATGTATCCATCAGTCTAATATCATATGGTCTTTTCACTGCCCTAAAAATCCTCTGTTCTCTGTCTATTCATTTCTCCCCAACCCCCAAGCCCTGGCAACCACTGATCCTTTTTACTGTCTCCAAAATTCTGCCTTTTCCAGAATGTCATATTGTGGAAATCATACAACATGCAGCCTTTTCAGATTAGCTTCTTTTACTTAGTAATATAATGCACTTAAAGTTCCTCCATGATTTTTCAAGTCTTCATAGTTCATTCCTTTTTAGTGCTGGATAATATTCCATTGTCTGGTTGTATCATGGTTTATCCATTTACCCACTAAAATGCAAATATTGGCAACTGTGAATAAAACTGCTGCAAACATCCATGTAAATATTTCAACTTTGTAAATATGTGAATATTTACTAAGTATAAGGCACTGTGCACTTGATAGGAAGTATGCACATTTAATCTTTAAGACAATCCTATGAAATATGTGCTATTATCAGCCCACTGTACAGATAAAGAAGCTGACTGGGGCCCCTGGGTGGCTGAGTTCCATTAAGCATCTAACTCTTGGGGTGCCTGGGTAGCTCAGTCAGTTAAGTGTCCAACTTCAGCTCAGGTTATGATCTCACAGTTCACAAGTTCAAGCCCTGCATCAGGCTCTGTGCCGGTGCTGACAGCTCAGAGCCTGGGGCCTGCTTCAGGTTCTGTGTCTCCCTCTCTCTCTGTTCCTCCCCCACTCATGCGCTCTCTCTCTCTCTCTTTCAAAAATAAAGAAACATTAAAACAAAAAAAAAAAGCATCCCACTCTTGATTTCGACTCAGATCACAATCTCACAGGTTGTGAGTTTGAGCTCCGCATCGGGCTCTGTGATGACAGCTCGGAGCCTGGAGCCTGCTTCGCATTCTGTGTCTCCCCCTCTCTCTCTGCCCCTCCCCTGTTCTCTCTTTCTCTGTCTCTTTCTCTCAAAAATATTTATTTTTCCACCAACTTTAAAAAAAAAATTTATTATACACGAACTTTAAAAAAAAAGAAGAAGAAGAAGAAGAAGCTTGTAAGAGGTTAAGTAATTTGCTGTGGGCCACTGAACTAAAATGCTGAAGCCCGGATTCAATTCCTTGTATCTCTGACTCCAAAGCTTATCTCTTACAACCTATGCTGTAGTCCCTATTTCCCATTTGAAACATACACCATATAATAATAGCGACCATCCTAATGATTATGAAAGACTGTGAGTTGAAACAGTTTCCAATCATCAAGGGTCTTAAAATGTAAGTAAAACCCATCAGCTCAACTTTCGTATTTTGTACACAGAAGCTTCATTGGCCAGAAATCATTTCTGACTTTTCTGGAACTCATAGGGATGTCACGAAGAACGGTGCCTTCTCATTTTAGGGATTCATTCACTTAACCAGTCTTTGTTGAGCCCCCACTCTGTGCATGGGGCTGAGAGAGAGACAACAGTGCTGAGTAGGACAGGCAGAGCCCCTGGCCTCGCAGAGACGGTCTAGAGAAGGGAGCAGAAAAGTAACGAGGCAACACACAGAGAAAGATTGGGGAGCAAGTGAGAACGGGGTTGGGGAGGCTGCAAAAATTGGAGTCCACCGTGGGCAGCGTGAACAACAGGTGCAATTGCCACACACGGGAGAGAACACGGCGTGTTCTGGGAACGGACAAGACGGAATGGCTGATGGAAGGCCTGACTAAGGAGGCTGCCGTAGGATAATGGAGGGTCTTTGCAGGAAGCGAGCTGGCCTCACGTTATTTAGAAAGGTCACTCTAACACTCATGGGGAAAACGGATTAAAATAGGGCCAGGCTGGAAGCGGGAAAGATGGGACGGCTGCTGAACTTAACCAAGGGACTGGTGAGAGAGAATACAGTGAGCATGTTGATGGTGATGTGGGAATTGGTTTGGCAGCTATTTAGAAGATATACCCTTGGGGCGCCTGGGTGGTTCAGAGGATTGGGCCTCGGACTCCGGATTTCAGCTCCGATCATGATTTCCTGGTTCGTGAGATAGAGCCCCGCATCAGACTCTGTGCTGAGTGTGGAGTCCTCTTGGGATTCTCTCTCCTCTCTCTCTGCCCACACCACCCCCCCCCCCGCCCACTCACTCTCTAAATAAATAAATAAACACATAAATATTTTTTAAAAAGGGTACAGACTTGATCATTGATGGAAATGCGGAAGAAGAGGTGATGTCAAAGATACTGCCCAGAATGGGATTTTGGTAATTGAACGGATAGAGCTGCCCAAGATAGGGAATCCAAGGGTGAGGCAGGCTGGTGGGAGTGGAGGGAGATGGCTTTTAGGGTTACACACGTGTGGAGTTAACTGGCAGCTGAATTTGGGGGTCTGGGCCTTAATGGAGCAGCCCAGGGCTGGAGATGAAGGGGGGCAGGCATGTGAGGCCTGAAGGCATGGAAGCGGACAGGCTCGCCCCACGTGGCGCAGAAAAGCAGAGGGGCAAAGCAGCATCACAGAAGGGGAAGGCGAAAAAGCGGCACCCATAAAGCCTTTCATGAATGAGGCGGCAGGCGTATCGGGAAAGATCGGAAGACACACACTCAGGCGCCACGTAACCAAAATAACTCCTTCCTGGAGCTGGACGGGCCATCCAACACCGTTGATGCACTTGCCCCCCCCGCCCGACACCAACCCACCTGCTAGGAGACGGGCTCTCGGCGGCTCGCCTACCCGCGACAGCCCGCACTCTCTGCCCCGAGCCCAAGGCGAGTGGAGCTTGACGCCCGGAGGCTTCGGGGCTGCTCCTCAAGGACCTGCGGGCCTCTCCTTGGAGACCCTGCCTCAAACCGCGCGCCGGCGCAGAGGAACGCCCGCTCCCGCCCCACTCACCGCGCCTGAGGGAGCGTCCCTCCTGTAGGCCAGTTTCTAAGTCCTCTTCCTCATCGTCCCTGCTGCTGCCACCGGCGGCTCCGGATCGGGGGGTGGCCCGCCCCGCCCACCCCCCAGCCCACCGCCGGTCCCCTCCACCCCGGGGACTGCACCGCCGGCCGCACCGTTGGCACAATCAAATCCCGCTTTAGGCCACCAACCGGCGCCGGCTGAGCCAATGCCGACACCTCTTCTTCCGCTGCGCCGGTGCGCCTCGGCCAATCAGGAACAGCCGTGCTGCGGCGTACCGAGCGCCATGGCGACGGGTGACACCTGCCCCAGGGTTACCGTAGCAACCATGGAACGCGCAGGTTCTAGCCCCAAGGCTGCAAGCTGGAGCGAGCAGCCAGTCACCCGGACCGAGAGCTACTAGCCTGGGGACAGGCTTCCTCAACTCGGTGGATTTTCCTGGACTTGGCGTGCCCAACCTTTTGCATTTGAAGTAAAATGGGTGAAGTAAAATGGGAAAAGAGCTGCTTCATCTTAGTTTCAAGAAGTGCTATGGACGAAAACCAATTCTCTCCCAAAGCAAAGGGTAGGTTAGTTTGAAAGGATCAACACTACATGCTTTGCATACGGCGGGGACACATTTTTGGCTACTCGAGTGCACTGCACACTTCAGGCAATGAGAATAGGGTGTTGTGAAAATAAAAGGGACCTGGCATTCAAGACATCTGTGCCGCTCACCTAGCATAGGCACGTCTCTTCACCTTTTGTGAAGGTCTGAAGCTTCTTGGGGAAAAAACAAAAACAAAAACAAAAACAAAAACCAATGTCATTAAAGCTTTCAAAAGAGGATTCCCATTATCAAGCTTTAAAAAATGAAAAATATTCAGTGCTCCTCTTACACACACTATTTCACTATTCCACCACATCGTCTGGTAGTCATTATTTTTCATTCTAGTTTAGAAGTGTGAAATGGAGATGTAAGTTTCTTAAGCTGCCGGGCTGGTTACTGGCACAGCTGGCTAAGTGACGCAGGCAGGGTAGAACCTACACGATTCTACACAGTTCTGTGCAGTAGTACCTACACAGTTTGAATCCAGAGCCCAATTTTATCCACAGTGATGCTCCATATTTCTTCAAATATAAGACCTACTCAATCTCATGTTAATATTGCTCAAAATGACCAATGAGTCAATTAGTGCAGTGACTACATCTCCCAAAACTTAATATTTAAAAAAAAAAAATTAAGTTTGTTTTGAGAGAGAGAGAGAGAGAGAGAGAGAGAGAGAGAGCAGGGGAGGGGCAGAGATGGAGAGAGAGAATTCCAAGCTGTGCTGACACCACAGAGCCGAATGAAGGGCTCGAACTCATGAACCGTGAGATCATGACCTGAGCCAAAACCAAGAGTCGGATGCTGAATGGACTTAGCCACCCAGGCGCCCCCAAAACGCTCATGCGCTGAGCATGGGGCCTGCTTGAGATGTGCACCCTCTCTCTCTCTCTCTCTCTCCCTCTCTCCACCCCCACCACTCATGCCCTCTCTGAAATAATTTTTTCAAAAATTTTAAGAAGGAAAAAAATTTTTTAAATCATAATTAGCCATTAAAAATAAACAAAAACCTCCAAGTCTTCAGTCTGAGAGAGTTCAGAATTTACACACTCACTGCACATCATGAAATGTGACGTGTGTTAATTCCACATCATATTGCAAAATTCTAAATAGATGTGTCTTAAATAATGAACCAGTCTATTCTTAAAGGGATTTAATTTTAATATTTCTTAATAGCAAAAAGCCATTGTGAAACACATAATATTTTGTTTCATCTTCTTTTCTGTCTCCTTACTGAAATATATGAATATTAGGAAGCAGGAAACAGAAATCACCTATTTTTCCTTCACCCCCATCCCTCCACATGAAGAAGCTACGCAGCAATTCTAATAAACAAAGTACAAAGACAATATCCAACAACTAGTTCAGTAGACTTTTATTGCTCTTTCAACTTCAATAACATCTCTAAAAAATAGTTTTCTTCTAACAATTATGAAAGAAATTTGAAAGGCAGGATCATTCACATTATAGACTTGGTAGAGACTTGTACTTCATATAAATGAAAAATACCCAGTTCTACATTTTAAATGTTTGATTTACCTTGGATTTTATTACAAAAGAAAATATTATCATTGTAATTATAAAAGTCATAAAAATTAGAACTGTACTGTGAAATTATACCAAGCTATCAAATATTATATAAATGAACAATAAAATTCAATTTCTATTTATTTAAACATAGTAAACATTAGAAGATAACTCCCCTACAAAACAAACAAAACACCCCAAACTTTTAATATTAAAGCAACAAAAGAAAAGCCACAACACAAAAATCAATGCACAAAAATCTGATTTAAAAAAACACTGGGGTTTAACAATTGCTATAAGTCAACTGTAGAAGTCGGTATGTGCTAATTAAATTAAAGTTTAAAAATGATCTGTAGATGATTCCATTTCCAACTATATGTTTTCCTATTATTGATACTTATATTACTTTTTGATATGATAGAAAAAAAACCCGACTTTACATTAAAATTGTCAAATTTTGAATTCTGAACACTATTTTAAATTTTCAATGTCCTTACAATCTTTAAGCTTACTTTCTAAAACATAAATAATTGTTGGACTAAACCAAAAGACACTTCACATATCTGTACTGTGTATGATAACAATGATGTAATCTACATAAATAAAATTCAGAACATTATTTGATTTAATCATGTTTGAATCACAACGTTATATCAATGGCTTACACATCCAAAATCTGAGCACTTTAAAACGGGATTCACATGTCCAAACTGTTGAGCGCGTTTACAGAACTGATGTCCGTGATATGATCCTCGAAAGACAGCAAGCTCCCGTGTAATACCTCAGTTTCAGACATCATTTTATGTTTTACAGGAATTTTGAACCTGTCTTTGTGAAAGGAAAAACTTAGAAAGCTATTATATACATACATAAAGTACGAGGAAGAAACAAATGCTTTTTGGATGGAGAAAGCAAAAGTTAATCTTTCTGAATGGTAAAGAAATCTGCTTTATAAACACATGCATTAGCACATAAATTTTGTCCTACATGTTTTACAAAGACTTGGCAAATGTGAACATTGATACGCCACAGCTTTTTTCAACAACTTAAGAGATTTAAGATTTTTAACATCATTTGCGCGCGTGCACACACACACAGACACACACACACACACACACACACACACACATCCATTAGAAAGTTTGTATGCTTCACTTCAACATACCTAATATTATTAGAGAACATACAGAATCATCCTTTTATCATAAGGAAGTTAGCTCACTGTTTTCTCAAAAGCTGCTATTTTAGAGTGAAATAGCATTCAAAAAGAAAGTAAATTTCAGATGGTCAACATCAGGATTTATTATAGTCTCTGTAAACAGACATCTATCAATAAATAAAACAGGGTGGAGAGAAGAGAATCCTGAGGTGGCTCTGTAGCCAGGATATTCAGTAGCACTAAGTTCCATCCTGGAAACCAAGGCATCTAAGAAAGTGCAGGGCTGTTTATATTAATTTATTTTGTAAATGGAATATGTACAGGTTTAATTATTTTGCACCTTGAGGTAAATCAGTACACTGCAATTACTACTGCTCATTTACACCTATTTAAGGCAACATTTAAAAATCAATATATGTAGTAAATTATATTTTTCACTTGTCTTGCAATGAACACTATCCACGATCGCTATTTTTCAAAAACAGTGGAAAAATATCATAACCACGTAAAACAAGCAGTTAATTACTTAAAAAACATGAGTTACCTTTGCTCTTCAATGGAGTAGTCATATCAGATCATTTTGTAAGTCAAGTAGTCAAAAGAAAGCAGAAACCATTGACAATTAGAAACATAGCAAAAACATTTTGAGTGCAACGTATTTTGCAAGTCATGGTTTTTCTGGCACTGGACTATCACTATACATAATTAAATAAAATTACAGAAACACTATGATGCCAGGTAGTTTTCAGTTTAAAATTTAAAACCCCTTCCTGTAAAATAAGAACATTTGTGAACCCTATGGTGTCCAGACACAAAGAAATGATGTGAGGAAATCCCCCTTGTTCAGGTCCGTCAGGGGAGTTTATAAAATGTAGCAGCAAATACTGGGGTCTTTGGAAATGATTATGCTGCTGTGGATAAACAGGAATCATTTCAGTGCAAGCTCACGAAGAATAACAAGCACCATGGGTAATACTCAATTATCGATTGCCAACAGAGTCTAAAACTCTTCGGCAGGCAGTACCAAATGATGCCGGCTATGTTTTCTAAAGAAACGTAGCTACATTTCCAAATTCCCATGTGAAGCGGAAGTCAAATCCCTTATTTTAACTAGAATCTGACAATATGGTCTCAGATGGGAAATGACATCTGAGTTATTAGTAAGTAGTTTAGAACAGATGAAAAACACTTCAGAATTGCTAAAATATCAGCTTTTGGCATTCCTCACGATCCTCTATAAGATCAACTTTTCATACTTTTGTACCTTAATTACAACTGATTAAAGGGAGCATTGGAATTTCATTAAAATTTTCATCTTAATATTCATGTCGCAATTTTGCTATTTCTCTCTGTGGCTTCTCAATACTCATTTGGTTTTTGTAAATTATCCTCTTGCCAAATCAGTTTCACAACCCCATTCATCCAGTCCTACAGGCTTAACAAGAACAACATTTATTTATTTCATGTAGAGCTAAGAGTATATAAAAGATGGCTAAAAAGATGTGCTAGAAGTTAAAAAGGCAGCTCAGAAAAGCAAAAACAACAATACTAACACAAACTAGAAAGAATGCCATCAATCTGAGCTATACATAAAATGTCTAAATTCCTTTTAAAATACAAATATGGCAGTGCTTTATATCAAAGATGTAAAATCTGTCAACTGCTTTCAGATAATAAACCATAAATGCAAGTGAGCACCAACTATTTACATTAACAATTTAAATTACTCTGTATTTGTTATCTTTTCAAATGTTTATATAATATTTAAGTATATCAATTAAAATAAATAAAATATTTTAAAATGCAATCACATAACAATCTATTAAATAGTATCTATACAATAGAAAGAATAACAACGTAAACAAGAAAATGAAAGGTAATTCTTTAGAATAAAGTAATACTGATCATAAACCCATTAAGAGAATTCTGACTCCTGATTATTTCCTCATATTACTTGCAATAAAAAAATAATCAAGGACCTGAACCTGATACAAACTAAACCACATTTTAAGTAAAAGACAGCAAAGGCAGAGAACAGAGTGGGCATTCTGGGCTCTGATAAAGCATTAGGATTCAGAAAATATTTCTACAAAGGCAACAAAGTTTAACTATTAGAAATTTGCATTTTATAGCTTCTAAAATCCATAAAGTTATGACTGCTATAGGTTAAATTATAAAATCACCTGCAATTTTACTTGTCTATCGGAATATAAACCTAAATGTGGAGTTTTAAGATTTAAAATAAATTTTAAAAACATAAATGTCAAAACTATAGTTCTTAGCTAGAAAATTTCTATTGTTCCACCTTTATAGCCAAGAAATCTCCACTGCTTATGAAACATACAGATTATCTGCATAAATGAAACACACATGCAGAGAAGCCGTGACATGTTACATTTGTCCCACAACACTGGCATAAAGACTCCCTGTTCTTCCCATAAAGAACGAACAGAAGTGAAATAATATGCAAAAATTTTTAGTAACTCAAGTAAAAATTATAAATATATGGACAAAGTACGTCACTTAAGGTTGGTATGAATTACCACTGATGGACAAAGAGATTTCAAGGAAAGCAGATTGAATGCATTTCCCCACATCTTTCTACCGCAGAACACAAAATGTTTTTCCAACAAAATAAATATTTGAAGAGTTAAGAACCATGTACCTCATTTCTAAGAGACTATTTCATCATATACACAGTCTCCATGGTGTTCCTAGCAAACTTCAGACACTACCTCAAAAACTCAGTAGTCACGCATTAAATAGCATGACGTACAATATTGTTATATATAGTGACATGAAATACACACATTTTATATATATACATATAATAAAATATATATATAGCTGAATAGCTATATATATAGTTCCTCTTGGTTCAATTCTATAATGAAGTTTCAGCATCCATGTATTTCTTTGTTGGTTCATCTTCAAAATTTATTTTCACACTGACAGGCTTTTCAGGGCTATTTAAAACAAAGAATGAGAATAAATGATTTTGAAATGGATACATATTACATTCTAAACACGGCCAACACTTAGCATCCATAATCACCCTTTTGAGATGACTATAAATACTATAAACTAATGACTTGCTATTTGTTACTTTATTGCTTTCTTTTCATATCAGTAAATTTGATAGGAAAGACAAATATTAAAAATTCTTAGATTTTTTTCAATGGATATGTTTGCTACTGAAATTAATGTTTTTCTTACAAGTGAAGAGGAGTTTCTTAAAATGGGTCATTTTATGACTAAGTTTATTAATTTTACTTTATAAATAAACAGTTGTAGCATGTGACATTTCACTGACAAATCCATTAAAAAAAAAGTGATCTTTGCTAATATAGATAAGCATCAAACAACTTCCTGCAAAATGTAACACATTTACAAACTTTCTCTTCCCAAATTTGGTTCACAAATATAAGATCAGAACACATCTATTTTATATTTTCAAGTTACTATCAAATACAATGATTCCATGTACACAGATTTAATTGACTAACTCATAAATGAAAATACACTGTGGTTTGCTGCCTTCTCCAGATAAGACTGAAGAAGGACCCCCAAACATTTTTCTGTTAAATGACATAACCTGAACACTGTCTTTCTTTCCCTTTGATTTTGACTTGAGGAACAACCTGAATGAAAGGCAGAAATATAAAAGATACAATAATATTATTGTAAGGTCTTTACATTTATCAAAATAATCTCAGCCACGAGTGCTGACAAGGTGTGAAAATTAAGAGTAAAAAGAATATCAAGCTAAATTCTAGCTGCATGGAATATACAAAATGACAAAGAGTTAAACTTAAAAACTTTTAAGATCAAAGACAGAAGTCTTTGACTTCTTAGTCCAGCTTAGAGAATCGGAACTCAAGAAATGATTAAAAAAAAAAAAAAAAAAAAAAAAGGATAGAGATTAAGTAGGAGCAAAGCTCTAAGAAGAGGTAAGGAAGGTATGAACAAAACTTAACCAATTATTATCAAAAGACAGTGGCCAGAAAGATAGTAGCTAATGAGGAACAGCTAGTGATTGTTTTTCTGGAAAAGTTTTGATTGGATATCCAAGCAGAATACACTGACACAAAACGAGTCTGGTCCAAAGTGACACAGAATACCTGCTGAGTATGAACGACTGAGTACACTGCTGGATAACACCTCATTTCTCTACAGACCCAAGGGAATCAAGTACCCTTGGGCACCTAACAAAAAATCTAAGGAAGGAGGTATGAAATAGTTATGGAGTCCATGCTCCCTTATAAAACTGACTGACCGTTATATCCATGGATTAAATTTCTTCCAACTATCTTCTAGGAAAACATTTACCTCACCTGAAGAAATGGCAGGCTAAAACAAAACAAGACAAAACCAAACAAGGAAAACAATCATGTCTGTCTTTTTGCTTGGACCATCAGAAAGAATGACTGAGGGAGCGTCCAATTATAGAATTTATGTAACCCCTAATAATTATCTTTCTGTACATGGTTTCTGATCTTTTATATACTTATTCCATATTACCATAGGTGATATTCACTTTTATTCTAAAATGGCTCAAATTCTTTTTGGAAATAGGCAACGATGAGTTTAAAAAAATAACTTCTTTGGCACTTATATCTGATTTCCAGTATTCAGCGAAATGATGGATAGACAGATGAAAGGAAGAAGGAAAGAAGAGAAAAGGGCTGGTTTTGTTAAGAGAATAAAACTTATGCAGATTGAGTTAAATGTAATGGTTTTATTAAATAGCTATCTAGGCAGAAGTCAACTGAAAATCGGCTACGGTTAGAAAATGCGTAAATAGTTACAGCTACCTCGTGTTAGGCCTGGTTACTTTGGCATTCTCAGTATTCATGGAAAGTGCCTTCCATTGTGCAGTTTTGGCCATTTCATCTGATATGTTAACAACTGAGGGATCAACACTAAAGAACAAATATACTTTTTGGTTAGTATTCAGTACTTGCAAAAGCATTAATATTGTCGCTCTTGACTATATAATATTTGTCTTCATCAACTTAAAACTGAGAAAGCTCTTTGTCTTGCACTTAAACCAAGGTCTAGAAAAACATCAGAATTATATAGTTCTGTTATAAAGATATCACGAAGCATTGTATCTTTCTGCATAATCAAAGCTAGGAGTTAAGATTATAAATTGGCAATGATGCCCAAAGATGATCATCTTGGCTCTAAACGTATTACTGAAATAACATAAAAGACTACATTAATGTGCTTGTAAATATAAAAAATATAGCCTCAACACAATTAGAAAACTTTCATACCTGGCAAAAATCTCAATCTCATCAAATAAATATCCCCAGTTAAAGAAAGAAAAATTGAGATTATTTTTTTTTTAAAAAAACTGATTTTTAATAGCTTTTAACAAAACCTTTAAAAAGAATGGTTGAAAAGGCAATCAAAATCAAAATCAAAAGAACGAAATACTGTCCTTTCATTGTAAGAGAAAAATGTAACCATTCCATGTCTTTATAAAATATTGCAACATTCCTTTGAGATGAATCCAATAATGATCATATCCATAAATAATCTGGGGCTCGAGGTTATCAGTCACAAGTCACAGGAAAGTGCTATGAAGTTAATAGAAATATATTTGCAAGCCTTTTTCCTTCACCAAAAAGTAACATTTCATGCATAGAAGTGACAAGCACAAATGTCAAATTAGACCTTAAATTCACAATGTGATGGCAGCTATGTGATAAATGACTAAACAGCACTCCTTTAGAAAAATGCTAGCTTTGTTCACACTTTAAATCCAATATCGCTTAAAATAATAAGACTGCAGGGGCGCCTGGGTGGCTCAGTGGGTTAAGGGTCCAACTCTTGATTTTGGGTCAGATCATGATCTGAAGCCCTATGTCAGGCTCCAAGCTGAGCATAGAGGCTGCTTGGGATTCTCTTTCCCCCTGCCCTTCCCCCACTCACACTCTGTGTGTGTGTCTCTCTCAAATAAATAAACATTAAAGAAATAAATAAATAAACTTTATTTAAATAAATAAATGAAGAAATAAGACTGCAGAGAAGTGTAACATGGTCCTTAAAGAATCTCTAGGAAAAGGTGCTTTACCAAGTCAATTTTTTTAAGGTGCAAAAAATTTGAAGGCCCAAATTCACAATGGCAGAGCCATTCCAACTTGAAACTACCTACTGTGACTAAACATTTCTTTGGTTTGTTGCCAACTTCAAATAACTGGAGACATTCCTGAAGCACTTCCTAGCTTCAAAATGTCCTCCTCTAAGAACTTTCCCATTACTAAAAATTAAGACTTTTCTGAAGACAGTACATGTTTTGTTATTCCCCAAAATAAAACTACATGGGAAAAAAAATCCCTTCCTTTCATGTTTAACGGAGTTTTGCAGTTTCCAAATGTTTTCCTGCATTACCTCATTTGATTTTCATGGCAGGTAATCCAAAGCTACGTAAGACTATAAAATATGACAGATAAACAGATCAGCCGATTTCTGGCATTCCTGATGACCAAATTTTAAGCAAAGCAGCATTTATCATGGCCTGTGCCATCACTTAAAGAGACAAAAGTATATGTACAGATAACCATCCTTTTTGTTAAATATCAGACAGTGTAAGTATAGATTCCACTTAAATTTGTCAAGGCCCGTGTATAATCATACTGAGAAAGGGATAATGCAGACTAGAGAGACGAAGTGGCAAATAATTTCAGCAAATTGATGAGTCACTAATAACCATCATGGCCGCTCCTATAGTCTTAAGTCCAACAAAATTAATACACTAATTCATTGAACAAACATTTACAGAACCCAGCAAAGCAGAGCACTATAGCTGTGTATATCAAGACATCTATACTTGGCATTTAATTTAAAGAACATAAGAAAGATTTGAGGGAAAATCATGAAAGGTGACACAGAGTACTTAATACCAACGATGAAAATTAACAGTAAAAATTATAGAGGGAACATTACTTATGAAGTCATCTATCAAAACGAATTAACATGTACAAGTCTAAATACAACATCTATAAAAACTATAAAGATTAATTAAAAATGAAAAAAATCTGAAGTTAATAAATACCAACAAACCTTTTCTATTAAACGGAACCTATATACATTCTATACCTGACTTTTCTACTATCAAGCGCTAATCAGAAATAGAATAAATGTGGAACCAGAAATCAGATATGTGCATAAATAATATAGACTTTAATTCTTTTAAAACTACAAAAAAGTACACAGAATTTAAAGACAGAATTTACCACCATCTTTGGTTCTTAAATTTACATATAAACCACTGAAGTCATACATTATAAACTATGTATGAAACGCAACTTGTCCGTGACATGAGCCCTCACTGACAATAGTCAAGTCACATCTTTGCAAAGTAGGAGAGTTCCGGGGCCTCTACACATAGTCAAAATTTGGAAGGTTATCAGACAATGGATTACCAACGTTCATCTTTCAGCACACGCTGACACAGCCCCAATAAAGGACAGAAGGGAAAAACCTATACTACTGAAAGAATGGGACTATTTTGAGTTTTGTGTTCTGACTTTAAACTTCATTAAAACAGAAGGAGTGATACAAGACAAGTAGCTCTTGTCTGCTTGGCATGTGAGTTGGTTTAATGTTCTGGTCTAAGTCTGGCCTATCACCTGCGAAGGGAAGGGCCTTGCGACTCCCTTTCGAATTCACGAAGTCCCCGGTTAGTCGATATGCTAGATGCCAGTTTTGTCATCTTTTTAAAAATAAAGATCGGGGCGCCTGGGTGGCGCAGTCGGTTAAGCGTCCGACTTCAGCCAGGTCACGATCTCGCGGTCCGTGAGTTCGAGCCCCGCGTCAGGCTCTGGACTGATGGCTCGGAGCCTGGAGCCTGTTTCCGATTCTGTGTCTCCCTCTCTCTCTGCCCCTCCCCCGTTCATGCTCTGTCTCTCTCTGTCCCAAAAATAAATAAAAAACGTTGAAAAAAAATTAAAAAAAATTAAAAAAAAATAAAATAAAATAAAGATCGCTACTTTAATGAAGCATTACATGGTTTATTCATGTACTTGAAGTGTATACAAAATACATTTTACAAGATAAAGTTTTATCTCACCTATATTTCAGGGCCTTAACTGGAATCTGTAAGAGACTTCCTCCTTCAAATGGAAGGTGCACAGTGTCGTCATCAGCTTGAAGCATCCGTTCAGCTTCCTTCAGGGCACATACACAAAAAGATTACTTTTCCCAGAATATTTCCAGGAGGACCAATTACTATGTAACATCTTCAAGAACTGGAAACCCAAACTGACAATATTATTTAAATATAACATATTTGCCATGGCTGGAAAAGTCCTTTTACTATTAGAAACATATACTTATGGCACAATAGAACACAACCATTTGGAAAGACTAAATTGTAAATGCTTATAACGTTCATTTAAGTTTAACCATTAATACTATTTTAAAAATCAGTTTAGCTACATAAATTTTATTATCAATTATTAGCACAGAACAAGAGATAAAATTCTGTGAAATCTCATTACAATACACTGTAAGCAAAACCTCATTTGTAAAGGAAGGGTTTCTCAATCTCAGCAATACTGACAGGGCCAAACAGTTCTCTGTAGTAAGGGGCACTCCTTACTAGGACTAGTAAGTAAGTAACACTAGTCCTAGTGTTAAGTAGCATCCTAGGCCTCCACTTACTGGATGCCCCTCCAAATCTGACAATGAAAAATTTCTCAAACATTGAAATATGACCCCAGAGGAGAAATGTCACCCCAGATGGAGAGCAACCTCTATTGGAGACATGACCCAAAATCATGACGTCATAATCACTGGGGGCAGGGCTGGATGGACTGGGAGAGCATTCACACTCTTCTTCTTAACAACAGAAATCCCACTATTTGAAGGTGGCAACACGCCCAGCTTTTAAAAAGTCAGCGTTATGGGGCGCCTGGGTGACTCAGTTGGTTAAGTGTCCGACTTCGGCTCAGGTCACGATCCCACAGTTTGTGAGTTTGAGCCCGGCATCGGGCTCTGCGCGGACAGTTCGGAGCCTGGAGCTTGCTTCAGATTCTGTGTCTCCCTCTCTCTCTGCCCCTCCCCTGCTTGCACGCTCGCTCTCTCTCTCTCTCTCTCTCTCTCTCTCAAAAATAAATAAACAGTAAAAAAAAATAATTAAAAAGTCATCATCAAAAAAACCCCCAAAACCCAAAGCTCAATTTCCCAGCATCCCTTGCAACTCCATGTGGCCATGAGATGCACAAATAAATTACTGGATGACAGTTCTGGAGAGACTCCTTAGAACAGGACAGTAAGGGGAGAGCAGGTTTTGCTTTCTCACCCTATCCCCCCTCCTCCTTCCTGCCGTCTCTCATGCTAATATGACAGCTCCGGCTTGGAATCCATTTCGACCTAGGAGGGGATGCTGAGTATGGAAACGGTGCTGAGGACGGCAGAGCGCAGCCCAGGAGCGCCCGGACGGTGCAACTGTCATATTAGCTCACCCCTCTTCTAAGACTTCTTCTACCTGAGCCCAGGAGCTCTTTGTGTTTAAGCCCCCTGTACTTTTGTCTCCTGTTATACACACTGACCCTTATTCCGACTTAATACAGAAAATAATACGCAGGCAATTTTAACCTAAGTATTTCATAAATAAATTCTACCGTACTTGAAAATTCACCAAAAGCTCATCAACATTTGCACATATAATATAGTTTTAAAGGAAACAAGAATCTTTAAAAAATTCTGGAGACTCCATTCAAATCAGTATTTCCAATTAGTATCCTGATTAAAGAGTCATGATTTTTCTTAAAAAGTAATCATAAGGCCAGCAATTCTGCCATAAATCAGCACTGCATAATTAATCCAAACTATGAAAAAAATACCAACAAGCCTTAAACATATTTGTCCATGAAGTTTAATAAACTCATTTTCGTAAATACTACACAATATAAGGTATATACTACGTTGCTTTCTCTCAAAAATTAGGGGGAAAAAGTAATTTTGAGCTTAATTGTACTTTTCGTAAAATGATATTTAAAGTCCTTTTTGTCATTACGTAGATGTCAAATTAAAATGTTAAAATTTAAATGTACGCTAAAATGTACTTATGAATTTAAGATTTCTGTTACCTATGTTTTAACACTGCTAAATTCTGTCACTGTTAATTAAGTACACATGGGATACATAATTTTTATTTATTTATTTATTTTTAACGTTTATTTATTTTTGAGACAGAGAGAGACAGAGCATGAACGGGGGAGGGGCAGAGAGAGAGGGAGACACAGAATCCGAAACAGGCTCCAGGCTCTGAGCCATCAGCACAGAGCCCGACGAGGGGCTCGAACTCACGGACCGTGAGATCATGACCTGAGCCGAAGCCGGCCGCTTAACCAACTGAGCCACCCAGGCGCCCCTAGATACGTAATTTTTAAAAGGCTGGTTTTGGGTCAGGGCTTTGAGGGGGCAAGTTGGTAAAATGGGTAAGAACTTATGTTTGGGACGAGTTACCTACTAACCTCCCTCTGCCTCAGTTTCCTTATAGGTAATCTGGGAATGACAAAAGTACCTACACTTCATAATGATAAGGTTCTTAGGAGGATTAAAGGAGCTGATTCCTGTAAAGTGACCATAAGAGTGCCTGCTACTTGGTACGAAGTATTAAGCAACAATGAATAGTGTAAATTTAAAACTCTGGTCTTATTACCTCTTTCTCTTTTTTCTTTTTGTCATCTTCTTTCTTTTTCTTACTTTCTGGCATGAGGTCATCAAGCCAACTAAGTTCTCTCTTTGTGAAACACAGATCCATGAGTTTGCGTACAAAAACTAATGCGAGAACCTTAAAAAAGTGGAGGAGAGAATATTAACTAAAAATTAACTATATCATTTGAAGAGAAAAAAAGTATCAAATGATAAATAACCAAAAAGTGATGCATGTATTTTATTTAAAAATCATTTCATATACCATCTTATGTCAAAGGAAGTGAGTTACCTATTTATCTTTCAAACTTCCTGCTCAAAGAAAAGATATTAAAAATAGCATTTTTAATATTTTCCTATATAAATCGCTTGCACTCTGCATAAAATTAGAAAGCAAATTAAGCATACATAGTATCTTCACAGTAAAACAAGATTATTAATTTTTATGACTTTAAATTATACACATTATATAGATAGATACAATTTTAAAAATCTCCTAAGCAATGCATTAGAGAATCCATTTCCCAATATCAGGTTTAAACTTTTCAATTATATAATGTGCTTTCCTTTATTTATTTATTTAAAAAAAAATTTTTTTTTAATCGTTATTTATTTTTGAGAGAGAGACTGTGAGCAGGGGAGGAGCAGAGAGAGAGGGAGACAGAATCTGAAGTAGGCTCCAGGCCCCGAGCTGTCAGCACAGAGCCCAACGTGGGGCTCGAACCCATGAACCACGAGATCATGATCTGAGCCAAAGTTGGATGCTCAACCGACTGAGCCACCCAGGCGCCCCTAATGTGCTTTCCTTTAACTGCTACTAAGGTTGAAGAAACGTTTGCAAATGTTCATTGACCATTTGGACTTCTTCCCTTTCTTCTTACCATCTTCCTTATTACTGTCTTTTCCCTGTTTTTCAATTGCTTTTTTATGACTTTTATTCATGAATTCGTAAGACCTCTGTGTAGTTTAGATAAAGGCATTTTATTCGCCTTATGTGTTGCAAATACTTTCTCCCAATTCACAATACGATTTTATTTACTACATTCATAGAAAACACTTAATTATCATGTGGTTAAATAGATCTTTCTTCCTTTTACAGTTGGGTTTCCCTATCTTGAGAAGTTATCCTCAATCACTGGACTATATAATATTCTTCAAAATCTTCTACTACATTTTAACACTTACGTCTTGAATTCATTTATGGTTTCTTTCTGAATAAGGTAGTGAGTAAGGAAGCAACCTTAGCTCTCCATTCAGAGTCAAATCATCCAAGACTATATACTACATTTTCCCATGTAGATGAGTTATCATCTTTAATGAAATGTCCCACTTATGGTATTCAAGTGGTAAATTCTCACATATATTCTGATAAATTCTATTTTTCTGATTTATGTCTACGCCCATGTCAATTCCATACTATGTTAGCTGCCCTCACCTGACAGCAAATTTTAAATATTTAGTTATCACAACAGTATGGTAGCAGCATAGGAACAATCAAGTCCCTCCCTCACCCCAGACCCCGCCAGGAATTCTTAATTATCTTTGTTTTGTTATTCCTCTGGTATTTATTACACCTTTACTTTTTTATTAATATGCAACTTACATTAAAATAGAAAAATATCATATGTACAGTTTGATGCTTTTGACACATGTACATATTTGTGAAACCTACACCCGAACAACACACAGAACACTTCTACCATCCATGTTGTTATCTGTGACTCTGGCATTTATTTTTCTCCATAAGCTTTAAAATTACCCAGTTCACACTGACAACAACTTCCCCACATACACACAAACACATGCAAATAAACTCATACAACTCATTCCTGAAGTGACATCTTTACAATACTAAGAATGCAAAAATAAAGAACATGGTATATCTTCCTATTTGTTTGGGTCTTAATTTTATGTACTTCCACATTTTATCGGTTGAATTGTGTCCCGCATGAAAGATGTATTGAAATCCTAACCCCCTGTACCTCAGAACGTGACTTTATTTGGAAATAGGGTTGCTGCAGATATAATTAAGAGGTCATACTGGAGTAGGGTGGGCTCCTAATACAATATGTCCAGTGTCCTCAAAAATGGTCTTATAAAGACACAGTGATACACAGAACACATGACAACAAAGGCAGTTTGGAGTTAGGCAGTTGCAACACGAAGAAGGCCAAAGATTTTCAACAAACTGCCAGAAACTAGGAAGAGGCAAAAAGGATTGCCTCACAGGTTTTAGAGGGCCCCATCCACACCTTGATTTCAGACTTCTAGGATCCACAGCTATCATATAATACATTTCTTTGGTTAAGCCAATGGTTTTCTGGTAACCACCTGCCCTAACAAAATTCTTATTAATTCTATTAGAGCTTTTAGTCTTTTTTTTTTTAATTTGAGTCATTTGAGTTAATAAGTATATAATCACATTACTGACAAATAATGTTATCTCTTCTTTTTGCCAATTATTATATTATTCTTATATCATAGTTAGAACCTTCAATTCATATCAAATAATAATAATAGCTGGCTTCCCTATATTAAAACTCATTTATAAATTTTTATTCAGTGACTGCATTTTATAAAAAGTCTTTTTACCTTTAATTATGTTGATAATTCTTGCTTGCTGCTCAAGTATCCCAGTCTATTTAAACATCATATATTACTTATAGAAACACTATAAATTTATTTATTTGTTAATATCTTCAGATTTTTTACACTTATATTGGTAACTGAGAAGTCACCATCGTTCTTTCATACTTTATTGGGCTTTGGTATTAAGACCTTGCTAGTGTTTCATGACCAAAAAATGCAGAAGTTTCCATCTTTTCCTTTGGTTTAGAATAATTTAAGAAGTACTGAAACTAACTGTTCTTTAAATCTCTGCTGTTAACCCATCTGGGGCCCAGGATCCAAGAGCAGATCTTTAACCATTTTCCCAGTCTTGTGCGCAATTGACTTCTACATATGCATAGATTTTATACTTCTCTTTGGGTTAACTCCCAGAAATGTATGTATAGAACGGAACTAATCCATTTCCTCTAGATCAGTGGTAGGTAAACCACAGCCCTTGGGTAAATCTGGCTCTACCTGTTTTGTATGGACTATGACCTAAGAATAGTTCGTAAAGATGAACATTTGGAATTGATTTGATAATAGGGAACACTAACTTTGAACCTCATTAAATGACAGAAAAATTATCCCAAATGAGAAAGAATTTCATTTTTCTCATTAGTAGTCTTTCACTTAAAAAAACTGGACAATTACTTTTTAGAGTTCAACAATAAGAAACTGTGGACATTTCTCTCCTGTTATAGAAGTGCCTATATATCTTATGACCCACAAAGCTGAAGATATTTACTATCTGACCCTTTACAGAAATAGTTTGTCAACCTCTACTCTGGATGTTCAAACTTATTCCTATAGATTCATGTAGCATTTTCTTAAAGCCCCTCATATCTCCTCCATAGCTATGGTTATGCATCTCTTCTCTCTCTTAATCTTGTATATTTTGCTCTTTTTTTCTTCTTTACTCAAGCTTGGAAGCAATTTATTTATTATGGATATTTACAAATAAAAAAATTGGTTGCGTTTAAGTTCTTCTTTAATAATATATATTGTGAAAGGTATACATTTTTCTACAACTTTAGGTATATCTTAGGTGTATCTCACAGACTTTGTTATAAGTTCTCCATTGAAATACCCACAATGTTTAACTCAATTTTCTACCCAGGGATTATTTCAGCATTTAATTTCTAAATACTTAAGATATCTTTAGTGTTTTTCAATATTCATTTGCAATGTAATTTATTTGTGATCAGGAAATATTACCTGGATAATTTTTAAGCTTTTTAATTTTTTAAGATTTTCTTTGTGGCCATGTACTAACCAATGTTTACACGGTATTTACAAAAGGATGAATATTCCCCATTTGCAAAATGTGATATTCTATGATAATTTAGTGAACAATACTGTCTTATTAATATGATCTAAAAAAAATTTTTTTAACTTCTGGGTCTCAATTCCTGAGAAAGATGTACTGAAACATATTCTATAAAAGAAATATGTTGTTTTGGTTGCTTTGCTTTTCATACCTGGCTATCATCTTTGTTCCATAAACATCTTAAATTCTGAAAGTTACTTAAAAAAACAAAACAGGGGGCGCCTGGGTGGCTCAGTCGGGTAAGTGACCGACTTCAGCTCAGGTCATGACCTCTCAGTTTGTGAGTTCGAGCCCCACGTCGTGCTCTGTGCTGACAGCTTCGACCCTGGAGCCCACTTTGGATTCTGTGTCTCCCTCTCTCTGCCCTTCCCCCGCTCACACTCTGTCTCTCTTTCCTTCAAAAATAAATAAACATTAAAAAAAATTTTTTTTAATTTAAAAAAAAACAGCATTCTACAGCCCAAGGACTAAAAAAAACAAAACAAACAAACTTTAGAAAATAACAAGCGAATTCGGTTTCTAAAGTGACTGGTTTAATAGCTAGAAAGGGCCAATTCATATTTCAAAACACCTATGGTGCTTAAAATGGGCTATTCTCTTTCTCATAGGTAAATATTACTAATACATTACTACATTATATTACTAATATAAATGTTAGTAAAATAATTACTGTGTTCAACAGAATTAATGATTAATACATAAATAAGTAAATTGATCTGTAATTATTATAAATAGTGACAAAGTCTGAAAAAAACAAACAAAAACAAAACAACCTTACCATCATGGGAAAAACTACCGCAGCGGCTGAAGCTTTTATCACCCACAAAAGAACCAGACAAGTAAGCTGAATGACCGTGAAGATATGGACCTTCCAGAGAGGCACGTAGCGAAGGTATATCAGATCGGGCTGATGCTTAGCAGGCATTCCAAATAATTTTATACGGTCAAAGAACTATGTATTGAATGGAGAACAAAACAAAGCAAGACAATTAGTCAACAAAAATATCATTTCTGTTACTTAGGAAAAGAAATTACATTCGACACAAAACCTTAAGTTTTGTGATTTAAACTAGAACTTCCTTGGTATGTTCTGAGAGTATAGGAGAAGTTTCAGTACAGAAGCCCTGGACCCAGCAGGGTGGAATGGGGAAAGGGTATCAACAATCATTTTGAACTAACAGAATTAGTTTAATGAGAAAACTCAAACCAAAGTGTCTTAATTTGGAGGATTAAAATATTTAGATAAATGTGTCTGCTATAAGCAAATATGCAAGTCATTTAATCTCTTCGAACTTGTTTTCTAATGTGTACAATAAAGGTAACAATTTTCAGGGCTCTTTCCAACTTTAACATAATCAAGTCTATGAATACAGCCTGAAGTACAATTACCAATTTTTTACCCATTGGAAAGAAAGCTATGAGCAAATTCCTTGGTCTTTTGGAGCTTTAATTTTCTCATTTATAAATTAGGAGTAAGACCAGACCTATCTACCTCACAAAACTGTTGTAAAGCAGGGGGGAGGCAAGTGAGTTAATGAGATCATTTCTTGACCAGTGGAGGAGGAGATCCAGGACTACTGAAAAAAATAAGATGTTGCTTGCAACTTCAGACAACATGCTTTTCATGATAGGAAGTGGGCATGTGGTACTAACAGGGCTTTATGAGCTAAATGTTTTACACAAAGACTGAATTCAAATCTTTAAATTTCATCAGGCTTGTTTTCCAGGAAGTATTATAAGCAAGACAGAGTAGGAAAAGCACTGGGTTCCAGTCTTGGTTCTGTTGCTCAGTTAGTTAAGAACCTTCAGGGAGTCCCTCTATTCGTGTTTTCTAGTCGGCAAAATTAGTATTTCTTCCTTTCCTACATCCCAGTGTTGTTCCGAGAATCACAGATAATAAGACACACTAGGCTTTACAAACTGTCTCGCACCATACAAACAACCAGTATTACCACTCTAGTCCTCGACATCCTCCCTCTCACTATACTAATCTTCATCAATAGTTACAAGGCCTTTCATTGGCTTCAATTAAAAATAGGCAAGGACCATATCAGTTCATGACCTCATTCTTGAGGGGAAAATGTGTCGTAACCAATAATCACTTGGAAAATGGGGATCTGAAGTCACCAGTTAACCTGCCCCCCAAAATATCAGAGTTGAGAACACATCACTACCATCACGAAAACAATCTTTGTAAACTTAAAGTATTTTTAAGCCTTTCAACAAAATCAATAAGTACTTCAGACTTGCCTGGATTCCTTTTAATGAGGAAACTCCCATGTAGAGGAAAACGCCATATAGGACAGGCATTGGAATAAACTGCAGGTAAAACGACCACAGTTAGAATAAGAACTCATGCTCCTCAAACCATTTCACAATAATAAATACACAAAAACATAGTGAGTACCTGTGCAGACAGAATTAAAAGCTCTTTCAGAGATAGGACCTAACTCTTCTAGAAATAAGGAAAATGCTAGTAAACGGTGGCAACCTCGAAAAACCGTTGGTCTTCTGCATGTTTCTTCCGGAAACGGGAGTATGTTCAGTGGTTAAGAGCATGAGCACTACAATTGGACTGCTTGGTTTAAAAAGCCAGTTAACCTCTTCTGGAGCCTTAACCTCTCTATGCTTTATTTCTGCAACCGACTGCATTAAGATGAAAGGATTTCAAATACTAAAATACTCAGAAAAGCACTTGGTGAGTACTGATCACTCACAAAGCATTAGCCAGGAATTAAAATAAAAACTTACTTTAAAGAACTAAAAATTAAAAAAAGCAGGAGTTATTATTGCTATCACTTCCATATAGTACCTATTATACGCCAGTACCATTTACTGATAGAATAATTGAACTCCACCCCCAAAAGACAGTCCATATTACTGTGGCAGTTAGAGGCATCCCCAACTGACTACCTGCCGTGCCTAGGCACCCTACAGGACAGCCATTAACAGGCTCCAGTCATCTACTCAAAAACCACAAGCAGCACTCTCACCAAGAGAGAGGCCTGTAAAGAAAAAAGACCTAACAGCTACAGAGGAAAACCACATTCACTTTACTGAACAACCAAGTATTTCCTTCCTAAGAAATGTGGGAGGAAAAAGTACTTCAGAAAGAGAAGAAAACAAGTTAAAAATCTAATAAGAACTAATAAATCCTCAGGAAATTTCAGGAAAATATTTTATCCATAAAGCAACTTCAGAATGCCAGGAAAAATAAATGATCAGAATGAAAGAGGGAAATCTAAAGGTATAATTATCAAAATAATTAAAACTAATTTTGTAATGATTTTGATGTGACTAAAGAGATCATTCTAAGGAAAACAGGAAATTTTCATTAACAGTGAGGTGGCAGGACAGGAATGTGAGAACATATCCAGGTCTAGTATCTACCTAAGTGAAGTTGAAGTAATATCTAACAGAGAGAAGACAAAATAAACGGGAATTGGCAGAAAATTCCCGTAAGTTTCCAGAGGACAATGGCCCATCCAGAGACAAGTAGGATAAATGAAAGTCTTCTATCCATCTATTTACCTAAGTAACCCAGTGAAATTTCAGAACACCAGGAGTAAAAAGGAAATTGTGGTAGCTTCTAGAAAGGAAAAAAATGCCTCTGAAGTTACAAAACACAAAGAGATATCACACATATTATTCGGGCCACTGATCTATAGGAAAAGATAATCTCAAAAAAAATTTTTTTTGAACACTGAAATGCATGTCTATCAATCAAATATGAGAATAATTTGAAACAAGCAAGAACTCTGAAAGTTTACCACCCATGGCATCACACAGGAAAAAAAAAATTACTCCAGGAATTCCTTTAGCAATACAAAGAAGAAATGTTAAGAAAAAGTGGCAATTTTCTTTTTCAAAGTAAGGGAAGTTAACAGATCCTAAGAAAACACTGGGTCCTAAGGCTTGGGCGCTTACTCTTAAGCAGCAGCGGCAGATTAGTGAAATAGGGTTATTTCTGTCTCCACGTGGGGAGATCACACACTGCTTAGTTCTCAGTGAACATATATATCATACCATCATAATACTGATTATGTGTTCCCAGAAGGTTTACATTTTTATAATTTAACGTACAGGGAAAAAAAAAAAAAAGCATGGACAGTTTAACTGTAATTACAGCAGAGAAAGTAAATGTTAGTAACCATTACAATAAAGCTAAAAACAGAATCAACCCAACGCAGGTGACAGTTGGGAGAGCGGGTAGTGGACACTGAAGTGTGCTAAATCCTCATGAAACATCCACCCCTACGTGACAGACTCCCAGGCTTTTTGGTCTCAGAACCCCCTTTATGTTCTTAACAGGTACTGTGGACATGCTCCCCCCCCAAACACTTTTGCTTTTGAGAACTCCAAGAGGTCCCTGGACTAAACTTTTGAGATTCACTGTCTTATAGGTAAAGAGATTCAGTATAAAAATAATAAAGCAAAAAGTAAAATTATAAAAGTATGTAAAACTAGAATGTTTGTAGCCACCAAAATAAGAAATAGAGAAGTTAAAAAGAGTTTACCTCTGGAGAGCGGCTTTTAGAAAGTGAGGGAAAACTGGGAGACTAACTTTTCATGTTAGAGCTTTCTTGCTGTTCTATTTGATTTTTTTTGCCTATATGCAGTCAATACTTAAAATATTTTAAAGGCAACCTACCTTAATAGGGGACAATATCCCCATAAGAGGTACTAAGTATTCTTATGCCAAGTACTTCTAACAATACACTTACACTAGGCAGTAACTGCCCATTTACCTATCTGTTTTACCAACTAACTAGACTGCCAAGGTCTTAAAAGCAGACAGTAATGTATCCTGTTTATTATTATTTCCCTAGTCCTAATAGCACAGTAAGTACTCAACAAATATTTGGTGAATTAATTGGTTACTAGAAAGTTCATGAAGTGAAGGCCAAAGAATTCTATTATTTAACTTTTTTTTTTTTTAGTTAATATGGTAACATACATATATGCTCTAAGTTTCTGCCCTAATGTATAAATGTACACAACTCTTAACTTAATAATTTTCTTTGCAATAAAAGTAACTAAAACACCAAGGGAAAAAAATGGAATTGAGTTCATCCATAATAAACAGAAAATTACAGATTAGGTACTTCACTACACTTGCTATTGTTATTGTTACATTTCTTAATCACTAGATTCAATAAGATATATACAGTAAAAGTCAGATATAAGTAAGAGATATTTAACATAAAGTTTAATTTCTTGCACGCTTCATTTATATTAGTGGTTTTTGTTTTTCTAATGAGTGCTACTACCTCTATTTCATTTAGTTTATCAGAAATAATGCATTTATTTATTTAACAGCAATATTATTTTCACATTTTGGTCAAAGAATTGTTTCATCCATGTTTCAATATTACTTCCTTTAAGATGCCTATAAAATTCTCTGGGTATATTCTTCTTTTAGATCATAAGCCATGCACTAACTCCTTCCAAAACTCTATAGTCCTTAATACTATCCTTTTACAATATTTCTAAAATATTCTAAAATTCATCTAACACTGAAATGCCTACTGTACTAAATACCAGTTGCCAAAATATTATTTTCTAAATAAGTTCCAGAAAATGAAACTAATTTTAGCTATTTTAATGTTCCATTTTTACACAACCACATATACACTTTGTAACAAAGAAGATTTTAAAACACTGCGGTGAAGAGATTTTTACCTTCAGCACTGAAGTCATGAACACAGACAGGCCCATGAGAATAAAAATCATTAGCCCTGTAACTCGCTGTTCACGAATTCCCAAAAACTTGGGTTGTTCCCCTGGAGCAGAACATTCAGATTCAACTTTTAAGCTGTTGACGTGACTTATTGACAACACTGTTGCAGCCACAAACCACGGAAGTCCCATGATAGAGCAGACGCCCAACATAACACCAACCATGAGCAAATCAAGGTGATAGCCAGCTCCTTTCTGGAAAGTGAAACGAACATGAATACTTGTAAGTCTAAACTGTTCTTTTGGGTTAAAGGACTAGACTACTTCATAAAGAGAGAAAAAATAATTTCCTCCCACCTCACATCTTTCAATTTTCTAGTTATTATGTAAACACCTCAAACTCTTGCAATAACACCGGACACAAAATGTAAAAATTACCTTCAATTTGTGCTCCTTTCTGTTTATGATGACAGCTGTAATCTGTTGATCCATAAAGATGAGAATGGTACAAAGCAGAGCTGGGATAGCGGCTATTAACAAAGTCCACCAAGGATTTTCTCCCAACGGGCTTATGATCCAGCCCCTACTTGGATCAGTAGGCTGTTGAAAAATTAAAGATGAATAGAAAGAAAGAAGTTTCCTCCTACTGCACAAATTTCCACATCATAGGTTGTGTCTATTCCAGGAAATGCCAAGGAATCAAAAAAGGACTAAATTAAATCTTGGGACACGGGAGGGAATTACTTGCAAAGACGGCCACAAGAATGCTTCCCATCCCTCGATGCAAGTCGCTAGTCCAAGTAATCAGTCTTTCCATCTAGAGGTGGGATCCATTTCCTCCCCTGGGACCTAGGATGCCTCTATGGTTTACTTCAGCCAACAAAATAAAGCCAAAGTGAAATGTGTGATTTCTGAGTGTTGATCTCAAGGGACCTTGCAGCTTCTTCTCTAACTCTCTTGGAAGCCTGAGATCAAGCTGTTGAGTAAGCCTGGATAAGTCTTCTTGAGGATGAGATACAATAAAGTGAGAGAGAGATGGGAGCCAACTACCCCAGCTGTTTCAGCCATCTGAATGGAGTATATTGCCCCATCAAGGCAGGGGATGACTGCAGCCACACAAAAGATCCCAAACCAAGAGACCCAACTCTACCCTACTAGGTTTAAGTACCAAGTGCCACAGATTTATGAACAAATGAGGGATTGTTATTTTAAAGGCTTAATGTTTGGGGAAGTTTGTTATAGGCAAATAGGTAAGTGAAGCAGAGTGTCACTTCAACAGGCTCCTAACCTACTTCAAATAAAGTGAGGTCCGTCTACTGCCTAGATCAACCCCTAAACTAAACTGCTTTGAAGATCTTGCAGACTAGTGATCTCAGCAGGGTCGGTACTAAATCAGAACTGGGGCCTCAGGACGTACTTTTCCAAAGCATCTACTGACAAAAACCTGGCACTTTATTAGACACAAATACATTTTGATGCTGAAACATAACATCTGTTTCATAACAAAAATTTTAAAAGATCTTAAGAGAGTTTAGTTTTCTTGGAGGGCACTGGATATGTTGAAATCTAAAAGTGTTTTCAGGGGCGCCTGGGTGGCTCAGTCTGTTAAGCGGCCGACTTCGGCTCAGGTCATGATCTCGCGGTCCGTGAGTTTGAGCCCCGCGTCAGGCTCTGTGCTGACAGCTCAGAGCCTGGAGCCTGTTTCAGATTCTGTGTCTCCCTCTCTCTGACCCTCCCCCGTTCATGCTTTGTCTCTCTCTGTCTCAAAAATAAATAAACGTTAAAAAAAATTTTTTAAATAAATAAATAAATAAATAAAAGTGTTTTCGCTACCTAAACTTCACCTTAAGCCTGTTTTTTCTTCATGAAAACATTTGTCAACACATAGAGGAAATTCAATATTTTCAAATTCAGTATTCTAATTTTCCCACACTGATACACATTAAACTGCTTAATATTCAATACTGTACCTGAATAAAAATATTTTACCTATACAATGCACAATTCTTAAGTGTTCCTTGATTTATTTCCCCAATGCATCTTATGACCCTTGAAATCAGTTTGCTACTGGAAAGCTAGATCAATGAACGGATAACAAAAAATATATTTAGGAATGAAAATAAGGCACTGTGCCCAGGATTGCAGGAAATTACATCAATATTTCGAACCAGTATTAAATTACAGTTACATTTATTTCTAAGACTTGGTAAAAATAAAATGAGTTCCATATACTCATCTCTTAATTAAGGCCTAAAATCTTTAGTGGTTCAATAGCTATGCTTTTAAACAAAGGTATCCAAATTTTATTATATACTTTCAACAGCAAAATTTTAAAAATTTGAATAAAATTGAGTATATCCAATGGCTCTATACGCATCTATGTGTTATGTTACTAATGGTGCTCCATAGTAAAATTCATATAGTAAATATTATAAAGCTAATTTTCTCTTATTTTTTTTTATTTATTTTTATTTTTTTTTTTAATTTTTTTTTCAACGTTTTTTATTTATTTTTGGGACAGAGAGAGACAGAGCATGAACGGGGGAAGGGCAGAGAAAGAGGGAGACACAGAATCCGAAACAGGCTCCAGGCTCCGAGCCATCAGCCCAGAGCCTGACGCGGGGCTCGAACTCACGGACCGCGAGATCGTGACCTGGCTGAAGTCGGATGCTTAACCAACTGTGCCACCCAGGCGCCCCTCTTATTTTTAAATAAAAATATAAGGAGACCTTCTATATAATTTTAGCGGATCATTTTCCACCCATGCGCTCATACTTTGGAGGCCACTCGTTTTAAAAATAATTCTTTCCTCCAGTGAAAGAAAAAACAGACCAGAATTATATTCACTGTATTCCTTATTTCTAATCCCCTTTAAACCTTCTATCTTTAAAAGAAGTCACATAATTTGCTATAAATATAAACATAACCAGTGACACAAATACTCAACTATAAGAAAACCCCAGAAATTATTCAAAAGTTACCAACTCCTACTTAGATAGGGAAACAATTCTTGGATGCTGTAATACACTTGTGGTCTGTTATGTACAACATAACTACAGTCTGCAGATAAAAGCAAAGGGTTTCTAACTGGTCAGCTAAGTATCATTTTTCTCCTTAAAGAATACATTCGATTCTCCTGATTTTGCTGGAAAACGATACATGCAGAATTCCATTTCATTATCAGATTCACCACCCTTCTAGAAATTTAACTAGAATCTCTTTGTTACACTTTTAAATTCAAGTTTGAGTCACTTCCTTATAAAGAAATGAAGAATGTTTCTTCTGCCTGGAAAACACATCACAAACTCCAGCTATGACTGCAGGGTCAAAGTTTTTAAATGACTCCCAACTATTTACCATTAATATTTTCATTCATTTTCCCTCATGGGACTAACTTTGATACCTTCTTGCCTGTTTCCTAAGTAGATTCATTTGTCTCTTCTCATCTTGTCATTTTTTATGTATGTGAGAAATATATATATATTTCTATAAAGTGTCCCACTTTAAGAGGCACCTGGGTGGCTCAGTCGGTTGAGCATCCGACTTCAGCTCAGGTGATGATCTCATGGTTCATGGGTTCGAGCCCCACATTGGGCTCTGTGCTGACAGCTCAGAGCCTGGAGCCTGCTTCAGATTCTGTCTCTCTCTCTCTCTCTTTCTCTCTCTCTGCCTCTCCCCTGCTTACACTCTGTCCCTCTCTCTCTCTCGAAAATAAACAAACATTTTAAAAAAATATTCCCATGTAACAAATAACCAAATGTTTTAATCCTTACCTCAAATTTTTCAGGAACATGAAGTTTAGGAGATGGAACTCCTACAAGGTAGTCAATTGCAACCATTATTACTATTGTGAGAAATACAGCAAAGTCACTGATTGTCGATCGCACCTATGTTAAAAGGATCAAGTTAAAATAAACACAGAAAAACTGTGTGTCCTTTCTAAATAATTCATATCTTTCACATTAAAATATGCCACTAGAAAGTGTCAATAAGGTTTTTAATTAGTGATAATGTGTCAATGAAGTACATTTATTTCTAGTATATTTTCAAAAAGATAAAAGACACATTTCACAACTAACCTACCATCCCTCATGGTACCATGATCTTCTTACTATTAGTTCAGACATGTAATATACATCTTTCTCTAGAAGTAATTGCTTTACACCTATTTGACATCAAGTATTAACCTCAAACAATTTATTACAGTTTTGAAATAAACCAGAGAAACAAAAACTAAAAACATGAATATTACCAGAACTCCAAAATCACATCCCAATTACCTTGGTAGGAAAATACCGCTTGGTCTTAAATTGCTTGAGGAATGAAGACAGAAAAAATGTTGTGAAAAATAAGATGACACTCCAAAAGAGCACATCTGGAATATAAGGTCCATGAAGACCACAGGCTGACCCTACAAACACACCATGAAAGGTTTTACATTCCTGGGGGGAGTGGGGGGGAGGGAAGGAGAAAAAAATAGAAAAAGGAGAGAATAAGATTCTCAGATACGTAATAAATTACTAATGAACTCTATTGACTCTAAGATGCTAGTGACTGAAGACATGCCATTATTTTATATTTTACTTAGGAAGAAAAAACACTGCCAAGTCAACTTGAACACATCATCAACCGTAAGACACACCCTGAGTTCAGAGATGCTATAGTTTGAAAAATATATGAATCTTAAATCACTGAACGAAAATACAGTATTTTGCCAAGTTACATCACACAGTCCTTTCTTTCAACTCCACCTACTCTTTAGTGAAAGCTTCAGAGTGAATAGTAATTTCTGAATACTTTGTATGCATTCTTGATGGTCCACAAGTTTACTATCTTTCCCGTACTTCTAAACAAGTCACTTAAAACAAAAGTGCCAAGTTCAAATGAGGAATAAAAAGTTGTTGGGCTTTTCTGACTTCACTCAAGACTCAGGATTAAAGCATGGGACTAGGAGCGGTAAATCAATCATTCAAACAGTATTTCCTTTTAAAAAAAATCAATAACTTAATGATACAGCATAATATAAATGCAATAATAGAAATATTTTGACCAGATTTTCCTTTTGGGGAAAAAAAATAACTCAAAGGCAACCAGAGATTAAAAAGGACATATGCCTCTAACATCCTTTTTCTCTTACTTATATTCTAATGAGACTTGTTTTAACGACACAACTCAGGTTTACCAAGAGAAAAATAGTCTGAGGTTCCATTATTCTCAATTTCTATGTGCTGAAATGAGTAAAGCCTCAAATTTACAATATGGCTCACAAAAATAAAAGCTAAAAGTACAAAAAAAAAAACAAAACAAAACAAAACCCAGGCCTTTTGAATATTAAGACACAGCAAAAAGACCTGTATCTATAATATCAAGACCTCCTATTCACCATGGAATGAGATTTTTTTTTTAAACAAATCACTTTCATTTGAGCAACTCTGTTAACTCTACCTCTTTCGTAGCAAAAATGACTTTTTAAATATAAAGCAGGCAAGCATGAATCTAAGTTGATTACTGATATATAATGCTTTAAGTCAGCAGTGTCCAACAGAACTTCCTATGATGATGGTTCGATGTCTCCACTGGCCAACGTAGCAGTCAGCAGTCACACGAGGTGACCGAGCACTTGAAATGTGGCTAGTGCAACTGAGAATTGAACCTTTAATTAAATGTATTTAACTTCAATTTAAATAGATACATGTGGCCAATGGCTACTATACTGGACCATAGAGACATAAATTATCAATGAGATAAAATTTCAGATATCCTTCCAATGATATAGTTAGGAGTTATATTTAGTGAGAAAAAAATGGCCTACAATTGCTTATATAAAATTGCTTATATGATATAAAAAGCACCACAGAAACTCAGGGGATCTTGGTTTTGATATTGCTACAATCACTTCATGACTTAATCTCAAATGCCAATCTGGGAAGTGCCCAAAACAGATATTCTACAGCTAGGACAATATGCCCCAACAGAATATAAGAAGACGTAATAGTATTCAGTACACAGTAGGTGCTCATTACATGTTTTTTGTCCTTCTTCCTTCCTGAGGTGCTTAAGTTACGTTAGTCTCTACAAGTCTCTACAAGTCTACAAGTCTCTACAAGTCTCTGAACAAGGTTTAGTTTGACACTGAGGTATGAGGAAAGCACTCAGGATCTTCTAAATAAGCTGTTCATGGAGCAGATAAACTGATACAGAGCAAGCAGGACAAGAAGATGTGGGCTGTTCTAAACTGCCAACTCCAGTATGTGCAACCACAGTCATAGCAAACACTTCCCATGAATTTATCAATCTACGTGGAATGAGAAACCAGAAGTATGTTCACATCTTTTTAATAATGATACCTTGGAAGTCATATTTAGTCCTTTTTATCCCCCTTACCAGGTTCATTCTTTGCAGCCTACTGTGTGATACATAAAAATGTGGTAACTCCTATCTAGTCAACACAACACTGTGTTCTGAAAACATACCGTAACTACTAATCAAGAAGAAAATGTAGGTCTACTCAGAAAAAGCTAAAGAACTAGGTTATTATTTGCAAAATCCTTTATCTCATAATGTACTCACAGAAACAGTGAGATTCTCCCAGGAAATATCATGTGCTGTTAAATTCTTTTCCTTCCACACCTTGAGGGTTTCATTGCTAGGGTTGGAGGGTTCAACACATACACATCTGAGAAATGAGAACAGGGTAAAATTTTAAGATCCTACATTTCATGTTTAGATTGTATTATATCAATCACCCAATGTGGCAGCTTTTAATCTAACTTTTCTCCCCATGTTGCAATGCATGTAGACTACAAAGTGAAAACACATCAGAAACAATGGAACGGACGAGGTTTGCCTTATATACATAAAATGTAACAAATACAAATATCAATACAATGATATTTTAAAGAATATCTTAATGAAACTTGTTAGATGTATTCCGGGGGGGGGGGGGGGGGGGGGGGTGTTTTTTTTTTTATGTTTTTTTTTTTTTTTTGCAGGAGAGCGAGAGAGCCCCGGGAAGGTGGGGTGGTTGGTACGTGGTTTCCGTCCAA
>NC_064810.1:141215144-141477602 GCF_023721935.1 Panthera uncia
GTGAGACACCAGGAACAATTATGTGCATAAATAGTTGGGTGAGATCTGAGTTCTGCAAAAGCATTTCGTCCAAGGGGACATGTAAAGTTTACATTTTCTGTCATGTAAGAGCTCACTGGGAAATTTTATTAAGCTGCGTTGAACCCTCTGAACATAACCCATAGATGCTTTCACACCAAAAGTAGAAAAGGGCAGGTATGCGCAAAAGAAAGATTAATATGGCACAGTTTTTTGTTTGTTTGGCTTTTCAGCATAACTATTTTACCCCCTTTATTAGATCACTTAGTCGTTTTCTCAAACTTTTCCTTCTTAAATTTGCTACTATAATCTTAAAGGATGAATAAATAAATAAATAAACAATCTCTGTTGGAGACTTGCTTGGTGAACATCTGTCATGGTGTTTAATTATATGTTAACAGCAACCATTAAAAAATGCATTAATAGCATTTGCAGTCTTGAACTGTTCATCATGCGATTGTGTGGATCATGAAGTTTTTGCCAGGGAAAATACCCCAGAAGTTTCCAACTATCACAGGAACTCTGGGTCCTAATTAAGCAATCAGATTCGACAAAGTGTGTATTAATGTAAGATCACATACCTCCGGGCATTGAAAAGCTGAAGTCTGTTCTCTGAAAGTCAGTTACAATTGGTAGTGTATCACAGTTTCACTTCAAGTGTCCTAAATTGTATCTTAAAGTATCTCCAGATTTAAGGAGAGAGACAAAGTTTTAATTCCTCCACGGTGGGTCCCTCAGTCTGAAAGGCATTTACTTTTAGGTTTAGGCATAACTATATTGTGTAATGGTTCTGTCTGTTTTTACCTAAAATTACAAGTGTGGTAATTATTTCTTGGATGGTCCCTCTTACATCATATTACATAGGTTATGTTACTTCTCAGCTACAATGATGAACAACAAAAAGACATCATATTTAGAAGAGAACCCTGCATTTAATGAGGGCAATGTGTCTCAGCAGGAGCCACAGTCAGTTTTCCTTAAGGGTCTTTTGCAAATTTATGGGGCATGTTCGGTTGTCCCAATTGTTGGAAGGCATTACCACTGGCACTTGGTTGGCAATAGCCAGAAGGATGCTAGAACAACCCATGATATGCAGAAAAGTCCCGTGTGATGAAGAAATGTCCAGCAGTCAGCACAGGTTAGCATCGTGCCAGATATTCATGAAGATGATATATCCTCATTACCCGAGCCCAGAACCCAGCTCTCTTTTATGTATTAACATATATTATACTTTGCACAATTTTTAGGTTCACGGACAGGTCTAGAAATGTAACTACCATGTAAATCAATGGAAGTTTGTCCTTTGTTTTTTTCACAATTTGACAAAAAGATATTAACCATTTTTTAAAAATCGTGTTCCTAATTACAGTCCTGGTTATGATATTTGAAACACCAGTTTTTAGACAGTCAGCATTTTGTCTCTCCCATTTGTGTGGACTCTATTAAAGTAATCATGTGACTACTTTTTATGTTTTCTTGTATAGTTATGTCTGAACTTTCATAATTGTTTCATTATAAACTACTTTCCTTTTCTCTCTCTTTTATTTCTAGGTAGGGATTTCTTTAAATCTATGAATATCAGAATACTCACAAAATCTTTGCAACATTGAGATTAAGAGGATTGAGAAGCACTGTTTGGGGCAGATAAGGTTTTTTTCCGGATTGCAATGAGATCATAATTACAATGATGGCTATCATTGTTTGATGCTTACCATACACCAGACAGTGTATAATCACTCATGATCAACCTCTTAGGTGCTATTTTTGTCTCTATTTTGCAAGTGAGACAATTGAGCATGGAGAGGTTAAGTGATTTGGCCAATACATTTAGTAAATAATAGAGCATCTGGGGCACCTGGGTGGCTCAGTCAATTAAGCGTTGGACTTTGGTTCAGATCATGATCTCACAGTTCGTGAGTTTGAGTCCCACATCAGGCTCTCTGCTGTTGGCATGGAGCCCACTTTGGATCCTCTGTCCCCTTCTCTCTGTGCCCCTCCCCTGCTCGCTCTCTCTCTCTCAATAAACTTTTAAAAAATGGGAAAAAAATAATAGAGCATCATTTGAACTCAAGTCTGTCTGACGTCAAAGCCAGGGTGCTTGATTGCCCAGTTAATCTAGAAAATTCTAGATTATTCTAGATAATTCTAGAAAACTCTAGTTTGCCCAACAATCTAGAGAAGATTGCTCCCTTGTCTGGGGAGGAACAACCAAAAGTAGATAATAGCTGTGTGTCTGATCTATCATTGTTTCCAATACAGCAAAACTAGTCTGTTAATGTCAGGATATGAGAGAGAGTACCTAACACAGTGCTTCCCAAACTTAATGTGCATGCTCATCTAAGGATCTTATGAAAAAGCAGATTCCTATTCAATAGGTCGCTATTGGTCTATAGACCACTTTTTATGAAACAAAGACCTGAAAATAAGTTTCAAATATCAATACATTATAAGTATAGAAAATTGTTAATTTCTGTACAATTGGAATAGTAGAAAGATGCAAATAGCAAAAAATAGG
The DNA here is from genome assembly GCF_023721935.1 of Panthera uncia. Taxonomy (NCBI): domain Eukaryota; kingdom Metazoa; phylum Chordata; class Mammalia; order Carnivora; family Felidae; genus Panthera; species Panthera uncia. Next base: position 141,217,678 of record NC_064810.1, read on the forward strand.
TAACATCTTCAACTTTTCCATAGTACAGAAAATCTGCATTACTATTATGTAAAAGGAAAATATAAGACAATACTAGAACAATAAACAGGTTAGTGAATATAACATAGAACTGGTAATGACAACTAGGAAAATCACCAAAACTCCAAAATATAATAAACCCCAGAAATGAGTAGATATTTTACAAAGAAAAATATAAGTGATCTAATATTAAACTTAGATAATGGCATATATATTGACATTATAAATTACATCAACTGATTATATATAAAGATATTAGGGGTGCCTGGGTGGCTGAGTCGGTTAGGCGTCCAACTTCGTCTCAGGTCATGACCTCAGTTAGGGTTTGTGAGTTCGGGTCCCATGCTGGGCTCTGTGCTGACAGCTTGGAGCCTGGATCCTGCTTTAATTGTGTGTGTGTGTGTCTCTCTCTCTGCTCCTCCCCCGCTCACACACACACATTCTCTCTCTCTCTCAAGAATAAAAAATCATTAAAAAAATTCTTAAAAGTAAAGATATTAAACAAAATTTATTGGAAAAATCATATTAAAACCAGTAATTTGCCATATGTTTGCTCCCAGTAGAGTAGCTAAAACATTTATATTTTAATTAGAATGTGGAAAAACGTACATTGATATATTTCCGGTTACAGTATAAACAAAGGTGATTATTTTATAGGATAATCAGGCAACTTTTATTAAAAATCATGAAAATGTTCATACTCTGGAACCAAAACTCGTCTTAGGCTAGGCTCTTTAGAGTACCAAAGGATTTACCCTGAAAAAACAATACAACAAAGAAAAAGGTTTAGATCTTTTCTGGTCTAGAGCTCAATTCAGTTTAGCAGATGCTAACAGAGAGCCTGCTGTGGGAGACAGTGTTGTAGGTGCCCAGGGTACATAGGGGAGTGAAAAGATAAGGATCTATCTATGCCTACCAGGGGAAACCAGACAATAAATAACAATTTCAACAATTTCAAACAATTTCATTCAACAATTTATAGTATGTTAGAATGTTATAGGTGTTACAGAAAAAAAAATGCAGAGGAGGGCAACGAGGATCAGCATTTAGGGTACTAGAACAGGCAGGAATCATGTTGTGTTTCTGTCAAGTGCAACATGAAGCCATGGTAGAGTCCTGAGCAAAGGAGTAGTAATAGTGATAATATTGAGAAAATAGACAGCCTCTCACATTCAACAGCAGGAGAAGAGTGGAAGACTTTGAATTTAATAAACTCCATGGAAGAATATAAAGTCTTTACTTACAGCAAGGTATAAAATAAAAGATAAAAAGCATCATTTTTGTATTAAACTCATGGGACATGGAAAAGATAAAGCCAAAGTGATTATAATTTTCATCACCATATTACAGTGAGAGATGATTGGTGAGCAAAAAAGAAGAAAGTAAACTTTCAAATATAGAGAATGTGTGTATTTACCTGACCAAGTGGCAAAAAAAAGGGGGGGGGGAGAAAATCTTTAGAGCAACCAATTAAGTCCTCCATATATAATACAGCACTATATTTACGTGGCAGCATAATATCAAGGTTACCATGACATACATTCCTATATTCTTCTTTACATAAACTGAAGATAGATACATTCAGGTCAAATACACAAAAAAATTAAATCCTTTTTAAGGTCATAAGAGTTCCTTCCAGCTTGGACTTTTTTTTCACCCTTATATTTTATAGAGGTAGATAATCTAAGGTCCTTCTAACTCTAAAAATCTATGACTCTTTGGTATTTTTGTAATTAATTTAGGCTGAAGCCTCTGACCTCTATTGCGTCAGTGCCCAGGGTAAGGCTCAGATGTATCGGGGAAGACAGAAAGAAGAGCTACATAGAATTAACAAACTTCAAACATGTCTGCTTATTCTCCTTCCTATTGTAAAAATAAAAATGCAACAGAAGTCTCCAAGGTCAAAATCTCCTGTATTCAGCTCTTCTCCGTGAACGACTTCTTCATATCCTCATGCAAGACCTTTGACCCCTAAGAAGCCAGCAGCATTGGTAATTATGTCTCAGAAACAACTCTTTATATGGTATCCACTCTATAATGGATTCAGAGACATGAATAAAACATCTTAATTCTCAAGTATTTCTTTTTAAATTAATTTTTGAAAGAAAAATATCCTGTAAAGAAAGGAGGTGGTTTTTTTTGAGGCTCTTGCATAGAAGGATATAGTTTTCATGGCCTATCTTGTTAAAAATGTTCTAGTACCCATCTGATGCACACTTATTTATGGATTTTAGACTAAAAGCTCTTTTTTGCCAGTTTTCTTCACAAGCACTTATCTCGACATCCTCATTAGGTGATTTTTCTCTTTTCTTTTTTGTGGAGGCCTAGCCATGGCCTTGCTACTCTCTTTTGTTCCATGCTGCAAAAGGAATGGTTTTAAAGCCTCCCTCTCCACCAGTCCCACCTTTTTTTTTTCTTTGTAATTAGCCTTATTTGAGGACCAGGGAAGCAAAAGACTGGAAAGAAATACAAAAACTGTTGAACAAAAGATACGACGTGCTTTACCCCAACCATATGCTGTATAGCTCATGTACAACCTGGGTCAGATGACTCGTATATATGCCTTTAAAATGAAAAGAGAAAGAAGAAAGAAAGAAGAAGAAAAAGCAGTGACTTACACAGCAGCTGCATTGGTATAAACAGGCTGGGAGTAAATGTCACAGAGGAAGGAGAATAATACATTTTACCTTTGTTGCAAAAGTAATTCGCTTTAAAACCAAACAACACGATGAAGCTTCTTACCTGATAGCAGTGCTGACGGACACTCATTTGAAACATCTTAATATTAATTTGCTTTAATTGGGATGAGAGGAACACTTCTTTTTTGCAAACTCTAAGTGTGCTTTGTCATTTGAGTCACAGGCAAGTGGAATTGCTCAGCTACTTCCTTTGGTTTTGATGCAGTAATGATTAATGAAATATTTTTTTTCCTGCCTTCTGTTTTCTTAAATCATTCGTTAAAAACTTATGTCTAAATAAAGGGCCAATGGATTTATGTTAGCCGTGTCTCTAGAAGTCAAATTCTATCTTTCCGAAGACTAAAATTCATTGGACCCCTTAATCCTCAAACACAAACAAACAAAAACGACTCCTCAGCAACCACCCAACCAACCAACCAACAGAAAGGGTGTTCGTAGCAATAAAATTCCATGAGAATGACCACCAAGGGCAGGCTGAATGGGACATGTGTTACAAAGTATGAAGACTGAGGGTTCCAAAGATGTGGTTGTCAAGAACCAACCTGTCTTCCTCCCCTCTACCCCGTAGAGTAAACATTTTAAGGTTAGCAGATTGTAGGTAGGCTCTGTTTGTTGTTTGTGTTTTGTTTGTTTGTATTGTTTCCATTAGGCAGGTATCAATGGTCCAACAGGAAACATAGAGCATACTCTAACCGGCTAATTTAAGGAGAGTTCAGTAAATAGTGTATTTATAAAGGTGTGAAAGGGGGTTAGAAAAACCAGCAAGGTGCAATATTGGTAGCCATTACCACCCCTCAGCCTCAAGGGGCAAAAAGAAGGAATCATTATCAAACTCTACAGAGGAGGCTATACGAAATGAACTATGTATGGCTTTTTGAAGAGACTTGTAGCCAACCCACAATGACCTGGCAGTGCAGAAGTTAGAGGAACAAATACTCAACCCTTCTCACTTCCTGCCCTCTGATTTTCTGCAGATGCTTCCCATTAGCTAAACCCAGCAAAGGACAAGGGAAGCTGGTGATGCCATCCTACAGATCAGCCTCCCCAGACACAGGACAGGTGAACGGGGAATCAGCAGGGGCAAACAGAAGCTATCTGTTTAAGTCCCAAGTAAGTACCTCTTTCTCTCCCCACTTTTTACTGTAGATACAAGCATCTGTTCCCCTTAAGTTTTCTTTTCCTTTTATGTAAAATCAGTTTAATGGAGTTCCTTTAGGAAAGAATTCTAAACAGCAAAGTTAGTCTTCTTAATTATGTTAGCAGATCTCAAGGAGCTGAAAATATCTTTAAAAAATGTTGATGCCCCCCCTATTTACCCACTACCGAATAGAAATTAATGATACGGTCATTTCATTCAAAAAATATTTATTGAATACTTACCAAGTACATGCTAAGGCACCGTCTAAGAAGCATGGAGTGCCCAAAGGTAAATCAAATAAGGATCACATCATTAGCACATATCTCTGGATTCCTTGCTTCCCTTTCTGATTTCTTCTATTGTGCATACTCAGCCACAAGATGGAGCATATGGCCCAGGCCTGCCAATCAACATGTTCCTTTCTTCTGGCTAGTGTGATAGGTTCAGGACGGATAAATTCTCTAAGATAGATATGTGGGACTTTTTTTGCCATATGTATTAAGAAAGAATTGCTCTTTCAAAATGAATTGCTCAGTAAATAGATGTAAAATATGTCTGTGAGAAGGATGAGGCCAGAGTGAAATAAGCAAAGCTGAGGAGGGAAAGGAACGGAGCCTCTGGATCCAGCCGTGCCTGACGCCTATCAGATTTGTCAGGGTTCAGAGACAATAAATTATCTGATTTTGCTTACATTGTGACTTTATCTCTTACAAGGAGGTGAATCTCGACTAATGCAGTATCCTCAAGAAGGTTACATGTAATAGGGGAGATAGGTACACAATTAAAACACAAAACACCAAGTTACAAAAGGCATTTAAAAAGATAAAGAGCTTGCAGAGGCTAGGTTTACTTATGGAAGTAATTATTTGAATAATCAATGAAATTAAGATGCCATTTGAACTGGGCCTTAAATCGTAGGTAAAATGTGAATGTACTGATCTTTGGGGGCTGCGGGCATAGAGGAGGCAGATGTGGTATTTGTGTTTTTGCATTTCACAAAGAGAGGCGAATAATAAAATGAAAACCATGTTACAATTTATTCCTAGTGAGCACACATTTTTGAAAAATGTATGTGACTCCAAGAACATAGAGAAAATTATTTAATACCTCTTAACTTTTGATAGTAGGACTATGAATCATTTGTTTTTGTTTTTGTTTTTTCACATTTCTATTTTTCAAGTTGTATTTTGGTACTAAGGAAAAAATACAATTTTGAAACAATGAAGAGAAAATGCCAAATCTATTAAAAAGGGAGAGGGCAGTCACAGTTAATGTCAAGTTTTTAAAATGTTAATACTCAGGGGCACCTGGGTGGCTCAGTCGGTTAAGCATCCAGCTTCCACTCAGGTCATGATCTCATGGCTCCTGAGTTTGAGCCCCGCCTTGGGCTCTGTGCCGACAGCTCAGAGCCTGGAGCCTGCTTCAGATTCTGTGTCTCCCTCTCTCTCTGCCCCTCCCCTGCTCATGCTCTCTCTCTCTCTCTCTCTCTCAAAAATAAATAAACATTTAAAAAAAATTAAACGTTAATACTCAAGTCCATTTAGTTTTGAATTGTTCTAAGGTTAAAGATGCATTTATTGGTCAGCTGTTCTTAAAAGCATGCCCACAAATTCAAGGGTAGAATTAGCTGAGGACATTACAACTCTAGACTTCAAACCACTTACTGTTTTTACAGGTTGGCCAAGATCAATATCTGTGTCAAAGAACTTGTTATAACACTTTTCTGTCACTCTAGGAAACAGGATTTTAGTATATCATTTTATGAAAGAGAGTAAAAAACTTAACCAAGATAAATACATGAACCTAATCAAACCACCAAAACCTTGAAAATTCAAGCAGATTATTTAAGTGGTAGAGCTGCATCAAAACCTAAAGAGAGTTTGAGCATTTCCTTTAAATGAGGGACAAGATTTTACTTGTTTAAAACTGAACACTGCTGGGGCGCCTGGGCGGCTCAGTTGGTTGAGCAACCGACTTTTGATTTTGGCTCAGGTCATGATCCTGGGGTTGTGGGATCAAACCCCATGTCAGTCGCTGTGCTGAACATGGAGTCTGTTTGAGATTCTCTCTCTCTCTCTTTCTCTCTCTCTCTCTCTCTCTCTCCCCGCCCCCCTCTAGTTCTCTCTTTCCCCCTCCGCCCCCCCCCCCCCTCCCCCCGCCCCCTCTCCCAAATTAAAAAAAAAAAAAAAAAAGCCTGAACACTGCTAACTGTGAACATGCTAGTCTCCATCCTCTGGAATCTATCCACTGCTCTGGAATTCTCCATCTGTCCGGCTGGGCCCCATATTAAAATTTGAGTAATTCCCTAACGTGAAGTCACCAGGTTTTAAAAATAATGCAGGCAGGCTTGTGTTTGCTAGTATTTTCTCACCTTTCAAATGTTGGCCTCAAGCGCGCTGTCCCCATAGAACATTCTCCACACCCCTGCCTATCGCAATTCCCCTGCAGTCCTAATTCAACCCATTCGTTTATATGTCCACTGTTTATCACCCCCCTTTTCTGTGCTGGATATCGGTAGGTCGTGGGGTCAGTGGTGAGCAAAACAGCTGCCGCTGTCATGAAACACACTCTGTGGAGAGGCAGGCCAATTAAAATCGGGTTATTGGTGATGGTTTCTATGAAGCAGTGCATCTCTACTGTCTGTGAGCCAAGACCTGTTATTTTTCATTCCCCATCAACCATTGATTGATACATGGTCCTACTGTGCATGATTTGTGTGTAGTTTGTATTGTGAGTTGGGTAATACTTGAGCCTGTCTAATGACATGTTCCATGAGATGAGTCTACCCATCCCCTGCTTGGATGCCCTACAATAAAAAAGTTTCTATACCCTCAAAAAAAAAAAAAAAAAAAAAGCAAAAAGCAATCTAACAAAGTAAAATCAAAAAGTTTTATGAAATTAATTAACATATTATAAGGACTACACCCAGTTTAGACTCAGGAGAAGTCTCTTCTGTTGCTCCTGAAAAATATAGAAAAGGTCTCCACTCTCTCTCAAATGCATTAGATATCATTATTTTATCATTATCCCAAATGGATTAAAATCAGAATTTCAATTACCGATCTTGGCATCCTTCCTCCCCAACCAGCTTTAATCTTCTCAGCGGATTTTTCCCCCTCTAGTCCTAGTAGTATTCATTAGTTTTTACATGGTTGGGAAGTATGGGGAAGAAGGCAGATAAGGAACTGGGATTGTCATCATATAAAATTTAAGACAATTTTATGTGACATCACACAAATGCTCTCTCAGGCTAACTTTCATATTTACTGTTAACTTCAGATTTTAATTATCCATGAATCTAAATGAAGTATGTGGTACGTGATGTCCTCTTTCCAAAATTCTAAGTATGCACTACTAACTTAGGTGTATATAAACCAACTCTTTAACGAATAGAATTTCTCATTTCAAAATTTTGGTGTGAGCTAAACAGTTTGTTAACTTCAGTATACTGTTAAGAAAAACTCATGACGTTAAGAAACGTGATACTGTATAAGTAAAAAACTAAAGAGGGAAAAAAAGGGTTTGTCCAGAAACAAACCCAGGTTACATACAGGAAATTAATAATATTTTTTTTTATTTTTGTTTTTTAATGTAATTAATTAATTTATTTATTTTTAAGTGGGCTCCACGCCCAGTGTGGAGCCCAACATGGGGCTCAAACTCACAACCCTGAGATCAAGACCTGAGCTGAGATCACAAGTCAGATACTCAACCAACTGAGCCACCCAGATGCTGCGTCGTTTTATTTTTTATTTTTATTTTTCCACATCTATTTTCACATTTGTAAAATTTTAATTCCAGTATAACTAACATACAATGTTATATTAGTTTCAGATGTACAATATAGCAATTCAACAATTCTATACATTACTCAGTGCTCATCGTGATAAGTGTACTCTTAGTTTCCTTCACCTATTTTAACCACCTACTGACCCACCTCCCGTCTGGTAACCAAAATGTGTTCTGTATAGTTAAGAGGCTGTTTTTTGGTTCGTCAGTTTTTTTCTTCGTTCATTGATTTTGTATCTTAAATTCCACAGATGAGTGATATCATATGGTATTTGTCTTTCTCTGACTGACTTAGCATTTCACTTAGCATTATGCCCTTGAGATCCATCCATGTTGTTGCAAATGGCAAGATTGTATTCTTTTCGATGGTTGAGTAATATTCCATTATATATATGTTAATATGTTAATAATAGATTTTATATATATATATATATATATATATATATATATATATATATAATTATACACACACACACACACACACACACACACACCACTTCTTTATCCATTCATCTATCCTTGGGCACTTGGGTTGCTTCCATATTTGGGCTATTGTAAATAATGCTGCAATAAACATATGGGGTGAATATATCCTTTCATATTAGTGTTTTCATATTCTTTGTGTAAATACTCAGTGGTAGAATTACTGGATCATATGGTAGTTCGATTTTTAACTTTTTGAGGAACTTTCATACTGTTTTTCAAAGTGGCTGCACCAGTTTCCATTCCCACCAACAGTGCACAAGGGTTCCTTTTTTTCCACATCTGCACCAACGCTTGTTGTTTCTTGTCTTTTTTATTTTAGCCATTCTGACAGGTGTGCTTTTGATTTGTATTTGCCTGTTTATAAGTGATGCTGAGCATCTTTTCATATCTATTGGCCACCTGTGTCTGATTTGAAGAAATATCTGTTCATGTCTAGTGCCCATTTTTAATTGGATTTTGATATTTTGGTGTTGGGTTGTATTAACTTCTTTATATATTTTGGATACGAATTCTTTATTGGATATGTCATTTGCAAATATCTTTTAGTTTTATTGGTTGTTTCCTTTGTTGTCCAGAAGCTTTTTATTTTGATGTAGTCCCAATAGTTTTGTTTTTTTTTTCAATATATGAAGTTTATTGTCAAATTGGTTTCCATACAATACCCAGTGCTCATCCCAAAAGGTGCCCTCCTCGATACCCATCACCCACCCTTCCCACCCTCCCACCCCCCATAAACCCTCAGTTTGTTCTCAGTTTTTAAGAGTCTCTTATGCTTTGGCTCTCTCCCACTCTCACCTCTCTTTTTTTTTTCCTTCCCCTCCCTCATGGCTTTCTGTTAAGTTTCTCAGGATCCGCATAAGAGTGAAAACATGGTATCTGTCTTTCTCTGTATGGCTTAATTCACTTAGCATCACACTCTCCAGTTCCATACACGTTGCTACAAAAGGCCATATTTCATTCTTTCTCATTGCCACGTAGTACTCCATTGTGTATATAAACCACAATTTCTTTATCCATTCATCAGTTGATGGACATTTAGGCTCTTTCCATAATTTGGCTATTGTTGAGAGTGCTGCTATAAACATTGGGGTAAAAGTGCCCCTATGCATCAGTACTCCTGTATCCCTTGGGTAAATTCCTAGCAGTGCTATTGCTGGGTCATAGGGTAGGTCTATTTTTAATCTCTTTAGGAACCTCCACACTGTTTTCCAGAATGGCTGCACCAATTTGCATTCCCACCAACAGTGCAAGAGGGTTCCTATTTCTCCACATCCTCTCCAGCATCTATAGTCTCCTGATTTGTTCATTTTGGCCACTCTGACTGGCTTGAGGTGATATCTGAGTGTGGTTTTGATTTGTATTTCCCTGATGAGGAGCGACGTTGAGCATCTTTTCATGTGCCTGTTGGCCATCCGGATGTCTTCTTTAGAGAAGTGTCTATTCATGTTTTCTGCCCATTTCTTCACTGGGTTATTTGTTTTTTGGGTGTGGAGTTTGGTGAGCTCTTTATAGATTTTGGATACTAGCCCTTTGTCCAACATGTCATCTGCAAATATCTTTTCCCATTCCGTTGGTTGCCTTTTAGTTTTGTTGGTTGTTTCCTTTGCTGTGCAGAAGCTTTTTATCTTCATAAGGTCCCAGTAGTTCATTTTTGCTTTAAATTCCCTTGCCTTTGGGGATGTGTCAAGTAAGAAATTGCTACAGCTGAGGTCAGAGAGGTCTTTTCCTGCTTTCTCTTCTAGGGTTTTGATGGTTTCCTGTCTCACATTCAGGTCCTTTTTCCATTTTGAGTTTATTTTTGTGAATGGTGTGAGAAAGTGGTCTAGTTTCAATCTTCTGCATGTTGCTGTCCAGTTCTCCCAGCACCATTTGTTAAAGAGACTGTCTTTTTTCCATTAGATGTTCTTTCCTGCTTTGTCAAAGATGAGTTGGCCATACGTTTGTGGGTCTAGTTCTGGGGTTTCTATTCTATTCCATTGGTCTATGTGTCTGTTTTTGTGCCAATACCATGCTGTCTTGATGATTACAGCTTTGTAGTAGAGGCTAAAGTCTGGGATTGTGATGCCTCCTGCTTTGGTCTTCTTCTTCAAAATTACTTTGGCTATTCGGGGCCTTTTGTGGTTCCATATGAATTTTAGGATTGCTTGTTCTAGTTTCGAGAAGAATGCTGGTGCAATTTTGATTGGGATTGCATTGAATGTGTAGATAGCTTTGGGTAGTATTGACATTTTGACAATATTTATTCTTCCAATCCATGAGGACGGAATATTTTTCCATTTCTTTATATCTTCTTCAATTTGCTTCATAAGCTTTCTATAGTTTTCAGCATTCAGATCTTTTACATCTTTGGTTAGATTTATTCCTAGGTATTTTATGCTTCTTGGTGCAATTGTGAATGGGATCAGTTTCTTCATTTGTCTTTCTGTTGCTTCATTATTAGTGTATAAGAATGTAACTGATTTCTGTACATTGATTTTGTATCCTGCAACTTTGCTAAATTCATGTATCAGTTCTAGCAGACTTTTGGTGGAGTCTATCGGATTTTCCACGTATAATATCATGTCATCTGCAAAAAGTGAAAGCTTAACTTCATCTTTGCCAATTTTAATGCCTTTGATTTCCTTTTGTTGTCTGATTGCTGATGCTAGAACTTCCAACACTGTTAAACAACAGCGGTGAGAGTGGACATCCCTGTCGTGTTCCTGATCTCAGGGAAAAAGCGCTCAGTTTTTCCCCACTGAGGATATGTTAGCTGTGGGCTTTTCATAAATAGCTTTTATGATCTTTAAGTATGTTCCTTCTATCCCGACTTTCTCGAGGGTTTTTATTAAGAAACGTTGCTGAATTTTGTCAAAGGCCTTTTCCGCATTGATTGACGGGATCATATGGTTCTTATCTTTTCTTTTATTAATGTGATGTATCACATTGATTGATTTGCAAATGTTGAACCAGCTCTGCATCCCAGGAATGAATCCCACTTGACCATGGTGAATAATTCTTTTTATATGCCGTTGAATTCGATTTGCTAGTGTCTTATTGAGAATTTTTGCATCCATATTCATCAGGGATATTGGCCTGTAGTTCTCTTTTTTTACTGGGTGTCTGTCTGGTTTAGGAATCAAAGTAATACTGGCTTCATAGAATGAGTCTGGAAGTTTTCCTTCCCTTTCTATTTTTTGGAATAGCTTGAGAAGGATAGGTATTATCTCTGCTTTAAACATCTGGTAGAACTCCCCTGGGAAGCCATCTAGTCCTGGACTCTTATTTGTTGGGAGATTTTTGATGACTGATTCAATTTCTTCGCTGGTTATGGGTCTGTTCAAGCTTTCTATTTCCTCCTGATTGAGTTTTGGAAGCGTGTGGGTGTTTAGTAATTTGTCCATTTCTTCCAGGTTGTCCAGTTTGTTGGCATATAATTTTTCATAGTATTCCCTGATAATTGCTTGTATCTCTGAGGGATTGGTTGTAATAATTTCATTTTCATTAATGATTTTATCTATTTGGGTCATCTCCCTTTTCTTTTTGAGAAGCCTGGCTAGAGGTTTATCAATTTTGTTTATTTTTTCAAAAAACCAACTCTTGGTTTCGTTGATCTGCTCTACAGTTTTTTTAGATTCTATATTGTTTATTTCTGCTCTGATCTTTATTATTTCTCTTCTTCTGCTGGGTTTAGGCTGTCTTTGCTGTTCTGCTCCTATTTCCTTTAGGTGTGCTGTTAGATTTTGTATTTGGGATTTTTCTTGTTTCTTGAGATAGGCCTGGATTGCAATGTATTTTCCTCTCAGGACTGCCTTCACTGCATCCCAAAGCGTTTGGATTGTTGTATTTTCTTTTTTGTTTGTTTCCATATATTTTTTAATTTCTTCTCTAATTGCCTGGTTGACCCACTCATTCGTTAGTAGGGTGTTCTTTAACCTCCATGCTTTTGGAGGTTTTCCAGACTTTTTCCTGTGGTTGATTTCAAGCTTCATAGCATTGTGGTCTGAAAGTATGCATGGTATGATTTCAATTCTTGTATACTTATGAAGGGCTGTTTTGTGACCCAGTATATGATCTATCTTGGAGAATGTTCCATGTGCACTCGAGAAGAAAGTATATTCTGTTGCTTTGGGATGCAGAGTTCTAAATATATCTGTCAAGTCCATCTGATCCAATGTATCATTCAGGGCCCTTGTTTCTTTATTGACCGTGTGTCTAGATGATCTATCCATTTCTGTAAGTGGAGTGTTAAGTCCCCTGCAATTACCACATTCTTATCAATAAGGTTGCCTATGTTTGTGAGTAATTGTTTTATATATTTGGGGGCTCCCGTATTCGGCGCATAGACATTTATAATTGTTAGCTCTTCCTGATGGGTAGACCCTGTGATTATTATATAATGCCCTTCTTCATCTCTTTAATTTAAAGTCTAGTTTGTCTGATATAAGTATGGCTACCCCAGCTTTCTTTTGACTTCCAGTGGCATGATAAATAGTTCTCCATCCCCTCACTCTCAATCTGAAGGTGTCCTCAGGTCTAAAATGAGTCTCTTGTAGACAGCAAATAGATGGGTCTTGTTTTTTTATCCATTCTGATACCCTATGTCTTTTGGTTGGCGCATTTAGTCCATTTACATTCAGTGTTACTATAGAAAGTTATGGGTTTAGAGTCATTGTGATGTCCGTAGGTTTCATGCTTGTAGCGAGGTCTCTGGTACTTTGTCTCACAGGATCCCCCTTAGGATCTCTTGTAGGGCTGGTTTAGTGGTGACGAATTCCTTCAGTTTTCGTTTGTTTGGGAAGACCTTTATCTCTTCTTCTGTTCTAAATGACAGACTTGCTGAATAAAGGATTCTCGGCTGCATATTTTTTTCTGTTCATCACATTGAAGATCTCCTGCCATTCCTTTCTGCCCTGCCAAGTTTCAGTAGAGAGATCGGTCACGAGTCTTATAGGTCTCCCTTTATATGTTAGAGCACATTTATCTCTAGCTGCTTTCAGAATTTTCTCTTTATCCTTGTATTTTGCCAGTTTCACTATGATATGTCATGCAGAAGATCGATTCAAGTTACGTCTAAAGGGAGTTCTCTGTGCCTCTTGGATTTCAATGCCTTTTTCCTTCCCCAGATCTGGGAAGTTCTCAGCTATTATTTCTTCAAGTACACCTTCAGCCCCTTTCCCTCTCTCTTCCTCCTCTTGAATACCAATTATGCGTATATTATTTCTCTTTAGTGCATCACTTAGTTCTCTAATTTTCCCCTCATACTCCTGGATTTTTTTATCTTTTTTCTCAGCTTCTTCTTTTTCCATAATTTTATCTTCTAGTTCACCTATTCTCTCCTCTGTCTTTTCAGTCCGAGCCGTGGTTGTCTCCATTTTATTTTGCAGCTCATTAATAGCATGTTTTAGCTCCTCCTGGCTGTTCCTTAGTCCCTTGATCTCTGTAGCAATAGATTCTCTGCTGTCCTTTATACTGTTTTCAAGCCCAGCAATTAATTTTATGACTATTATTCTAAATTCACTTTCTGTTATGTTGTTTAAATCATTTTTGATCAGTTCGTTAGCTGTTGTTATTTCCTGGACGTTTTTCTGAGGGGAATTCTTCCGTTTCATCATTTTGGATAGTCCCTGGAGTGGTTCGGGACTATGGGGCACTTCCCCTGTGCTGTCTTGAATAACTTGCGTTGGTGGGTGGGCCGCAGTCCGACCCGATGTCTGCCCCCAGCCCACCGCTGGGGCCACAGTCAGACTGGTGTGTCCCTTCTCTTCTCCTCTCCTAGGGGCGGGATTCACTGTGGGGTGGCGTGGCCCGTCTGGGCTACTTGCACACTTCCAGGCTTGTGGTGCTGGGGATCTGGCGTATTAGCTGGGGTGGATCGGCAAGGTGCACAGGGACGGGAGGGGCAGGCTCAGCTCACTTTTCCTTCGGAGGTCCGCTTCGGAAGGGGCCCTGCAGCACCAGGAGGGAGTCAGACCCGCCGGAGGGATGGATCCGCAGAAGCACAGCGTTGGGTGTTTGCGCAGTGCAAGCAAGTTCCCTGGTGGGAACCGGTTCCCTTTGGGATTTTGGCTGGGGGATGGGCAAGGGAGATGGTGCTGGCGAGCGCCTTTGTTCCCCGCCAAACTGAGCTCTGTTGTCTGGGGCTCAGCAACTCTCCCTCCTGTCATCCTCCAGCCCTCCCATTCTCCGAGCAGAGCTGTTAGCTTATAACCTTCCAGATGTCAAGTCCCTCTTGCTGTTCGAACACACTTCGTCCGGCCCCTCCGCTTTTGCCAGCCAGACTCGGTGGCTCTGCTTGGCCGGCGGGCGCCCCTCTGCCCCGGCTCCCTCCCACCAGTCTGTGGAGCGCGCACTGCCTCTCCGCCCTTCCTACCCTCTTCCGTGGGCCTCTCGTCTGCGCTTGGCTCCGGAGACTCTATTCTGCTAATCCTCTGGCAGTTTTCTGGGTTATTTAGGCAGCTGTATGTGGAATCTAAGTGATCAGCAGGATGCGCGGTGAGCCCAGCGTCCTCCTAAGCCGCCATCTTCCTGACAGGACTCTAGTCCCAATAGTTTAATTTTGTTTGTTTCCTTGCCTCAGGAGGCATATCTAGTAAAATTTTGCTCTGGCTAATGTCAGAGAAATTATTACCTGTGCTTTCTTCTAGAACTTTTATGGTTTCAGGTCTCACATTTAGTTCTTTAATCCATTTGGAGTCTCTATTTGTGTGTGGTGTAAGGAAGTGGTTCCAGTTTCATTCTTTTACATGTTGCTGTCCAGTTTTCCTAACACCATTTGTTGAAGAGACTCTCTTTTTTCACATTGCCTATTTGTGCTCTTTTACCAAAGATCAACTGACCATATAACTGTGGGTTCATTTATGCACTCTGTGTTCTGTTCTATTGCTCAATGTCTATTTTATGCCAGTACCATACTGTTTTGGGCACTATAGCTTTGTAGCATATCTTGAAATCTGGGATTGTGATACTTCCAGTTTTCTTTTTATTTTTCAGGATTTCTATGTCTATCCAGGATCTTTTGTGGTTCCATACCAATGTTAGTATTGTTTGATCTGTTCTGTGAAAAATGCTATTGGTATTATGATAGAAATTTCATTAAATCTGTAGATTGCTTTTGGTAGTATAGACATTTTAACAATATTTGTTCTTCTAATCCATTAACATGGAATATCTTTCTGTTTGTTTGTGTCATCTCCAATTTGATTCATCAATGTTTGTAGTTTTCAAAGTACAAGTCTTTTACCTACTTGATTAAGATTATCCCTAGGAATTTTATTATTTTGGTGCAATTATAAATGGGACTGTTTTCTTAATTCTTTCTGCTACTTCATTGTTAGTGTATAGAAATGCAACAAATTCCTGTATATTGATTTTGTATCCTGCAACCTTACTGAATTCATTTATTGGTTCTTGTAGTTATGTGTGTTTGTGTGTGTGTGTGTGTGTGTGTGTGTGTGTGTAGTATTTAGGGTTTTCTGTATATAGTAACATGTCATCTACAAATACTGAAAGTTTTACTTCTTCCTTACTGATTTGGATGCCTGTCATTCTTTTTTCTTGTTGATTTGCTGCAGCTGGAACTTCCAGTACTATGTTAAATAAAAGTGGTAACAGTAGACATCCTTATCTTGTTCCTCATCTTAGGGGAAAAGTTCAGTTTGTCCCCATTGCATATGAGGTTCACCATCGGTTTTGCATATATGGCCTTTATTATGTTGAGGTGTGTTCCCTCTAAGCCTACTTTGTTGGGAGTTGTTATCACAATGGATGTTGTACTTTGTGAAATGCCTTTATTGCATCTATTGAAATGATCATATGGTTTTTATGATTTCTCTTGTTGATGTGATGTATCCTATTGATTGATTTGCAAATACTGAACCACTCCTGCATCCCAGGAATAAATCTCACTTGATCCTGGTGAATGATTTTTTTTTAATGTATTGTTGGATTTGGTTTGCTAATATTTTGCTGAGCACTTTGGCACCTACAGTCATCAGATATAATGGCTTGTATTTCTCTTTGTTAGTGGTGTCTTTGGTTTGTTTGAGTCCTTTCCCTTGTTTTTTTTTTAATGACTCTGGCTAAAAGTTTTTCAATTTTGTTGATCTTTTCAACAACATGGATGGATTTCAAGTGTATAATGCTAAGTGAAAAAAGTCATTCAGAGAAAAACAAATACCATGTTTTCACTTACACGTGGAACTTAAGATACAAAACGAATGAATAAAGAAAAAAGACAAAAAAAAGTCTGCAAAACTATAGAGAGCAAATGGTGTTTACTAGGGGCAAGGTGGGTTGGGGATGGTTCAAACAGGTGAAGGGTATTAAGAGTATACTTACTACAATGAACACCAAGTGATGTATACAATTGTTGAACACTATATTGTACACATTAAATTAATACAGCACTGTATGTTAACTATACTGGAATTAAGAAAAAAAAAGAAACCATTCCTCATTTCATTGATCTTTTTTATTGCTCTTTTTAGTTTTGATTTCATTTACTACTGCTCTAATCTTTATTGTTTCCTTCCTTTCCTTGTTTTAGGTTTTTTTTGTTTTCTAGCTCCTTTACATGTAAGGTTAGTTTTTTGTTTTGTTTTGTTTTGTTTTTTGATGTGGGTTTTTGTGTTTTTTTTGTTTATTGGTTTTGGGGTAGGTTCTTGTGGTTTTTTTGCATTTTTTCTTCTTTAGGTAAGACTATATTGCTATCAACTTGCCTCCTAGAACAGCTTTTGTTGCATCTCAACGATTTTGGAGGCTGTTTTTCATTTTCATTTGTCTCAATGTATTTTTTTATTTCCTCTTTGATTTATTGGTAGACCCATTCATTATTTCATAGCATTTTATTTAACCTCTATGTATTTGTGGTCTTTCCATATATTTTCTTGTAGTTGATTTCTAGCTTCATAGCATTGTTGTTGGAAAAGATGTGTGGTATGACTTAAATAATTTTAAATTTGTTGAGGCTTGTTTTATGGCCTAATATATAATCTTTTCTGGAGAACATTCCATATGCACTTGACAAGAATGTGTATTCTACTGTTTGAGGATAGAAAATTCTGAATATATCTGTTAAATCCATCTGTTCCAATGTGTCATTCAAAGCTATTGTTTCCGTGTTGATGTTCTGTTTAAATAATCTATCCATCAATACAAGGGGGACATTAAAATCCCCTACTGTTATTGTATTATTATCAATTACTTCCTTTATGTTTGCTATTAGCTGCCTTCTGTATTCGGATACTCCCATGTTGAGTGCAGAAATATTTACAGTTGCTATCTTCTTGTTGGATTGTCCCTTTTATGATTATATAGTGTCCTTATTTATCTCTTCTTACAGTCTTGGTTTTAAAGTCTATTTTGTCCCATAGAAATATTGCTACCCTGGCTTTCTTTTCACTTCCATTTGCATGATAAATGCTTTTCCATCGCTTAATTTTCAATCTGTATATGTCTAAGTCTAAAATGAAACTTGAAGGCAGCATATAGATTGCCTTTTTTTATCCATCCCATCACCCTATGTTTTGATTGAGCATTTAGTACATTTACATTCAAAGTAATTATTTATAAGTATGTACTTATTGCCATTTTGTTACTTGTTTTATAGTTGTTTTTGCAGTTCTTCTCTTTCCTTTCTTCTCCTGCTCTCTTGTCTCATTTCTATAGTGATATACTTGGATTACTTTCTTTATATTGTTTGCATATCTAATACTGGGTTTTGATTTGTGGTTACCATTAGGTTTATAAATAACATCTTATGCACATAGCAGTCCATATTAAGGTGATTGTCTCTTAAATTTGAACCTATTCTAAAAGCACTAAATTTTTACTTCTCTCTCCCCTCCCATGTTTTAAGTGTATGGTGTCATACTTTACATCCTTTTATTTTGTGAATCTCTTGACTAATATATATATAATGCATGGTATGACTTCAACCATTTTAAATTTGTTGAGACTTGTTCTGTGGCCTGATATGCAATCTGATATATATATACACATATATATATGTATATATATATACTCCACTGTTACTGTATATATATATGTGTGTGTGTGTGTATATATATATATATATATGTATATAAACAGATTTATAAAAACATAAAATATGGTCATGCTTATAGTCCTCACTTTCCATTCAGAGTCCCCTTTAACATTCCTTATAGAGCTGATTTAGCAGTCATGAATGATAGCCTTTCTGAATATAGTATGCTTGCAGGGTGTTGTTGTGTTTTGTTTTGTTTTTTTCAGTGCTTTGAATATATCCTGCCACTCCTTTCTGTTTCTGTGTGTTAGGAAAGTCAGCTACATCTGTTCTTGAATGAGTGGCCTTATGAAGAAGAGGTTCTGTAGTGCCCTGCAGTTCACTGTTCCCTGTTCACCAGAACCTGGTGCTTCAGGGGTGTCTCCTATGTTTACTAAGTGTCCTAGTGTTGTGACCAATCCATGTTTGCTTTCAGTCTAGTCATCTGCATTGGCTCTCTCTGCCTGTTGTGGGCAGGGTTTGGTCCCTGTGTTGTTAGTGGGCCAGTCTGGGGCCCCTTGGGCTTGAGTTGAGTCAGACCAGGTACTTGCAGTAGCATTGGACTGCAGGGTGATTTCCCTGTGTTGTAGCCTAAAAAGCTTTTGTTGGTGGGCAAGATGCAGTCAGACCAGACCAGATATCAGACCCCTGCCCACTGCTGGGACCACAGTCAAATTGGTGTGGGAGGTTATCTTCCCTTCTTATCAGGGCAAGAGTTAATTGGAGTGATACTGGTGCCTGTTGGGGCTGCTTGCACACCGCCATATTTGTGACACCACTTTGGATGTACTCCTGGCAAGGGCTTGTTGGAGGGGGAAGGTCTGCGGAAAATATGGGGGCAGGACACATGGTGCTAGCAAGGTCCTCGCGAGTCTGCTGTGGGATGGGACCTGCAGCTGCCTGAGAAAATTCCTGCCCAGTCCAGGCTGTGAGGGGCAAGTCTGCAGAAAGGCACAGGGTCAGGGCATGCTATTAGCAAGCCAGGTGGGCAGCATTAGTCTACTGGCAGATGTCTGTGTATCTTGACTTGGGATCATGGGAAGGAAATGGTGCCAACCAGCTCTTTTGTTTTTGGAGAAGTCTCCCAAATATCCCCGCCCCTCCAGCACATGCTCTGAGATTAGTAAACAAATCTCCCTCCCATATACCCCATTTTTCAAATTGTGTTTCTATGCTATATCTCAGTGGGGTTGTTTGTTATGCTGTCTCTTTAAAAGCAGAGACTCAGTTTCCTATTGCCCTCTGGCTCTCCCAGAGCTAAGCCTGCTAATTTTTAAATTTCCAGGTATTAAGCCCCTCTGATTATAAGAACTCGTGAAATTTGGCCCCTCTGGTTTTCAAAACCAAATGTTATGGGAATTTATCTTCCCAGTGCAGATCCCCTTGCCTGGGGCACCTGGTGTGGGACCTGCTCCTCTTCCCCCTCTGTACTCCCTGCTTCTCCTTCTTCCCACAGACAGTCTCATGGTCAGTTTGGCTCCTGACCGTGTCTCTGGTCTTCCTTCCCTCTTTATTGTGGCCTCTTCTCTACATTCAGTTGTGGAGAGACTATTCTGACAGTATTCTTGTCATTTTCTGGGTTGTTTACACTGATGCAGGTGTTATCTATGTGTATCTGTGGGAAGAGGTAAGCCTAGGATCATCCTGCTCCACCTTCTTCCCGTAACCTTAATGGCATTTAAAATCAGCAGGGAAAGGGAAAACTATTCAATAACTAGTTTTAAGACAATTGGCTATCTACCTGGAAAAAATATTATGTCATTTCACACCACCCACAAGAAAAAATTCTAGGTAAATTAATCTATTTATCAACTTAAATCTATTTTATCTGTGTTTGTTATAGAAGACAAGGAAGTAAATAGTTTTGTAATCTCACTGTAAGGAAGATAATTATAAAGTTTGCCAAGAAATATAGAAAACATGAAGAAAAATTTGTAAGACCAGACAACATACAATTTCATTACCTTTGTAAACTGAAATTATCATAAACAAAGGTATGTAGTTTGGATAAATAGATTAGAAGAAAATATTCTGAACACTTAGCTCAGATGAAGGGCTAACATGTTTAATACCTAAATGGTTCTTACAAATCAAGAATGAGAAAAGCAAACAATCCACTTAAAAATTGTCCCAGAAGAGGTAAAAGTAGATGTTAAAATCATAGTCAGACACTAATAAAGAAATGCTCAGTAAATAACAATGAAATATAGTGGCAAATTAGAAGATTGATTGCAAAGTGTTAACAAGAATGTAAAGAAATAGGCAATGTAATTCATGTTGGTGAAAATGTAAACTGATATAGCCTTTATGAAAGGCTATTACAACAGTATCAATATGCTAAATCCTTGTATTCTATGACCCAACAATCTTATCAAGGGAAAGCCTATCCTGTAGAAATACTGACATGAGTGTACACATGTATCTATAAAAGAATGATTATTAAACTTTGTTTAAAATAGCAAAAAGTCAGGGGCATCTGGGTGGCTCAGTTGGTTAAGCATCAGACTTGGGCTCAGGTCATGATCTTGTGGTTGCTGCATTCGAATCTTGCATTGGGCTCCGTGCTGACAGTGCAGAGCCTGCTTGGGGTTCTCTCTCTTGGCCCCTCCCCCACTCACTCTCACTTTCTCTCAAAATAAATAAATTGGCTAATTTAAAAAAAAAGTTTAGGGGCACCTGGGTGGCTCAGTCGGTTAAGCATTCAACTTGGGTTCATTCAACTCATGTGGTTTGTGAGTTTGAGGCCTGCATCGGTCTCTGGGCTGACAGCTCAGAGCCTGGAGCCTGCTTCAAAACTCTCTCTCTCTCTCTCTCTCTCTCTCTCTCTCCCTCCCCTGCTCGTTCTCTCTTTCTCTCTCTGTTTCTCTCTCAAAAATAAATAAAAATATTTTTAAATTAAAATTTTTTTTTAAATAGCAAAAAGTTTGGGGCACCTGGGTGACTCGGTCAGTTAAGTGTCTGACTTTGGCTCAGGTCATGATTTCACGGTTTGTGAGTTCGAGCCCTGTGTCAGGCTCTGTGCTGACACCTCAGAGCCTGGAGCCTGCTTCAATTCTGCCTCCATCTCTCTCTCTCTCCCCCTTCCCTCTCTCACTCTCTCGCTCTCTCACTCTCTCTCTCAAAAGTAAATAAACATTAAGAAAAGAAAGAAAATTTTTAAAAAGCAAAAAGTTTATACTAATCCATACAGTTATTTAAAGAATACTAGAAAAATAAATTATAGTATTTCAGTTGTCTAATACTGTATAACAAACCACTCCAAAACTTACAGTTTAACAGAAACATAATTTATTATTTCTCATGATTCTGTGGGGTGGGAATACAGGTATGGCATTGACTAGTGGTCAATCATGTGCTACAACAGCTGGTGACTTGTCTAGGTTGGAAGTTCCAAAAGGCATCACTCATGTCAAGTGCCTCGGTGCGCCTCACATGGCCTCTCTCTCTTCACATGGCTAGTTTGGTTCTCCACGCAGGATGGTGCTGTCATGGTAGTCAGACTTCCTACATGGCAGATGGTTTTCAGGAGACAGCATCCCAAGAGGACAAGCCCCCTTGTGGTAGCGCCTATCAAGCTTTTGCTATCCATTTGTTCAAATCAAGTCATACAGCCAAGCTCAGTGTCAGTGTGGGAGGGAACTGCACAAAGTCGTGGGCACCAGAAAATGGGCTCCTTTAGGTACCACCAATGCATCAGTCTCCAAAACATGCAATAGAAAATAACACAGCCATTTTAAAAAAGAAATGAGTCATTTTTACATTTCTGGGTGGACAGAAAAATGTCAAGGTTGTATTTTAAGAGAAAAGAGTGAGTTATAGAACAGTATTGTTTTCTTTCATGTGATATATATGTGTGCAGACATATATGTATTTATGTATGTATATATATGTACACACACACACACACACACACTGATAAGTAGAGAGAAGACACATTTGAAGGGATATACTCATATACACTCTAAGCTATTATCAATGGCGATTACTGGGAATTAGGATTAGAATGGAAAAGTTTTGGAGTTTTTTTTTAATTATTGTTTGGTTTGGACTATAATTTTTATTTTCTCTTTTATATTCTTTAAATGTTTTACAACTAATATGTGTTACTTGTATAGATTTTCAAATCGAAAAATATCCAGAAATGTCCTTTAGTTCACTGCACAGACCTAGAAGTAGTTAAACTAAACCACTTGTAGCCTGCTAAAAGCAGTGTGCTAAGGAAGGGTGACAGGTAAGAAAAATAGTACAAGGACATGAATTATGGCAGGGCAACTTATAATAACTTTTTAAACAGCTTTAAAGCATGAAGAATTGCTTTCATAATTCCTTCCTTCTCTAAATGTGACTTGTCCTAGGCAAAATGCAAGTGCGATTTGGGTAGTAATTAAAATTTAATATGTTTGGGGGCACCTGAGTGGTTCAGTTGGTTAGGTGTCCGACTCTTGATTTCGGCTCAGGTCATGATCTCACGGTTCGTGAGTTTGAGCCCCGCATCAGACTCTGTGCTGATGTCGTGGAGCGTGCTTGGGATTCTCTCTCTCCCTCTCTCTGCCCCTTTCCTGCTCACATGCTCTCTTCCTCTCTCAAAATAAATAAATAAAACTTAAAAATATAAAATTAAATTAAATTAAATTAAATTAAAATAAATAAAATAAAATAAAATTTAATATGTTTTGCCAAAAAAAAATCTACCTAATGGGTTTTTATTTTTTTATTTTTTTGAGAGAGAGAGTGCACACATGTGTGTGCATGAGGGAGTGAGGCGGGGAGTGGGAGTAAGAGAGGAAGAGAGAGAATCCTAAACTGGCCCCACACCCAGCATGGAGCCTGATGTGGGATGATGAGATCCTGTTCTGAGCTGAAATCAAGAGTCTGACGCTTAACTGAATGAGCCACCCACATGCCCCATTAATGGATTTCTTTTTAGAGAGAGAGAGAGAGAGAGAGAGAGAGAGAGAGGGCACGCACTCGTGAGCAAGTGAGGGAGGGACTGAGAGAGAGGGAGAGAGAGAGAGAATCCCAAGCAAGCTCCACACTGTCAGTGCAGAGCCGGGTGCAGGGCTCAAACACACAAACCATGAGATCATGACCTGAGCTGAAGTTAGATGCTTAACCGACTAAACCACCCAGGTGCGCCCCCCACCAGCTAATGGATTTTTAATTTCTCCGTTTCTATTGACTGAATAGTTAGCAGAACGGGATAACGATAACTGATGATCATAATAACAGCGCATAATACATGTCAAACCCTGTTATTTGTATTAAGTACATCACCTACACAAGTCTATAAATTGTCTACTACTGTAATCTGCATTTTGCAATCAAGCAAACTGACACTTAGTCTAGGTCATATAACAAGGAGAGGCTGAGATTTAATCTCAGGGAGTCCTGATCCAGAGCTTTTAGTATACTGCTCCTCCATGGGAATGATGATAGATGGTCTCTGTGTATGCACAAACATCCTCAAAGAATTAGCAGCTCTATCCCTAATACAAATAAGTAAAAGCAATAACTAAAAGTTTTCACCATTTAAAACCTATTCCCCATTATCATTTGGGGTACAGAGTGCTGAGGTCAAGTGTACATTTA
This sequence comes from Panthera uncia, assembly GCF_023721935.1. Classification (NCBI taxonomy): domain Eukaryota; kingdom Metazoa; phylum Chordata; class Mammalia; order Carnivora; family Felidae; genus Panthera; species Panthera uncia. The sequence continues at coordinate 141,241,403 of NC_064810.1, forward strand.
TGCCAGTGATCTTGATTTTGGCATCACACTAATTCAGAGGTAGTTGGGGCACGTAGCTTACTTCTAGCACCACACATCAGTCTCTCTGTGCCATAAGAATTCTCTGTGGCAGGCAGAATCTGATCTCCCAGTACTCTAATGCTGAAATTAGAGAGCTCAAACAACAGCTGATTGCACACCATGAGATCCACTAAAATCTGACAGCAGGTGTATTCAGCAAGTTTGACCATAATGATGGCAATAAGGAGACTTTCTGTTAAAGGGACAAGAGAGCAGATATCTGGCACCAAGCACTGGAAAAAGGCAAGACAATTTTAAACAAGTACCACATGTGGTGACTCATTAGATGTTGAAAGCTAATAAGAGACCGAAGATTTTTAGCTTAGCACTGATGCTGTGGACAGCAGGATATCCTAACATCTAGAAATTGAGAATGAATCAGGAGGTGGTGATAAATCCTGTGCTGATGCCTGGTGTGTGGAACTGTTATATTTTTAGGATAAAGGCAAGGATGTAAAAATCGAAGAGAGTGCCAGAGTGAAGCAAATATATTGAGAGATCTGCACGTTTGTGCGTTCATTCATTCATGGGCCAAGTATGACAACATGGTGGGTAGTGTCTTAGGTTTCAGAAGACAGAAATCAACAAGAGAGACATGGCATCTTCCTGATGGAGGTGATGATCTAGCAGAAGGAAAATAACTAACCAGATAAAGGTTATAAAGCGTGAGCGGTGTCAGAATACTAGAGATCCATGATACGATGAGGACCACATTCTAGGCAAGTGAAGAAATTCCAGTGGACGTGCAGGTCTGGGACAAGGAGAAGGAATAATGCACAGGGAGGAAAGTCCCATAAGTTGAGACCTGAGCACAGAAGGTCAGAGATGGTGGGAGCTGGGGGTGACTAGTGAGCGTGGAGAGGTAGAGAGGGGACAGACGTGTCCCTATTCTTACAGTGTGGCTATTCTTACAGACATGAAAGTTATTCTAATAGCCATATTTTTTAAAAAGAGCCAGCTAACCAAAATGTATATTTTGAGAAACTGCTATGTACCACACAGTGAACAAGATAAAGTCCTTGTCCTCAAAGAGCTTATCTAATAGCAGAGAGATTCAGACACTAAACCCATAAAAGAATAAAGAGAAATAAATATCCACCAAATGCTAGGAAAAAGATAAAATAGGGTGCTATGGGAGGGAATGAGTGAAGAGGCAGGGGACACTCCAATCCTAGTGGACAAGAATGACCACTTTTGAAAAGGGGAAATATTTGAATTGAGGTTTGAACCATGAGAAAGGAAGAGACATGTGAAGGTCTGGGGAAAGCATTTCGGTCAGAAGGACAGCAAACACCTACAGGCAGAAACGAGCAGGTATGTGTTCAAGGCTCAGAAACTAGGCCAGTGTGGCTAAAGAGAGGAAGTGAAGGGAGGTTTAAAATATACTGTGTCAGAGAGATAAACAGAGGACAGATCAGGTAGAATCTTGAAGGAAGAGTTTGACCCTAGATAACCCCAGTTACGCCCTTTAACCCAATTATCAATAATTAACTAATGATTCTCTCTTTTACCCTCTAAAGCTTATCGGGTATGGCAAATTGCTCAGATTTGGTTCAGGTGAAAGCCACCGGGAACTTTCAAGCAAGGGAATGACATGATCTTTTTTTTTTTTACTTTATTTATTTATTTAGAGAGAGAGAGAGCAAGCATTGGAGGGGCAGAGAGAGAGGACAAGAGAGAATCCCAAGCAGACTCTGTTCTGTCAGCACGAGCCCAATGTGGGCTTGATCCTGCAACTGCGAGATCATTACCTGAGCCGAAACCAAGAGTCGGTCGGTCACCTAACCGACTGAGCCACTGAGGCGCCCTGGGAATGACATGACCTTATTCATGCCTTTTCAAAGTTGCTTGGCTGCAATTTAAACAAATTCTGTAAGGGGGAACAAATAAGGGTGAGAGCCCGGTCAGGAGACCTCACATTTCCATTCATTCTGTTTAAGGCCCTGATAGGCAAAAAACTGGGGTTTCTCACAGTTCTCCGGAATCGTGGAATTTGGTAAGAATCTTAGAGTTTACTTTGTCTATAGGTCTGATACTATGTAACAATGCAATCTTACAATAGTAGATGCTTACAACTGGCTTTAACAAAACTTTTAAAGTTTTAAAAATAAGGGTTTTAAAGAGAAGACTACCATTGAACAAAGAGGCAAAGGACTTAGAATAAAAATAGTCTTTGGAGCAAGACAGAATCATATAGGAGTCCTCACTCTTTTTTTTTTTTTTTTTAATTAATTAATTAATTTATTTATTTATTTATTTATTTTATGTTTATTTATTTTTTTGAGACAGAGAGACACTGAGCATGAACGAGGGAGGGTCAGAGAGAGAGGGAGGCACAGAATCTGAAGCAGGCTCCAGGCTCTGAGCTGTCAGCACAGAGCCCGAGGCAAGGCTCGAACTCACAAACGGTGAGGTCATGACCTGAGCCAAAGTCGGACGCTTAACCAACTGAGCCACCCAGGCACACCTTAATTTATTTATTTTTGAGAGAAAGAGACAGAGCCTGAAAAGGAGAGGGTCAGAGAGAGAGGGAGACACAGAATCAGAAGCAAGCTCCAGGCTCCAAGCTGTCAGCACAGAGCCCGACGTGGGGTTTGAACTCAAGTGATGAGATCAAGACCTGAGCTGAAATCCAACGCTTAACTGACTGAGCCTCCTAGGTGCCCCTAGGAGTCCTCACTTTTTATGAGCTTTGTGACCTTTGGCAAATTACTTAACTTCTCTGAGCCTTTCATTTGCCATTTGCAAAATAGAAATAATAATGACCAGGGCGCCTGGGTGGCTCAACTGGTTGAGCCTCCAACTTTTAATTTCAGCTCAGGTCATGATCTCCATGGTGCTCCACATGGGGCTCCCTGCTGACTGCAGAGCCTGCTTGGGATTCTCTTTCTCTTCCTCTGTCTCTCTTCCCTTCCTCAACTCATGCTGTCTCTCTCTCAAAATAAATAACATAACATAATATAACATAGCACAATATAACATAACATAAAAAAAAATGACCACCTGGCTGCCTTTAAGAATTGAAAATAAGATATGTAAGCACTGACTGACACAGAGTATTTCAATATTATAAAAAGAAAGTATGCAATAAAGCTTCTTTAATGTCATTTCAAAAATGCCAATCCTGCCTGACAAAGTGATTTTCAAATTATTGTTGACATCACTTTTTCCAGTTCACGTTGAAACTGGAACAACACATTCTCTCCCCAGGGTAATGCACACATGACATTTTGCAAACACTTACTGGATGGGCGCTCTAAAACAATTTTTGCAAAACTGTTGAAGGACTCCTTATAAAATAAACTGAGCTGGCAATTTTAGAACTATAATTCCATCTAAACCTCACCCTCGGTATCCCAACTTTCTTGGCAAGGTAACTTGAATCTTTCTCTGCTTCTCACATCCCTTCTCTACCTCTAGTCTAACTGACCACTAAGCAAATGTATAGGTTATAAGTGACTATCAGACACACAAGAGGCAAGTAGTATACACTTTCATAATAAAGAAAGAAAAAAATTATTGAAAAGTCTCCAGTAATCATGGCAGCAATGTTTTTCCTATAGTGATTTTTGTCCTGATAAATCTGGGCAGGTCTAACTGTTCCTGAAATATATATTCACATTGTCTCCTCCACTCCTGCAACCAGGATAAGATGACCCAAATCTTTGTGATTTACTACTGGTGCTAAGAGACCAGAACCACAAACACTCATCCACATCTAAAGGGACAACCTTTCTCAGAAATCTTGACTAGTAATTATACTAAAAGGAAGTCTTCATAAAAATATCACAACATGATATTAGTTTTCTAGAGCTGACATAACAAAGTGCCACAAACTAGTGGCTTAAAGAACAGAAAGTTATTGTCTCACAGTTCTGGAAACTATAAGTCCAAGATCAAGGTGTGGGCAGCGTTGTTTCCTTCTGAAGGCTGTGACAGAGAATTTGTTCCATGCATCTCACCTACCTCCTGGCAGTTTCCTGGCATTCTTTGGCTTATGGATGTATCTCCCTGATCTTTGTCTTCATGTTTATGTGGCATTCTCATGGTGTGCATATCTGTCCCTTCACAAGATATTCTTTTTGCAAGCATACCAGTCCTACTACAGCAGAGGTTCACCCTACTCTAGTATGACGTCACCTTAGTTTAAGAAATCATCAAAAACGACCCTATTTCCAAGTAAGTTTACATTTTGAGGTACTGGGGATTAGGACTTAAATATATAAATTTTGGGGACACAAAATTCAACCCATCACGACACAGAAATGTATCCTCTTTATTTTACAATTATTTATAATCCACCCAAAAAATATTTTATTTGAACTTTTTAATTAAAAAAAAGGTGAAAAGGGAATTTCCTTAGCTAAAGAGTATCTACAAAAGAATCTATTGCTAACATCATACCTAGTGGTAAAAAACTTGAAGTTTTCTCACTAAGATCAGCTACAAAACAAGGACCTCCCCTCTCACCACTCCTTTTCAACACTATACTAGAAGTTCTAGCCAATGCAATAAGACAATAAAAGAAAATGAGAGACATACAGATTGGGAAGGAAGAAATATAACATCTTTGTTTGCACATGACATGATTGTCTATATAGAAAATCCAAAGGAACTGAGAAACTCTTGGAACTAATAAGTGAATACAGCGAGATTGCAGGATACAAAGTTAATATGCAAAAGTGAAACACTTTCCTATATACCAGCAATGAACAAGTGGGATTTGAAATTAAAAACACAATACCATTTACATTAGCACTCCTCAAAATGAAATACTCAGGTATAATTTTAACAAAATACGTAGAAGACCTATATGAAGAAAATGATAAAACTCTGATGAATGAATCTAAAGAAAAATAAATGGAGGAATATTTCATGTTCATGAATAGGAAAACTAAATATTTTAAGATATCAGTTGCTAACCAAATTGATCTACAGACTCAATGCAATACCAGCCAAAATCCCAGCCATTTATTTTGTGGATATCAACAGATGGATTTTAAAGTTTACATGGAGAGGCAAAAAATCCAACAGAGCCGACATGATATTAAAGGGGAAAAAGTTGGAGGACGAACCCTACTCAACTTCAAGACCTACTGTAAATCTGTAGTAACCAAGACAGTGTGGTATTGATAGAAGAGTAAACAAATAGAACAATGGAACAGAATAGAGAGCCCAGAAATAGACCTATATAAATATAGTCAATTGATCTTTGACAAAGGAACAAAGACAATATCATGGGGCAAAGATAAGTCTTTTCACCAAATGGTTTTGGGACAACTGGACATCCACATGCAAAAAGAGAAAGAAGGAAAGAAAGAAAGAAAGAAAGAAAGAAAGAAAGAAAGAAAGGGAAGAGAGAGAGAGGGGAAAGAAGCAAAGGAGGGAGGGAGGAAGAGAATCTAGATAGAGACCTTACACTTGTCACAAAAATTAACTCAAAATAAAGTAAAATGCAAAAGTATAAAACTCCTGAAAGATAACATAAGGGAAAACCTAGATGACCTTGTGTATCACAATGACTTTTGAGATACAACACCAAAGACAAAATTTAAAAAAATTGATAAGGTGGGCTTCATTAAAATTAAAACTTGCTACTTGGTAAAAGATACTGGCAATAGAATGAGAAGACAAGAAGACAGACTGGAAGAAAATATTTGCAAAAGACATATCTTATCCAAAATACAAAGAACTGTTAAAACTCAACAGTAAGACAACAACAACAACAACAACAACAACAACAACAAAATTTTTTTAATGGCACAAAGACCTTAACAGATACCTCACCAAAGAAGATATAGAGATAATAAATAAGTATATGAAAAGATGTTATATGTCATCAGCTAGATGCAAATGAAAATAATGAGATACTACCACACACATATTAGACTGGGAAAAATCCAGAACACTGGCAACACCAAATGCTGGTGAGGATGTGAAGCAACAGGAACTCCCATTCATTGCTGGTAGAAATGCAAAATGGTATATAGCCACTTTGGAAGACATTTTGGTGAGTTTCTTACAAAACCAAGCGTGCTCTTACCATACAATCAAGTAGTCATACTCCTTGGTAGTTACCCAAAATAGTTGAAAACTTAGATACACACAAAAACCTGTGAATGGATATTTATAGCAGCATAATTCATAATCACCAAAATGTGGAAGCAACCAAAATGTCTTTTAATAAATGAACTGTGATACATCTAGATATTGGAATATTATTCAGCAATTTAAAAAAATGATCTATCAGATTATGAAAAGATATGGAAAAACCATAAATGTTTATTACTATGTGAAAAAATATGACAAAGGTATAGTGTGATTCCAACTATATGACATTCTGGAAAAGACAAAATTATGGAGACAGTAAAAATATCAGATTGCCGGGGCGCCTGGGTGGCGCAGTCGGTTAAGCGTCCGACTTCAGCCAGGTCACGATCTCGCGGTCCGTGAGTTCGAGCCCCGCGTCAGGCTCTGGGCTGATGGCTCGGAGCCTGGAGCCTGTTTCCGATTCTGTGTCTCCCTCTCTCTCTGCCCCTCCCCCGTTCATGCTCTGTCTCTCTCTGTCCCAAAAAAAAAAAAAAAAAAAAAAAAAAACGTTGAAAAAAAAAAAAAATATCAGATTGCCAAGGGCTGAGTTGGGGGTAGGAGATGAATAGAGGATTTTTTTTTTGGCAAGTGTAAGTACTCTGTTACTATAATAATGGATACATGTTATTATATATTTGTCCAAACCCATAGAATGTACAACAGAAATAATGAACCATAATGTGAACCATAATGTATATTATGGAACTTGGGTGGTTATGACGTATCAATGTGGGTCATCAATTGTAACAAATTTACCACTCTGAGAGGGATTCTGATCCCAGGAGAGTCTATGCATACATGGGTCTGGTGTATCTGGGAAATCTCTGTATCTTCCCCTAAATGTTTTTGCAAACATAAGCTGCTCTAAAAGAAGGTGGGTTGTTTTTTTAAGTGACTTTTTAAAAGATCTTAGAGCTACATAATTCATTCCTATTTAAAAAGATATTTCTTCTGAAAATATTATGCCTTGTTAAAAAAAATATACGGCATTATAAAAAGTAACTTAACATAGAAAAAAAATCTGAAGCAGACTTCCCCACAGGCCTACCCCTGCCACTGCTGGTTTCCAAGTTGACATTTGAGTCTCAAGGGTAATCAAGAACATGGAATTCATTCTGAAAATCTCTTCTGCTCGGTTGGAACAACTGTGTTTATAAGGCACATGGTATGATGAAGATTACATTTATTTTAAATTAGTCTGGGGATGGCATTGTTGTTCTAAAAGTCTGAAGGTGGACTCACAAATTTAAATAGTTCATGTTAGTAGCAAAGCCTGCTGTTTGCTGTAGCAGATGCTGTCAGTGCTCCGCCCATATCCTGTAGGATTTGTCTTACCAAAAGCACCTGTGACTCTGTGCCAGAGGAGAGTTGGGTAGCAGGCTGGAAGTGCTGCGGGGGTTAATACAACTGGGAGGAACCCTAAGCCAATGGCAGATGGCAGTTGTCAGACAAATGGGACAACTTGGTTGGGATAACTCTGAGAAGGGTCTACACTGACTCTCAGGATTCCCCTGCTGAATTAATCTTCAGTTGCCCATTCTTGTAACTTGATTTAGTGTGTACCCTTTATTAGCTAGCTTCCTTCCTTCTCTCACTTTCCTACTTTCCTTATGTTTCCTAGTTTCGTCTCCTAAACACACAACTTACACATTGTTTTAGGATCTGCTTCTAGGGTAACCCAAACTAAGACCATTATCTTCTCAATAGCTATTGCCTTCTTCCTTGTTAACATGACTTCAGTTTTCCTGAAGTTCCCACCCCCCTCCCTGGCATCATGGGCTGGCTCATATCACCCCAAGGAAGGGATCCTAACTAGTCTAGATCAATTATGGCATTCTTGTTCTAGCGTGAGCAGTTAGCTCAGATATGACCAATAAGACATGATAGAGAGTCAGCTAGAGGACTTTAGAGACAAAGGAAAAGCCAGCTTATTTTCAGCCCCTGAATTTTTTCATGTCTAGGTGAGATGCTGGAACTGGTATAGTCATCTTACAACAATGAGAGGAAATATTGGAAGGAAGAGTCAACACAAAGAGGGCAGAGCCACAAGAACTCCCAAGAAGCAGAGTCAGAGTCCTAATTATATTCTATCTGGAGTTGCTTTGTCTTTGGAATTCATGCTATGTGAAATAATTCCTTTTGTTTAAAGCAGTTGAGTCAGGATTTTTGTTACTATAGGTAGAAATCATCTAATTAATAAATTTTCTTGACGGCAGAAAAAACAAAACATAGTCCCTAGAATGCTGAGAGAATACATATGGCCACTGAAACAGGAATCAAGTACCAAAAGGAGTCAAACAGACATCAGCAGAAACAATTCAGGGTCAGGGAAAGGGGATGTGGAATCATATTCACCAAGCAATGATGGCACACAAAGCTAGAATGTACAAACCAGATAAGTAGGGCACCAAGAGTGGATAATCATCCAAGCTGTCTCCTTCTTTCCTCCCTCCCTCCCTTCCTTCCTTCCTTCCTTCCTTCCTTCCCTCATTCTTTCCCTCCTTCCCTCCTTCCTTCCTTCCTTCCTTTCTTCCTTCCTTCCCTCCTTCCTTCCCTCATTCTTTCCCTCCTTCCCTCCTTCCCTCCTTCCTTCCTTCCTTCTTTCCTTCCATTGTCATCATTGAGCACATACTCTATTCCAGACACTTCTAGGAATTGAGCACTTAGTGGTGAACAGGATGGACGTGGCCATAGCCCTTGGGAAGCTTGCATCCTAGAGAATCACTGGCAAGTTAGAGGATAGGAATACATTTTGGAGAAAGAGGAGGGAAAGTGGGCACATGTGTGGGCCCAGGTAAAACTCTGTCAAGGCAGCTGGATGCTCCATATGCTGCTTTCCCACCATATGTAGCTATTTCCACTCCAGGCCTCAAAGGAGCCAAGAACGACTTCAGACTTGAGACATTATCAGTGACTAAGGCACCCCCAAACAAAGGAAACTCTTCATCGGCCCCAATGGAAGTCCTGTAAACTGGGAAATATTGTTAAAATGGCCCTCTGGGAGATAAAAGTCCCCTTTATCATAAATATGCCATGAGATGGAGACTGGTACTTGGCAAATGATTTTTTTCCTCACATAAGGAATGACCTAAGTTTGGGGACACCAGGTAAGATCAACCAAAAAGCTACCTGGAAATCTGTGTTGACTGGTCCTTGCTCAGCAGGGAGAAATGCTGTGATATCTTCATGGGCACAAAAAGGATGATAGCCACTCAGACACACATTTGCGATAGCCTAATTGCAGGAAAACATGGAAGAAGGGAAGTCTTAACTCCTTTTTATCCCCATGTGATAAATTATTCTAGAACTAAAAGAAAAACAGAGCCAAAAATTAAAACTGTACTTGTTTCTCTTCTTGGAATTTATGCCATAAAAAATGTGAATCTTGGGGGTGCCTAGATGGCTCAGCTGGTTAAGAACTTACTCTTGGTTTCGTCTCAGGTCATGATCTCAGGACTCGTGGGTTTGAGCCTCGCATTGGGCTCTGCACTGACAGCATGGAGCCTGCTTAGGATTCTCTCCCTCTCTCTACCTCTCTGTCCCTCCCCCACTCTCTCTCTCAAAAAAAAACTTTATAAAAAAACCTGAATCTTGAAGATGGCAGGTACCCATTCCTTAGCGTAGAGTTATAAACTGACCTCAAAATCTTAAATGTGAAGTGCAGCATTATTTACACAATTTGAATGTAGATTATGCTTTCTTATTTATGAGTGTCTGAGATTTACGAAAATGTTTTACTGAATGTTTACCATTTGTACATTAAATCTGATAACACCTTTTTTTTTTTGCACTGTCTTGCAGATGGCTGTGTTACCTATTGTTCTGCTTTGTATGTGCTACGCTTTGTTTTCAAACATACCAAAAATATCCACACATGCACATTTGTTCTCTCTTTTCAAGGTAAAATGGCTGGTATTATGTTATAAAAATATATGATTGTTGCTAAAAATGTGTGGTTTTTGTGCATTTTATGGAAGCATAAAGACTACCTTTGATTCATTTATTTATTTATTCAATCAACTAATATTCGTAGACCCCAATTGCATGCTTGATGCTAGAATACTGGACTAGAAGTTAGATTTGTCATTGTAAGTCTGTTTGTAGAAACTGTTTCCACCATTGCCTTAGAACTAGTTATCCATGAATTATTAGTATCAAAGTCTAAATAATAAATAACTATCAGATGGCAAACAGGAAGAAGTCAAAAAACAGGAGAGCTTTGGTAAGATGTGAGAAAAGCAGAGTCAGAGCAAGGCCAGATTCAGATACTAAAATTCACAGAACTGAAGATACAAGATTTAAAAAAATGATCGGGAGAGACTCTGAAGACCATGGGAAAAGCTGAGAGGCCAATAGGCACAGAAGCTTTCAAAAAAAAAAGGAAAGCGTACTTTAGTCAGTGTTTGGTTGGTATGAGCAAATTTAATTGACAGAAAACCATATCGAAAACTATGAGTCTCATTCTTTGGTCCCAACTGGCACCTGAAAGGTGCATCTGGTAGCACCAACAGAGCACTATTTTCGACTACCTGAGACTTCATCACTTCCTCACAGAAAACCAATCCCTCTATAATCACTCCTTATGTTTTTTTCCTCCCAAGTGTCAGTTGATGTCTAACTATGAAGGCAGAATTCCAATACTGTATCGTAAGTGGTGCAATATGATTTATCCTGCCATACCAACCTGTAGAGCATCCTCTTCGATCATGACATAATAGTCATTTACGCTACCTAAACATCCCTATCTTCTAAGCTGCAAAGAACACATCATCAAAGTCAACAAGTTGGAAGAAGGCAGACTGGAGGACGGCAAGTTACAAACTAAGAGAAGCCCCCATACATGCAGAAATCTTGATGGGAGAGGTAAGACGGTTGGCAGGCTAATGCTCAGAAAGCACTGGAATCTAAAGAGCAAACTCTGATCAGTGGTATACATTCAGAAATGTAGCTTTATCATTTTTCTCAGAATTAATCAGTCCCTAGAAACTGAATAAATTAACTACATCCAAACAGATGGAAATATATATGAGTGGGCCACTTAGTTTTTTGTGATCAAAATCCTTATGTCAGCTTTCCCAAGCACAAGGGACTTATAAAACTCATCTGGAATTTTCTTGGAGATCATAGACGTAGAATAACAAAAGTTGGGGTGCCTGGGTGACTCAGTCAGTTAAGCGTCCAACTTCAGCTCAGGTCATGATCTCATAGTTCCTGAGTTTGAGCCCCATGTCGGGCTCTGTGCTGACAGCTCAGAGCCTGGAGCCTGCTTCGGATTCTGTGTCTCCTCTCTCTGTCCCTTCCCCATTTGCACTCTGTCTCTCTCTCTCTCTCTCAAAAATAAATAAACATTTTAAAAGTTTGTAAAAAGAATAACAAGAGTTGAAGAGCCTTAAATGGTCTTTTATCCATGAAGTAGTGGGCTTACTCTCTTCTATGTCTTCTAAATGCTCATGCCAGGCAGGTGGGCTGTGGGGCTCTGAACACGGCATCATTTCCAGAACGTAAGCTCTGAGAATCAGGAATGAGCACTGGAATGTAGCAGAGCTGACCCAGAGTCTATTGTATAAAGCAAGTAGAGAGAGAAGGATGTGAGTTATTCAAGATCCCAAGAGTCCAAAGGAAAATCATGGCTGAAGCAAAGGGGGAAGTTAAGTTCGAGCAGAAAGGAGGTGAAGTCCAGAGAGAGTCTTGGGATGTGGAGTTATAGTCAGAGACCTTTATCTGGGGGCACTTATGGGCCTCTACAATAAATGGAGACAGGTCTGTCAAGGGCTGATCTATCTGAACCAAGTGGTTCAGATTCATGACAGAATTCACTGGAGTGCCACTGACTGGAAACTTTTGTGCTCCTACAGTCTACTAGATAAAAACTGACAGAGTTACCTCTTGCTTTTCTGAACTTGAAAATTACCACCTTTCTCTATGCAAACTATGAATCTTTAACTAAACTACTAATCCTTGATTAATCTTTAATTAAATGTTAATGGCAAGACTGAAGTACCAAAAGCAAGGTCTGACAAGTCATTTGGTCACTCTTCCTATGCATTCCATAGATAGGAGAAAACAAATCGTAAAATTATTTAGTATTATATTTCCTTAGGAATTTTGAAGAGAGTGGATTAAACCCAATACAGCAAGCACAATGATCATCTCTGTTTGATACTCTCTGCTCGCCCCTCAACATCCATTCTAACATCATCTGCCCTGCTCTGAGCTACAGAAAGCCGTCTTTTTTGGATACATCAACCAGTTTGATGGCTTCTTTTTTTTTAGTTTTTATTTTAATTCCAGTTAGTTAACAGTGTTACATTAATTTCAGGTGTACAATATAGTGATTCAACACTTCCATACATCACCCATTGCTCATCGTGACAAGTCCACTCCTTAATCCCCATCACCTATTTCACCCATCCCGCCACCACCTCCCTACAGGTACCCGTCAGATTGTTCTCTATAGCTAAAGAGTCTGTTTATTGGTCTCTCTCTATTTTTTTCTTTGTTTGTTTTGTTTCTTAACATAAGTTTCTTTACATATGAGTAAAATATTATGGCATTTGTCTTTCCCTGACTGACTTATTTTGCCTAGCATTATACTCTCTAGCTCCATTCATGTCATTGCAAATGGCAAGATTTCATTCTTTATCCATTCATCAGTCCATGGACACTTGGGTTGCTTCCATGTCTTGTCTGTTGTGAATAATGCTGCTATAAACACCAGGATGCATGTATCCCTTTGAATTAGTATTCTTGAATTTTTTATATAAATCCCCAGTAGTGCCACTATTGGATCATAAGATAGTTCTATTTTAAACTTTTTGGGGAACCTCCATCCTGCTTTCCACAGTGGCTGCACCAGTTTGCATTCCTACCAAGAGTGCACAAATGTTCCTTTTTCTCAACATCCTCACCAACACCTACTGTCTTGTGTTGTTGATTTTAGCCATTCTGACAGGTGTAAGGTGATATCTCGTTGTAGTTTTGATTTGCATTTCCCTGATGATAACTGACGATGAGCATCTCTTCATGTATATGTCAGCCATCTGGATATCTTCTTTGGAGAAATATCTGTTCGTGTCTTCTGGCATTTTTTAATTGGATTATTTGCGTTTTGGGTGTTGGGTTGTATCAGTTCTTTATATGTTTTGGATACTAGCCCTTTATCAGATATGTCATTTACAAATATCTTCTCGCATTTCACAGGTTGTCGTTAAGCTTTGTTAATTATTTCCATTTCTGTGCATAAGATTTTATTTTGATGTACTCCCAACAGTTTATTTTTGCTTTTGTTTCCCTTGCTTCTGGAGATATATCTGGAAAACTCTTGCAATGGCAAGTATCAGAGAGGTTACTGCCTATGTTCTCTTCCAGGATTTTTATAGTTTTATGTCTCACATTTAGGTCTTTAATCCATTTTGAGTTTATTTTTGTGTATGGTAGTAGAAAGTGGTCCAGTTTCATTCTTTTGCATGCTGTCCAGTTTTCCCAACACCATTTTTTTAAGACACTGTCTTTTTCCCATTGGATATTCTTTCTTGCTCTGTCAAAGATTAATTCACCATACAGTTGTAGGTTTATTTCTGGGTTCTCTATTCTGTTCTATTGATCTGTGTCTATTTTTTGTGCCAATACCATATTGTTTTGATTACTACCACTTGAAGCCCAGAATTGTAATACCTCCAGCTTTTCTTTCCTTTATCAAGATTACTTTGGCTATTCGGGTCTGTGGTGGTTCCATATATATTTTAGAATTCTTAGAGGACCTGGGTGGCTCAGTCAGTTAAGTATCCAACTCTTGATTTGGGCTCGGGCCTATTGGTTTTTGTTTTTTGTTTTTTTGGCTTTTTTAGTTTCTATATCATTTTTTCCTGCTCTAATCTTTATTATTTTCTTCCTTCTCCTGGTTTTAGGTTTTGTTTACTGTTCTTTTTCTAGCTCCTTTAGGTGTAAGGTTAGATTGTTTGGGATTTCTCTTGCTTCTTGAGGTAGACCTGTATTGCTCTAAAATTCCCTCTTAGAACCACTTTTACTGTACCCCAGATGTTTGGAGAGTTGTGTTTTCATTTTCATTTGCTTCCGTGTACTTTTTAATTTCTTTTTTTATTTCCTGGTTGACACATTAATTGTCTAGTAGCATGTTATTTAACATCCATGTATTTGTGGTCTTTCCATATTGTTTGTTTGGTTGACTTCTAATTTCATAGCATTGCACTCAGAAAAGATGCATGATTTGATTTTGAATTTCTTGAATTTGTTGAGACTTGTTTTGTGGGCTAAAAGTAATCTGTTCTGGAGAATGCCCTGTGTGCACTTGAAAAGAATGTGTATTCTGCTATTTTAGGATGAAATGCTCTGAATGTATGTGTTAAATCCATCTGGTACAGGGTGTCATACAAAGCCATTGTTTCCTTGTTGATTTTCTGTTTAGATGGCCTGTCCATTGATGTAAGTGGGATATCAATGTCCCCTACTATTATTGTATTATTATCAATTAGTTCCTTTGTGTTTATTATTAACTGTTTTATGTATTTGGGTGTTCCTGTGTTGGTTGTATAAATATTTACAACTGTTATGTCTTCTTGTTGGATTATCCCCCTTATTATTACATAGTGTCTATCTTTGTCTCTTGTTACAGTCTTTATTTTAAAGTCTATTTTGTCTGATAAAAGTATTGCTGTTTCAGCTTTTTTTTTTTTTTTTTTTTGACATCCAGTTGCATGATAGATGTTTCTCCATCCTCTCACTTTCAACCAGCAGGTGTCTTTAGGTCTAAAATGGGACTCTTGTAAGCAACACATAGATGAGTCTTATTTCCTTATCTATTCTGTCACCCTATGTGTTTTGCTTAGTCCATTTACATTCAAAATAATTATTGATAGATATGTATGTATTGTCATTTCATTACTTGTGTTGTGGTTGTTTCTGAAGATTTTCTCTGATCTTTTCTTGTCTTTCATGTTTTGCTGATTTTCTTTAGTGATATATTTGGATTTCTTTCTCTTTATTCTTTGCATATTTGTTGGTGGATTTTGATATATGGTTACCATTAGCTTTGTATATAAGCTTTTCTGCATAGCAGTCTATATGAAGTTGATGGTCATTCAAGTTCAAACCCTTTGTTTTCTCCTGTCCTTGCCACATTTTAGGTATATGTTATTATAATTTATATCTTGTTTTTGTAAGTTGCTTGACAGATTTTTTTGCAGAGACATTCATTTATACTGCTTTTTGTGTTTCCTACCTCCGTACTGTCACTTTTGTCTCTCCTTTTCTCTGCAAGTGTCCCCTTTAATATTTCCTGTAGAGTTGGTTTAGTGGTCACAAATTCTTTTAGCTTTTGTTTGCCTGAGAAACTCTATACCTCTTCTGTTCTGAGTGACAGCCTTGCCATATAGAGTATTCTTGTCTACAGATTTTTCTCATTCAGCACTTTGAATATATCATGCAACTCTCTTCTGGCTTGTAAAGTTTCTGTTGAAAAATCTCCTGCTAGCCTTATGGGTTTTCCTTTGGAAGTTAATGACTTCTTTTGTCTTGCTGCTTTAAAAAAATTTTTTTCCCGTCTCAGTATATTTTGCAAATTTAATTACAATATGTCTTGGTGTTGGTCTGCTTTTGTTGATTCTGTTCAGACTTTTCTGTGCCTCCTGGAGCTGGATATCTGTTTCCTTCCTCAGATTTGGGGAGTTTTCAGCTATTATTTCTTCAAATGCATTTTCTACCCCGTTTCTCTCTCTTCTTCTTCTGGGACTCCTCCGATATGAATGTTATTACATTAGATGGAGTCACTGAGTTTCCTAAGTCTATTCTTATTTTGCATAATTTTTTTTCTTTCTTTTTATTCAGCTTGATACTTTTCAGGTCACTAATTTGTTCCTGTGCTTCTTCCATCCCACTGTTTACTCCATCAGGTGTGTATCTCATTGCATTTATTGTGCCCTTTATCTCTGCCAGGCTATTCCTTATCTCTATGATAAGGGTGTCATCATGTCTCCCAGTTTTTCTCAAGTCCAGTGAGTATCCTTAAGATCATTGCTTTAAATTCTCTATCAGGCATGTTACTTACATCTATTTTGATTTGATCTCTGACTGTGGCCTTGTCCTGCTCTTTCATTTGAGATAAACTTATCTCCTTTTTTCTCTGCCTCTCTGTACCTGTTCTGTGTCTTAAGAAAGTCATCTGTGTCTTCTGCTCTTGAACGTACTGACTTTGTGCAAAAGAGGTCATGGAGTGCCCTGCAGTTCAAGGTCTCCTGTTCACCAGAACCTGGCACTTCAGGAGAGTATCCTATTGTGTTGTTTATGCCTTGCTGTTGTGTCTCGGTCACTTTTCCTTTCAGTTCAGTCATCTGCACTGACTCTCTGCCTGTTGTGGTTTTTGCTTGCTCTGTGTGGTGTTATCAGGACACGATCAGGGCAGCCCTGGGGGGGGGGGGGTATGCCCACTGGGGACATTGGGAACAGGGTGATGATGATAGCCAAATTTGAACTGGGCCTTTAGTCCTATGTGTGATCCCCTGAAGCACTGCGGTAGCTGGAGGATGCATGCCAGGGTGGCCATGGGCGTGCAGCTGTGCGCAGTGCAATGAATCAGCATGTGGTGGAAGCTGTGCACCCTCCCCTCAGGACTTTAACAAAATTGCCCCGAGCCCAGGCCTGAGGCTAGCAGGCTTGGAGTGGGTGAGTCCTTAGGAGAGCTCGCGGGCATGGTGCATCGCTAGCGGGTTAGCAAGTGTCCGTGCAGCCCTACCTCCTGCAGGTGTCTCTGTGCTTATGCTTGAGGATAGGGGAGTAAAATGGCACCTGCCAGCTCCCTCATTTTCAGAGAAGTCCTCCCAAAAAACTCTGAAATCAGTATGAACTATTTGCTGTTGTTTCTCAATATTATTTTGAGATTCATTCACATTGCTGTATGTAGCTATAATTCATTCATGTTTTATTACACCTGAAGTTAGTTATCCACTCTCCTGTCTGTGTCTATTTAGATTATCTTTGGGGTTTGTTATGAAAAAATTTGCTTCATACAGGGACAAGAATTTCTCAACTCTAGAGTATATACCTAGGAGTGGAATTGCTCGATTGTAGGATATGTTAATCTTTGCCTTTTATCAGATAATACCTAGTTCTTTCCTAAAATGTTTTTGCCAAATTGTGCTCTCATAAGGAATGTATAAGACTTCTTGTTCTTCTATGTCTTGACAATAAGACTGACTTAACATATTTACATTATTCTTTATTTTCCCTGCCATGACTGAGAATAGGAGCAAAAAGTAAATTACATCAGTTATAGAAAACAAAGACAGCTGTATGTTTTTGTTCACTAATTCACTTATTCAACAAATACTGAAAACCTGCTTCATATTAGACACTATTCTAGGCACTGTGGATACATCAGTATACAAAACAAATTTCCTGACCTCATGGAACTGATATCATATAAGAAGGAGACAGACAATAAATGAGAAAAATAAGTAAAATATGTAACATGCTGGAAACTGATCAATATACTGATGGAAAAAAACTACACAATGATGGAAGACAGGGTATGTTGGAGTGAAAAGGGGGTACAATTTTAAATTGGATGTTGGAAGAAGTCCTTCCTGAGAAGAGGACATCTGTGTAGAGCCTACAAGGAGGTAAAGGAGGAGCAATGAATAGTCTGGGAAAACAGCAAGTGCAACAGCCCAGAAGTGGGAGCACATCTGTTATGCTCATGGAAGAGCAAAGTGGGAAGTATGTGTGGCTGAGTGAGGACAAGAGTAATGGGGTTAAAATCAGTAAAAGAAAGATGAATCAAGTAAGGCATTTAGGTCATTTAAAGGACATTGACTTTTATTCTATGTGATACAGAAAGTCCTTGGATAGTTTTGAGCAGAGTGTGACATGACATGTATTTTAAGTGGATCATTGGTTTCTGGGTTGTGGATAGACTATAGGAGACTTGGAAACAGGGGAACACATTGGAAATGAAAGCAATAATTCAGTAGATTGATAACATAATATAACAGATGTTACTGGTTAGAACCTGGATAATAATGCTAAGGTGAGGAGATTTCAAAATAGAGCACAGTTTGCTGATGGACTGGATGTCAGAGGTGGAGAAAGTTGTCAAGGATGATTCCAACACTGTTGACTTAAGCAACCATAAGGGCAGAGGGGCCATTAATTAAACCATAAAAGGATGCAAATAGGACAGGTTTGGGGGTGTTGGTCAGAACTGACTTCTGAAGACGTTAAGTTTGAGATGTCCATTAGACATTCATGCAGATATGTTAAATGTGCAGTTGTTTATATGAAAATGGAGTAGGGTTTCTCCATATCAGCACCATTGACATTTGGGACTGGATAATTCTTTGTTGTGGGGAGATGTTCTGTGCATTGTTAGATGTTTAGTAGCATCCCTGATCGCTACACATTAGATGCAAGTAGCACCCATTCCCCCAGTTGTGACAATCAAAGTATAGCTAGTCATTGCTAAATATCCCTTAGGGTCGGAGTAGGGGCCATGATTGTCCTGGGGTAAGAACCACTAGAATGGAAAAGTCTGGGCTGAAAATATAAATTGGGAATCATGAGTACCCAGATTGAGGTCATTCGACCAGTTGATATCATCAAAGGGCAGATGGAAAAGAGAAGAGGTCCAAGGGCTGAGATTGGGGTGAGGGCTTTCAAAATATGGAAGTCAAGGAGATAAGGAGGAACTGGAAAAGGTTCAGCAAAAGAAACACATAAGGAACATCAATTAGATGGGCAGAAAACTAAGAGAATGTGATGTTCCAATGGGGAAAAAAGTTTATCATAAAAGGAGGGAGTATACAACTGTGTCAGATACTGTTGATAAATAAAATAAGGGCTGAGAATTGATAATTGAGTTTATTATCATGGAAGTTATTGACGGATTTGTCATTATCTATTTTGTGTAAAGACTAGGGCAAAAATACATTTCTAATTGATTCCAGAAATAATGGAAGAAAAAGAATTATAAGCATTGAGTATAAAAATGATATTTTTCAATGAGCTTGCTATAAAGGGAAAGAGAGACATCAGGAATCAAGTAGAAGGAGAAGTGGACACAGTGGGGAGGAAGGCAGAGGATGTTTTTATAATGATGCAAAAATAAATCCAGTTCAGAGGGAAACTTTGATGATGCATAAGACAGCGGAAAAAAACCTTAGAGTGGTATCCTTGGGTAAGCAAAAGGGAACTGATCACAACATTTGAGTCATGATATGTACATTTCAATACATTTCATTGATGCCAAGATTTTGCTAAGTTTGAGATACACACAGTAGATACCCATATCCTCTTGACACGTTCTGTCCTGTGCTTGCCTACAGTTTCCACTGAGAGCACACCATGAGGGCTTTCTCTGACTGGAAGAGCAGATTTGGTTCTCAGATACTGACCCTTCCTCCCCCAAGCAGTCGTTAGCCAATGACAGACGCGAGTTGGAGTATAAGTACCTCAGGGTCTTCACCCTTGGTGAGCAGGCAGCTCTAAGTACGTTGCTGTGCCATCTCCTCCAGGTCTCTAGGAGAACTGGATCCCAGTTGCCCTTGGCCTTAACCTGCTTCTTAGCTCACCCCATACTGTCTGCTTTCCTTTCTCTGTCTCACTTGTCCACACTCCTACAGTGCTCATGCCTCCTGGGGTCACATCCTAAATAAGCTATTATACTCAAATCCTTATCTCAGTGTCCACTCTGGGGAAACCCAACTCAAGATGGTGTAAATTCAAATAACTTTGAGTGAGCTGTACCTCCTAGTTACTAGAATACAACACTCCTTACAGGTTGCATAGAAAAGTTGTCATTACAGACCAACTTCAAACAATGTCTATATGCCTTAGCAGACTCAGCCCATTATATTAAATTACTGAGTGGAGTATTTATCCTGACAACAATGGCCCCATATCTGTGCCCGAGTGTCATTCTTGGTCACATCAGCATGACAGCACTAAGTGTTTAGCTTGAATAAGTGGCTCTCTGTCCTTTGATAATACACCACACTTCCGGCATTCTGCTTGCTATGATTTTCAGCTCCATCAGGGGAAGCCTAAGACATCTCAGAATTCCCAGAGATTTTCAAACTGTGCTTCATTTGTTCTTTTATGCACTCAATCTGCCTTGTCCATTTGAACTAGATTCACCAGGGAATACAACTAGATAGCCACTTTGTTTGTTTTTTCTTTTTGTACTCTCTAGCCTGCCATTTCATTTTTAATCTTAATTGTTGTGTAGCTTCCTCATCCCCCATTCACCTCATCTCACTCATCTTTCATTTGAAACCTCATGGGGTTGGGAAACCATAACATTGCTCTTTCTCTTAATACCAGAAGATTTGATTTTGCACAGTTAGGTATAGTAGCTAATATTTATGTAGTGCTTTATATGTTTCCGAGAGACTATTGTAAGTGATTCCATGAATTTTTTTATACCAACTCTGTGTAGCAGGTACGATTATTATCTCCATTTTATGAGATTAAGTTCTTGTGAATTTTTATTGGCACATTTTGAATTCCACAGCACCTCAGGGTTAGAAACAACGATGAAAGTCCCCGTAGGTGATCTTTTCTTGATAGATAGATTTTTTTCCTGATAAATGAAGATGGTTGCCAGTACTCCCATGATAATTATATACCCAAACCTTTGAAATAGTCTACAGGTTCTATGCACTGAATTATGTCCTCCCCAAATTCATATGTTGAAGTGCTAATCCCCAATGTTAGGGGATTGGGAATTATTTAGGTTTAGGTGACATCATGAGGGTAGAGCTCTCATGATGGGGTTAGTTCCCCTATAAGAAGATACCAGATAGCTTGTTCTTGCCGTCTCTCTGCATGTGAGAACACAGCAAGAAGATGGCTGTCTGCAAACCAGGGAGACCATTCTCACCAGGAGCCAAATTGGCCAGCACCTTGATCTCGGCTCCCCAGTCTCCAGTGCTATGAGAAATAAACGTGTTATTTAAGGCACCCAGTCAATGGTTTTTGTTAGGATAGCCTGGGCCGACTAAGACAACAGGTTTCTGCAGGGCCCAGCCCTGGCCTCTCTCTTTAGGCCAATGTCACATTATTGTGCTCCCTTTACTCTGACACTAGTCACAGAAGCTTCATCCTGTATTTCCAATGCAACATGTCCCTCTATTTCAGCACTTTAATAAATCCTGTTTCCAATGTCTTGTACTACATGGTAGACAAAATAACGGCCCCCAAAGATGTCCATGTCCTAATGCCCCAAACCTGTGAGTAGGCTACTCTACATGACAAGGGCACATTGCAAATGTGATTAAGTTAAGGATCTTGAGAAGGGAAGATTATCTTGGATTATCCATGTGAGTCAATGTAATCAAATGGGAGGGAAGAAATTTGGAATCAGAGGGAAGGAGATATGACCACAGAAACAGAGCTTAGAGAGATGCCATCACTAAAAGAGGGCCATGAGTCAAGGCATGTGGCAGTCTCTAGAATCAACAAAAGGCAATCTTTTCCTTAAGCAGCTTTTGTCCTAGAGAACGAAGGAATTCATTCAGAAGGAATGAAGCCGTGCTGACCCATCCTAGACTTCTAGACTCCAGAATTATGAGATAATAAATTATGTTTATTTATTCCTGCAATTGTTCGTGGTAATGTGTTAAAGCAGCAAGAAGAAACTTCCCTCTTCATTTTAACTCATTTATCCTTCAGATTTTGATTCAAATATCACTTTGTCAGGGGAAAGAATATCACTTCCCTTCCACTTTGACTGCAAACACATCCAAATAAAATGCCCCTGTCACATTTTTACAGCATGCTATACTTCTACTCTGAGACCCTTAACATTGTTAGATAATTTGATTAATAACTGTGTAAACCCCAGCATTAGAACTTCCATGAGGGCAGGGCCTGTGCTGTCTTTTCTCACCATTATATTTCTAGCGTCTCATACTGTAATATCACAAGCACTCAATAAATGGTTGCCTAATGAACAAATAAATAAATGAAGTAATTAATATAGGGTATGAAAATGATTTGATAGCTCTAAAAGGGACATAGAAATATTGTTGTTATAATTTCAACTGAAATGAAAATCAATGCTCTCTATTAGAGGTATCCTAATAGTCTAGGGAGCATTACTCCTATATTAAAAGGGCATCAGAAGTTTATAATCAGAAACAGTTGCTGCTTAATGAGAGGGTGGAAACTCTCTCCTACTTTCTGTCCTATTTCCATTCTCCTCTAAGTTATAGCTCTTCTTGTTTCCATCAGTTCAAATATATGAAATTGCTTTTATAACTCTATTAGTCAAGATAATTCTTGCTGTGGTGTGGTAACAAACCTCCAAATCTCAATGGTTTCATACACAGATAAACTGACTTCTTATTCCAGGGGCACCTGGGTGGCTCAGTTGGTTAAGTGTCCGACTTCAGCTCAGGTCATGATCTTGGTTTGTGAGTTCAAGCCCTGCGTTGGGCTCTGTGCTGACAGCTCGGAGCCTGGAGCCTGCTTCAGATTTGGTGTTTCCCTCTCTCTCTGCCTCTCTCGTGCTCATGCTCTGTCTCTCTCTGTCTCTCAATAATAAATAAACGTTAAAAAAAAATTTTTTTTAATGACTTCTTGCAAAGTCTGCAGAGGGTCGACAGAGTCGACTTCCATCTGGCAATTCAAGAATTCAGGCTCCCTTCATCTCGTGATGTCACCATTTCAACCTGTAGCTTCCAAGGCTTTTGTGTCATGACAAAGCATGAAGAACTCATAGTCTTTAACTACCTGTGTCCTTGGTATCATTTCCACTCATGAGCCATTGACCTAAACTTGTTGCCTGGGTCCAACACAACTACAAGAATGTCTTGAAAATGTAAGGGGCATGGGCAATATTTGGTGTATTGTCCACAATGGCTATAAATGTTGTTTGGGGTGATGTTTCACTGCTTATTAGTTATATAAATAAAATGAAATGTTGCTTCCCAAATAATATTTTAATGCATTTAAAAGTTCCAGCTCTTCAAAGTATTGTCCATAATGGCTATAAATGTTGTTTGGGGCAATGTTTCATTGCTTATAAGTTATAAGTAAATTGAAATATTTCTTCCCAAATAATATTTTAATGCACTTAAAAGTTCCAGCCCTTTAAAGAAGTGGTGTAGTGATGTATTTTGTAAAGAATCTTTTGTGATTAATCACTTCAAATAGGTCTCTTTTTATGTTGGCTTTCCTTAAAGTGGTATAATCATTAATGTGCTACAGCTGGCTCATACTGGCTCAGAAAGCTGATTTGGCAGATCTTTTCTAATTCCCAAGTTCATGTTAGGTAGCTTGAATTTGGCCACAGTGGGATTATCTACACTACAGAATCAGCAAATACTACAAATTAGGACTTTCCTTCATTTTTCAAAGAGCCGGTTGTTAAACATTTACAAGTACACCACTGTATATGCTGGTAGTTAAAATGATTATTTGGTTCTAGGGGTGCCTGGTTGGCTCAGTCGGTTAAGCATTCAACTTTAGCCCGGGTCATGATCTCATGGTCTGTGGGTTTGAGCCCCGCATAGAGCTCTATGCTGACAGCTCCTAGCCTGGAGCCTGCTTCCGATTTTGTGTGTCTCTCTCTTTCTGTCCCTCCCCTGCTTGTGCTCTCTCTCTGTCCCTCAAAAGTAAATAAATAAACATTAAAAAAACATTTAACAATTATTTGGTCCTAGAAATCGGATTGTTGCATAGTACTAAAATGATTGAGTTCTCAAATTTTAAAGCCCAATTATGTTTTTGTGCCTATGTGTCTGTGCGCACCCACATTTGCATGGGCTGATGGTTTGCAATGTAGTGTAGTAATAGGCTCCAGAAGAAGGGTTAGGAAGCCAAAGGTCTATTCCAGATTCTGACACAATCATTCATGAGTCCTTAGCCAAAATGCTCAATCTCTCTCAGACACAGTTTTTTAAATATAAAGTAAGGAAATTGTACCAGCTGATCTCCTGTCTTGTCCTAATATTTAAGATGCAAGTCCCAGGCTGAGTTAAGCTGTAATCATCATACTCTGCATTAAGATTGAAGCTACCTAAAAACACCTAATTGTTTCAGGGGCCGAATATTGTCATTTGTTCCTAGATGATTCTGTTAGGGTTTGTGTTTGCTCTGTAACAAGTGTGTGGGTATAGCACAAAAATATGTAGGAAAGAATGGCTCTCTGTTTCTGTAAATTAAGCAAAAGATTTGCATCGCAAGGGATTCACATTTTAAGCTCTGTCCTCCCTGAGGACTAATCTACTACAACTGAAGCATTTTCTTTCCTTTTAGATCACACTTTTATATCGGCTTCTATTCCAATTATCTATTGCTACTCAAATCACTGTTAAACTCATGACTTAAAACATAAACTACTTTACTACATTTCACAATTTTCTGGGTCAGGAATTCAGATACACATGGGATCCACTAGGGTTGCCAGAAAGTATTCAGCTGGCAGCTAGGCTCATCTGGAAAATCCCAGGAATCTGGGATTCACTAGACTGGTGCCTTCGCAGGTACAGCTGGAGGGCTAGGCTCACTTTGGCTCCCCTCTTACTCTAGCAAGATAGTCAGACTGCCACGTGGTGACTCAGGGTTCACAGAAACCAAAGCTGAAACTGCCAGTCCTCTAAAACTCTAGGTCAAAGCTGCCCTGGTTACCACTGGTGGCATACTCTACTCATCAAAGCAGTCACAGACCTGTCCAGATTCAGTAGGAACAGGGTCAAATAATTTGTGGTCACTTTTAATCTATAAAATCAAGACATGTCTTCAATGCCACCAGAACTTCTTGAAGACCCTCTGTAATCTTCTTCTTCCCTAAATACACAACTGCCACGACTAACAGCAGAGAGATCGACTACCACTATGCTATGCCTTGCTTCTCTAGATAAACCTTGCAATGTATAGCACAGTCTTGATATCTAATAGCTGTACAAAAATATGTTAATTGTAACAGGACAATTAAAAATGTTCTCTGAGTGCCTGGATGGCTCAGTCAGTTGAGTGTCCAACTCTTGATTTCGGCTCAGGTCATGATCCTAGGGTTGTGGGATGGAGCCCGCATTGGGCTCTGTGCTGAGTGTGGAGACTGCTTGAGATTCTCTCTCTCTCTCTCTCTCTCTCTCTCTCTCTCTCTCTCTCTCTGCCTCTCACCCCTATTCATGCTCTCTCTCTCCCAAAAATAAAATAAAATAAAATAAAATAATTTAAATTAAAAAAATAAGATAAAATAAAAATAAAAATGTTCACTGTCTACAAAATTGCATAGGTTATGGTTAGAATATTAGTCAAGGTTCTCCAGAGAAACAGGACT
The DNA here is from genome assembly GCF_023721935.1 of Panthera uncia. Taxonomy (NCBI): domain Eukaryota; kingdom Metazoa; phylum Chordata; class Mammalia; order Carnivora; family Felidae; genus Panthera; species Panthera uncia. The sequence continues at coordinate 141,266,850 of NC_064810.1, forward strand.
AATAGGATGTGTGTATATACGTACAGATGTAAGATATATATGTATATGTATATGTATGTGTATAACTGTGAGATATATATATGTGCATATATGTATAAAGATATATATATAAGACTATATTATATATATACATGTAAGATATATATTATATATGTGTGCATATATATGTATAAGATATATAGATACATATACATACATACACATATAAAATATACATATACATATGTCCTATTGGTTATGTTTCTCTGGAGAACTTTGACTAATATACTAGTCATAAGATCTATCTTAGGGCTATCTTATATATCTCATATATATGTATATAAATAAATATATGTGTATATGAAGACATTTATTATAAGATATTGGCTCATGAAATTATGGAGGCTGAGAAGTCCCACTGTCTGCCATCTTTAAGTAGACACCCAGGAATGCTGATGGCATGGTTTGAAGGCTTGCAAATTATAATAAATTCTATAGCATTCTTCACCTGTCAGATTGATAAAAAATTTCAAAACTGGACAATGTTATTAGCAATAAGGTGAAGGAATAAGCATTGCTGGTATAACTGAAGTTGGTACAGTTTGCAGGCCAATTCAGTGGCATTTATTATTTATTAAATATTTATTTAACAAAAATTAATGTTTATTATTTATTAAACAAAAATCTACATACCACCTGTGACCCAGTAATTTCACTTCTCACTAACTTCCCTTGTTCTGAACAAAATGAAACACTTTGATATTGTCAGAATTATTGACAAAGTCACACATTTTACTATATTTTTATTATCAGTTAAATAAAATGCTCAGGTTACTACCCATGACTTACAAATTTTGGCACACAGGTATCATTTTTTTTTTCACGTGGGGAGAGAGTGCATGAGCAGGGGAGAGGCAGAGAGACGGTCAGAGGATCCAAAGCAGGCTCTGTGTTGACAACAGGGAACCCGATGTAGAGCTTGAACTCGACCGCTGTGAGATCATAACCTGAGCCGAAGATGAACGCTCAACCAACTGAGCCACTCAGGGGCCCCAGGCAGGTATCATTTTTAATGTACTTATAAATTGACATGTTTTGTACAATTACATAAGGAACCACATTTAAAGTTACAAAGATTAGGTAGCATTATGTTTAAGCATGAAAAAAACCAGAAACAACCTAAATGGCCTCCAGTAGTGGAGGTGCTCAACAAAATGTACAAGAGGCTTAGTTAAAAGAGTGGGATAGATTTGCATGTATTAACATGGAACGATCACCGGGACAAATTGTTGAGTAAAGAAGAACACGGTGGAACCTTACATACAATAGAAAACTACTTAAGTTAAACAAATACACACAAAAACAATACCGTTCATTGTTATGATTCTGTAAATAATATGTAAGTGCACAGAATAAGGTCTGGAAGGACATTTGCAAAGCTGCTAACAGTGGTGATGGCTGGGAGAGGTATTAAGTGTGGGGGCAGAAATCAAAGCAAAGATCAAAGGGATTTTAGCCTCTCTGTAATATTTTAATATCTATGAATACAATATATTATTTGTAAAAACATAAATAATTGTTACAATCAGTCACAAAATTTTTTGTTTCAAAATTTTGAAGCTGGTAGGTTACTACCAGTAGCAAGACGAGGTATGTGTTTCAGGGGACAAAATAAACTTTAGACCATTACTTGTAGTATAACTTCATTTGCGTAAAAAGAGAAAGATCGTTATCTAGATATATGTTGCATTTAAGTGGCAAATAGATGAAATAGAAAGATTCCCACCAACTGTTAAGAAGGTAACTGTGTAGGAAGGGAGTTAAGGGGAGAGGCAGAGGAGGCAGGGGGGAAACTCACTTTTTATATGCTTCTGTGTGGGGCGCCTGGGTGGCTCAGTCGGTTAAGTGTCGGACTTCAGCTCAGGTCATGATCTCATGGTTTGTGAGTTGAGCCCCGTATTGGGCTCTGTGCTGACAGCTCAGAGCCTGGAGCCTGCTTCAGATTCCGGGTCTCCTTCTCTCTCTGCCCCTCCCCCACTTGGGCTGCGTCTCTCTCTGTCTCTCAAAAATAAATAAATGTATATAAAAAAAATATGCTTCTGTCTGGTTTTAATTTTTATAATGGGCACGTACTACTCTTTTGTTTAAAAACTCTAATTAAAACAGTTAATTCAGGGGTGACCAACATGGCTAGTTATAAAACATCCAGAATTTCACACCTAAACAATAGATTATTTCCAGGCCTCATTTTGTTTAAAAGATGGAAGCGTTTGTATCTAAGGCACTGACTTGAAGTTCATGGGTTCAGTCAATAGATAACTGCCTCCACGGGTTACATGCGCACTGATTGGCCTTCTTCGTTAGGAATGTAGGAAATAGGCATATGGCATGATTCATCTCTAAGGATTGGGGAAAATGCTATAAGAGGGACACTTTGCACTTGATTCTCATTATTGGTTTGTAACTCTCTAGGCAAAGGGTGTGAAAGCTGAATACTCTAATCCCAACCAAATTATAAAGCATATACCAGAAGAGACGCATGAACCATTCAATCAGTTTTTTATTAACATAGGCACAAAGGGATAAATGTATAAACTGACACTGTTACTGTCCCACCCCTTTGTGCCCCCAAAAAAAAAGAAAAAAAGAGAAAGGTTTTACAAAAAGCGTCTGTTTTGATGGTATCAAACATGGTAGGAAGAACCTCTTCCTTTTAGTCGTTTCCTGTTTGTCAGTTTTCTATCTAGGTGTCAGGTTTAAATTTGGAACATGCAATATGCAGTGAATTTTTCTCAAGCAAAGGAAGAAAAAAAAGAGAAGAAACAAAACTTCAGATAACCCATCTGAAAACAAAATATATTTAACATATAAAGTAATGTTACTTTTTCTAGTTACAAAAGCCACTGTGCTATAAATGGAGTTAATTTGCATAATGCCAATCAGTGCCATAAATAAATATGGCTCTAATTGTTTATGAATTGTTCGACTGTGATTTGAAGCTTGACGTGGGAAATGTTGACGTTGAAAGATTTTGAAATAAAATTGATGATGAAAAGTGTTAGGTTCCAAAATTGGGATGAATCAAAAGTGAAACATCAAGAGCAAAGTTAATGTGAGAATCTTCAAAGGGGATGATGCAAACTGAGAGACTCTTCTAATATAAAACAAGGAATACAGAGTGCTGATTAAATCATATCATTGTTATGAGGATTCCTTGACACAAAAACGAAGTTCCCTCTTAGCTAATACACGGAGAAGGAAGAGAGGAAATCACTGTTAAGCCCCTTAATGATTGACCCGAGGAATAGTGAAAGAGAATTCAGTGCAAGTGTGTATCTACCTAAACAGTAGGCGGACAGCCACACGTGGAGTTTCCAATACAGTGCCTATTGATTTAGTTTTAATTGTGATCGAAGTGACACCATAAAAATGCACAAACCTTAAGTGCATAGCACAATTAGTTTTTACATATGTATGTATCTATATACCATCACCCAGACCAAGATAAAAAATATTCTATTACCTTAGATTTTCTCAAGCCTTTTTCCAGTCAATTCCTCTTCTCTTTAGAGGTAGCCAACGGCTCCTGTAACCCTTATGATTGTAGCTTAGTTGGCATGTTCTTGAACTTAATATAAAATGACATCGCATTGTTCCCATTTTGAGATTGTAATGAATGCAGCTACTGTGATCATTCTTTAAAAGTCTTATGGCACCCCATAGGTGGTCGAGTACAGTTCCCATTGATTATAGGACCTGTGAATTAAAGAGAAAGGTTTCTCAGCCTGTAACAGTAAAACAGAGATTGGATGGCCATAATAGACAGTCCCATCCAAAAAGGCAAGGAACAGGAACTACATAGCAATCATAGGCCCATAGCAATTCTGAAATCCACTCAGGCATATGGCACCACTTTAATCCATTGATTAGGGTCCAGTTCTCCCTGTGAATGGATTATTCTTGGCTCCTGGCTTGGACCTGTGGGTTCTTGACTCCTTCCTCCAAACCATCACTTCTCATCTATAGAAAAAGTGCCTGTGTTTGCAGCAAGATAGCTTTCATAGCCTGCTTCCTGCTCAAGTTAATTTTGTACTATCGCTGTGTCTTGCGTTGCAAGCTGTTTTGATCCCTTCAACAGCTTTCTGAGTTTCTTATATCAATTTATAATAAACTCCAATAAACAAACCTGCACCCACGTTTCCTTCTTTCTTTTTTTTTATTTTTGAGGGAGAGAGAGAGCGAGTGAGCACAAGTGGGGGAGGGGCAGAGAGAGGGGGAGACATAGAATCTGAAGCAGGCTCCAAGCTCTGAGCTGTCTGCAGAGAGCCTGATGCGGGGCTCGAACTCAAGACCCAAGCCAAAGTCGACATTTAACTGACTGAGCCACCCAGACGCTCCTCACATTTCTTTCTGAGATAAGTTCTTCTATGCATGAGCCATGTTTAAGGCTGCTGTAGAATAACACCCTCAAAATTCTTGAAAGCTTTATCATTTAACTGAGACAATCTATAAAAGTCTACCCTTAAATGTTCTGAAATCCTAATAAAGGGTCTTAAAGCTATATATATGAGAGGATATGCTCTACTAATGACTCTGGACTTGATCTTGCCATTTATTACTTTGAAAATCTTTTACTGGGACACACTGGACTGGGGATAGAAAACAGTTTTATTTTCAAGCCCAGCAAGTTCTGGGTGTATTATAATTCCTCTGTATTTGCCTCAAAACCTGATAGTTTCTTCTTCATTTCCTCTCTCTTTCTTCTTCTAAGTTATCATAAACAGTAGATAGAAGTCAGCTGGCACTTTCTGCACTCTGCCTGGAAATCTCCACAGCCAAGCCCATGAATTCCTTAAGTAGTACCCTTTTTGATTTCCCACGTCTCTAGAGACAGCAGTTTTGGCAAACTGTGCCACTACATGGCAAGCTCCATTTCTTCCTCATCTCCAAATAACACTTTCCTCAATGTCATAGGAGCCCTCAGCAGCGGCCTCTTGAAACTCTTTGAGATTATATTTACAGTATTATTGAGGTCCTGCCAGCATCCACCCAATCCCAAAGCCAATGTCACATACTTAAGATTTTTGTGGTGAAGCACCTCCTTTCCAAGTACCATTTGCTGCACAAGAAATCGCACCAAAATGTAATGGCTTCAAACAATAATGACTCTTTTTAAGGTTGTTGTTTTTTTTAATGTTTCTTTATTTTTGAGACAGAGAGACAGTGCGAGTAGGGGAGAGGCAGAGAGAGAGAAGGAGAGACACACAGGATCCGAAGCAGGCTCCAGGCTCCTAGCTGTCAGCACAGAGGCCGATGCAGGGCTCGAACTCATGAAATGTGAGATCGTGACCTGAGTCAAAGTCGGATGCTCAACCGACTGAGTCACCCAGGTGCCCCCTTACAATAGCAATTTAATTATACTTCGTTATTTTGTGGGTCTGGAATTTGGGCAAGGCTCAATGGAGTGATTTTTCTACTCCGTGTGACATTGACTGAGGCCACGCAGTGGTTTTCAGCTGTGGCAAAAGAGTTGGTGTGGAGAATCCAAGACAGCCTCCCCACGTGTCTGAAGAACTTTGGTGTGGATGGCTGGAAATCTGGGCTTAACTGGATGGCCTGTACATGGTTCAGATCTCTAGATGGCTCTGGGATGTGTCAAAATTATCCAGAGAACATACTCAAAGACAGGGATGAAGAGGGGATGTACGTCATCCACAGGGCCTTCTGTGGCTTAGACTACTCCAAAGAATGGGAGAAGTCATCTATTTCATGCCCCAGAGAAACGTTGTTTCAGAACCAGCTGTTAATTTAAGAGGAACTTCACAGTTATTGTATTTTTGCCCCAAATCAAATGGCCTATAGATAATGAGGCCAGCCACTGTATGGTTCCAAGGAGCACATTTTTAAATGTGTGTGGTGGTCAAAGCATTCAAAATCTTAAACTTCAGATCTGAGGTTTCCAGGGAAAGATGTCTTAGTTTCTCAGACTCCAAGCTCCCCTCCTCTTTCTTTTAAAAAAAAAAATTTTTTTTTAACGTTTATTCATCTTTGAGAGACAGAGAGAGATAGAGCATGAGCGGGGAAGGTGCAGAGAGAGGGAGACGCAGAATTCGAAGCAGGCTCCGGGCTCTGAGCTCTCAGCACAGAGCCCAACATGGGGCTTGAACCAACGAACTGCGAGATCATGACCTGAGCCTAAGTCAGACACTCAGCCGACTGAGCCACCCAGATGCCTCTACTCCCCTTCTCTTTCAATCCATTTGTGTTTGTTCTCTTTTAGGTCAGCAGTTGGGCAAAGCTGAAGGGTTAAAATATACACATGAGGACATGGCATTCTTCTTCAGGAGGCATGCCCAATGAAGGTGAAGTTTACTTTTCTGGAATCTTTTGTAAGAACAAGCCTCTGTCCTGATCACATTCCACCGTCTTCTTTTCAACTCCTTTTCTCTTAACTGTTGCTGTTCCAAGATTGAAAAGTCACCAGTGAAGCTGCTAAGCCTAAGTTTTCTCAGGAAGTTTGTGGTTAACCCAGGCCTTCGAGGAAAATAAAACATAAGCTTGAGAACTAAAGTGTCCTCAATCTAAGTGGGACTATGGTGATAAGTGATGCCCATTCTCATTCATTAAACGGAGAGTGTATTAACATGGGGTTGGGAATGTAGATTACAGAAGAGTAACTAAATAAATATGAATTGACAGGACTGGTAAGAAATATTGGAATGTTATGCCAGTTTGTCTAACAAGCCAATGGCATTTGGTTTTTATCTCATTTTCTTGCTACCAAAACCCTTGGCCTTTGCCTCTCTGGTGTCATACCCAGACCAAGAAAGAAGAAGCAATTTGGGGCCATATATTTATAATAGGAGGCACTTTAAAAACAAGGTTGTGGCTCAGAGGTCTGCAAGTTTGTCTGAGTCCATACAGAACCACACCTGGGAGAATACCTTCACCCATGTATCTGAAGAAAGAAGAAAGCAGAAAGCTTATGAGTTGGAACATTTTTGTTCCTTTTCAGTCCTGGGTTTACATCATAAAGAAGATTTTTAGGATATTAATGATCAATTGCATCATATTAGCATAGGATCAAAGCTAATACAGATCTAGGACTGAGGAATTATTACCTTTCATGATGGATCAAAATTTGAGCATATCTTTACCTCAAAACAGAATGCAGTTACAGATAAACTTCTATCCCTTATTCTCTCTTTTCAGTCACAATACCCTACCCATCAAAGCTCAACTCACTGCGAGAGAAAAATCGGTCTCCAAAGAAGTGGTAAACCAGGTTCGAGATGAACAGACTTCATTAGGCTCAGGAAGCAGCAAAACCAAAAGCCAGATGGAGACTTTATTGCTATTATAACTATAATAATAGTTACTATTATTATCACCATTATTATTTGGGCTTACTAGAGCGCTCAGAAGGCTCAATGTATTTACTTAACCTTTCAGAAGACCAAGTCTAAAATGTCTGTCTTTGTCCTAATGGAATGACAGCTGTTAAAATCTGATAGAGTTCTGTTCCCTCTCTAATTTCATGAGAGACTGATTCATTTGTAAAATGCCTTCACTCATTCATTTATAACTGAAGACAGGCACTAATCCACTCAGGAAATAAATCTGGTTATACATGGGAGATCAATTGTTTTATGAAATAAAATTAAAAGTGTAAAGACAGTGAACATTTTAAAGGTATGTCAATTGCAAGTACTCCTTGAACTCATTTGACCAAGTATTTTTTTTTCCCCATTTCTGAAATCACACCTGTGTGAAGACATACACTCTCTTCCTCTATCTGGTAAGCACAAGGTGTGGGAACTTGTGCAATAGATAATTAATCTCTATTGCTATCTATAGTTTCATAGTTAACACTGTCTTAGCAGAAGTGTGAAAACACATTCACACCTTTGAAAATGGATGATTAACTAATCAAATGACAATATGAATGTTAGACAGAATTACAGAAATGACTGCAAGGCAGAGCTATTTATGATTATAACATTCTATTTAATTTTTAAGGGTGGATTGTTCAGTGTAATCTGTGCTCCTCAAACATCCAAGCAGATTCTCAACTTTTTAATTGCATGAGTCCTCAAAAAAGAAAGAAGAAAATTTCATATTTTCCCCTAATTAAGCAATTTTTAATATAAGAAGTTAAGAAGGAAAAGAGAGATATACTTCAAGACCGTCCGCAAAGAAGAGCCAAGAAAGGAGAATCACATTTGAGTGAATAGTTATTTTTTTACTCTGGATATTGTGATTTCCATTTAAAATGCAGACTAATCTGAATAAATAATTAAATAGCTGGTCTATCACAGCACATTCTCTTTTGGTAGTCTGATACATAAAAACCCAAAGTGGGAGGTAGGCCCCATCTTCATTATTTTGTTAATTTTCTGAGCTTACTTGTGTGTTCTCTTTAAGAAATGACAATTGGGAAAAGGCAGAGACACTGTTGAAGAATGCAGATCTAATTACTAGAACTTTAAAACCAGTATTCTGTGTACATTGTATTTAAAGCCTTTAGATAAAAATATTTACCCGTATTGGGGCACATGGGTGGCTCAGTTGGCTAAGTGTCCAACTCTTGATTTTGGCTTAGGTCATAATCTCACAGTTCATTACTTCGAACCCCACATCAGGCTTTGCGCTGACAGCATGAGTATTGCTTGGGATTCTGTCTCCCTCTTTCTCTGCCCCTCCCCTGCTTGCTCCCTCTCTTTCAGAATAAATAAAAATAAATTTTAAACAATGTGTTTAAAAATATTTACCCATATTTATATTTTCAAAGTCAAACTGTATATTTGTGACACATATCACTTACTGCTTTATAGTGTGGTGTTTTTCAAGACATGTTAACTTCTCTGGCATCTTGTGAGATCTGGCTATATGCTTGATTCATTATCCCACCCCAGATTAGGCCAGTGCTTTATACTGAGTAGACATCCCTGTCTATTGAATCAAGGCTAAATAGTAAAGGATGAGACAAAAGTTGTTATAAAGTTGCATTTTCCGGGAAAAACTTAATTATTTAAAGCATAAAGAACATGATTTTTCAATTCATAAATTGGCCACACATTTTTTCGTTACATATAAAAAATGTTTTCTATTAACTAGCAATTTTACTTATCAGCACCAAATGAATACACTGTCAGCTGTTCAACCTTGTAGTTGTATTGCCCCACCTTGAATGTGGGTGTGGGTATAGGTGTATGCATACATCTATTCTCCCCCTCCAAACTGGCTTCTGTCTCCATTTCTTTACTGAAACCATTCTGGAAAAGGTCTTTCCCATCTTCCTTTACATAACCTTTCTGTAACATTTGCTAGCACTGAATAATCCTTTCTTCCTGAAACATTGCCTTCTCTTGTTTTCCATGCCATCACATGGTCCCAATTTTCCTCCTACATATTTTCTTAGGAGGTCTCATTTACTCTTGCAGATTCAGTTACTATGTATATTGTAGCCCAAGTATCTCTTTTCACCTTCAATTCCATATTAGTGTATGAAAGTACACATACAAACACACCACACACATCTGTGCATGCACACACACACACACACACACACACAGTGGAATATTACTCAGCCATAAAAAAACAATGAAATCTTGTCATTCGCAATGACATGGATGGAACCAGAATACATTATGCTAAGTGAAATAAGGCAGTCAGAGAAAGACAAATACCATATGATTTTGTTTGTATGTGGAATTTAAGAAACAAAACAGATGATCATAGGGGAAGGGAGGGAAAAGTAAAATAAGATAAAAACAGAGAGGGAGGCAAACCATTAGAGACTCTTAACTATAGAACACAAACTGAAGGTAGCTAGAGGGAAGGCAGGTGGGGGGGATGGGCCTTAAAGAGGGCACTTGCTGCAATGAGCACTGGGTGTTACATGTAAGTGATGAATCACTAAATTCTACTCCTGAAACCAATTTTTTAAAAAAGAGAACCAACACTAAGACATAATGTAATTAAACTTGCAAAATATAGTGGCACAGAAAAAAAATTTAAAAACAGAAAGAGAAAATAAATCATTAACCTACAAGGGAAAACCCACAAGGCTAATAGGAGATTTTTCAACAGAAACTTTCCAAGACAGAAGGGAGTGCCGTGATATATTCATGATATATTCAAAGTGCTGAATGAGAAAAATCTGTAGGAAACTCTATTGGAGTTCATGACTACTGAACCATCTCTGCAAGAAATATTAAAAGGGACTCTGAGGGGCAAGGAGGAACAAAAATTAATAGTTTAGAATAGGATACTCAAAAGCAGTATGAATGAATATTTCTGTAAAAAAATCAGTCATGCACTTCTCAAAAACAGGATATAAAATATGATGACATATAACTAAAATGTGAGAAGGACAGGAGAAAAGAATGAGTTCAAATTAAATGACCATCAATTTATTTTTATTTTTAAAATATTAATACTTATGTTCTTTTATTTTAATTTTTCATATGAAATTTATTGTCAAATTGATTTCCATAAAACACCCAACAAGTGCTCATCCCAACAAGTGCCCTCCTCAATGCCTGTCACCCACTTTCCCCTCTCCCCACCCTCCATCAACCCTCAGTTTATTCTCAGTTTTTAAGAGTCTCTTGTGGTTTGCCTCCCTCCCTAACTTTTTTTTTTCCCTTCCCCTCCCCCATGGTCTTCTGTTAAGTTTCTCAGGATCCACATGAGAGTGAAAACATATGGTATCTGTTTCTTTTCTGTATGATTTATTTCATTTAACATAACACTCTTCAGTTCCATCCACATTGCTACAAAAGGCCATATTTCATTCTTTCTCATTGCCGAGTAGTATTCCATTGTATATATAAACCACAACTTCTTTACCCATTCATCAGTTGATGGATATTTAGGCTCTTTCCATAACTTTAGCAATTGTCAAAAGCCCTGCTATAAACATTGGGGTACAAGTGCCCCTATGCATCAGCACTGCTGTATCCCTTGGGTAAACTCCTAGCAGTGCTATTGCTGGGTCATAGGGTAGGTCTATTTTTAATTTTTTGAGGAACCTTCACAATGTTTTCCAGAGTGGCTACACCAGTTTGCATTCCCACCAATAGTGCAAGAGGGTTCCTATTTCTCCACATCCTCTCTAGCATCTATAGTCTCCTGATTTGTTCATTTTAGCCACTCTGACCGGCATGAGGTGGTATCTCAGTGTGGTTTTGATTTGTATTTCCCTGATACGGAGTGACGTTGAGCATCTTTTCATGTGCCTGTTGGCCATCTGGGTGTCTTCTTTAAAGAAGTGTCTATTCATGTCTTCTGCCCATTTCTTCCCTGGATTATTTGTTTTTTGGGTGTGGAGTTTGGTGAATTCTTTATAGATTTTGGATACTAGCCCTTTGTCTGATATGTCATTTGCAAATATCTTTTTCCATTCTGCCGGTTGCCTTTTAGTTTTGTGATTGTTTCCTTTGCAGTGCAGAAGCTTTTTATCTTCATGAGGTCCCAATAGTTCATTTTTGCTTTTAATTCCCTTGCCTTTGGAGATGTGTCAAGTAAGAAATTGCTGCAGCTGAGGAAATGACCATCAATTTAATATAGACTGCTATATGCAGAAGATGTTATATACAGACCTAATGGTAACCATATTTCAAAACCACTAATAAATATGCAAAGAATAAAGAGAAAGAAATCAAAATGTATCAGAAAAGAAAATTAGCAAAACACAAAAGAAAGACAAGAAAGGATCAGAGAAAATCTTCAGAAACAACCACAAAACAAGTAATAAAATGACAATACATGCATATCTGTCAATAATTACTTTGAATGTAGATGGACTAATCAAAAGACATAGGGTGACAAAATAGATAAAGAAATAGGAACCATCTGTATGTTAACTACAGGAGACCCATTTGAAACCTAAAGACACCTGCAGATTGATGTCAAAAGAAAGCCAGAGTAACAATACTTCTATCAGACTAAATAGACTTTATAACAAAGACTGTAACAAGAGGCAAATAAGGACACTATATAATAATAAAGGAGATAATCCAGCAATCTATAACAACTATAATAATTTATGCACTCAACATAAGACCTGTAGTAATCAAAACAGTATGGTGCTGGCACAAAAATAAACACATAGGTCAATGGAACAGAATAGAAAACCCAGAAATGAACCCACATGTATATGATCAGTTAATCTTCAACAAAGCAGGAAAGAATATCCAATGGGAAAAAGACAGTCCCTTCAACAAATGGTGTTAAGAAAACTGGACAGCATCATACAAAAGAAAGAAACCAGACCACTTCATTTTTTTTTTAATTTTTTAATGTTTATTACTTTTTGAGAGAGAGCCAGAAAGACAGAGTGTGAACAGGGGAGGGGCAGAGAGAGAGGGAGACACAGAATCCAAACCTGGCTCCAGGCTCTGAGCTGTCAGCACAGAGCCCGACTTGAGCCTCAAACTCATGAACTGTGAGATCATGACCTGAGCCGAAGTTGGCGCTTAACCAACTGAGCCACCCAGACACCCCAAAAGGGACAAGATTATTAAGTAAGAGCTAGCATTACTCCTGCATCTCCACTCTGCTATATGCCTAACTTCAAAACATTCTAACAATCTGTCTCTGGTTTCATGTTTTGCACTTAAAACTATTTTTAAACAAGGGGAAATCTCAAATCTACAAGCAGATTTACTATGTCTTGACAAATGAAGACTTCACCAATAGCAGTATTGTGATTTGTCTACATTTTTGGAGCTCCTGAATAACCCACCAGAGCAAGATTCAGAATGGGTGAGGGGAAGGTCTCTTTTTTTGTAAAGAGGAAGGCCAGGTGTAAGATACATGAAGGAAAAGAACACTGCGTGATGCCTTCACTGCAAGTGTGTGCTTTCTTAAGGAGATCCTCTTTCAGAAAGAGTATAAAAGGAAGTGGAGGAACTGAACATTGATTATTTAAAACTGTTCATGCCTGTGACCCCTTGAGCCGCAGCGAATGAGCCTACCCTGTTTGAAGTCTTTTGTTCTAAAATGTAATCTCGTATCACTTCACTATTTAACCTTTAAGTGTCCTCTCCTTGCTCCTTGACCAATGCTAACCCTGTTAACATTACCTGTAAGGTGAAGGGGCCTGTATCTACAACCTCACGTCTTACAGTTTTTCTTAGGCCTCAGTCAGACTGAAATCCCTTAGGTTTTTAAAACCTATCAGGATTTCTTTCCTTCAGAGTTTTTGCATATGCTTTCCTCAATCTGGAACATTGTTCTCTTCCCACTCCTGTGTTTTAGTCTGAATACTCCTATTGATCTCACATTCTAAAATTTTTTTTTAATGTTTATTTACTTTTGAGAGAGAGAGTGAGACAGAGCGTAAGCAGGGGAGGGGCAAGGAGAGAGAGAGTCACAGAATCCGAAGCAGGCTCCAGGTTCAGAGGTGTCAGCACAGAACCCAACACGGGGCTTGAACTCACGAACTGCGAGATCATGACCTGAGGTGAAGTCAGACGCTTAACCGACTGAGCCACCCAGGTGCCCCTGATCTCACATTCTAAATGTCGGTCCCTCTAAGAAGACTTTCTGGACTTCCGACCTTCAGCTCCACTCCAACCATGGCTGGATTAGGTATCCCTCTTATGCACATATGGCCCAATCTTCACAAAGCTCATCCCACTTCTCAACATTATTATAATAATTAATAACTACTTTGTAGACATAGCATCTTGAGGTCCAACGTATGATCAACACCTATGTCTATGTCAAATGCTTAGCCTGTAGTAATTCAAGAGTGGGAATAGATTTTCAACAGACATGAGAGAATTCACAAATTCAAATAAATCTTGTCCTTCAAAGTGGTTACTTTAGCCAACTGTCAAGTTATGCTATTACTCAAAAACAATGAAAACTTTCTCTATTTCAGCTGTAATGTTCCTGGAAAAGCCTCTCAAGAAATCTGGGCTCTAGGTTGGACTTAGGCATGGATTCATTTTCCATCGACCAAGTCAATGAAGATCTACTTATTCTTCTACTTCAAAGTCCTGTCACTTCTTGCCACTGTTTTCCTTTAGTGAATTCAGGGGCCAAACTTACGAATGGGCTATGAACAGAGACTGAGATGACTCGCTTGTACAATGAGATAGTTTAGTGGGCAACATAGTTCACCATTTGTAAATTAATCAGGTATCTTATTTCTTTTCCTTTTTTTTTTCAATCATTTGAATTTGAATCCTTGACAATCTTATCAAAATGATAAGAAAAGTTGACAAATCTTTATGAGCTCTTTGTTTATTATCTAACTGGTCTGGTAAGAAGTCTGATGTTAAAGAGAAGGTAAACACTAAAATGAAATTGAAGCATTTATTTATTTATCTATTTATTTATCTATTTATTTATTTATTTATTTATTTAATTTATTTAATTTGAGAGCAAGCATGCACACAAGCAGAGGAAAGGGTAGAAGAGGAGAGTGGGAGAGAGAGAAGGAGAGAGAGAATCTTAAGCAGGCTCGAGGCTCAGCGGGGCTTGATTCCATGACCTTGGGATCATGACTTGAGCCAAAATCAACAGTCTGACACTCAGCCAACTGAGCCACCCAGGCACCCCTTAGACTACTGTGGATTTCATATACATATAAAAAAATTAGGTTTAATTGTTCCCATTTAAAACAAGTAACTAGTGATGTCATATCTTAAGAAATTTGACTAATTTGCCATGGAAAACTGATCTTGGAATTATCTGATGCTTTTCATCAATATGTCACATTAGTGTGTTTCTGTGTTTTTTAAACCCCCCACACGTTCAATAAATGATTATAGTCATCTTTTAAGACATGTAAGAAAGACAGGTAAGAATTAAAAGTACAAAACCTGCTAAAAAGAAGGAGAATAACAGATGTACAGGGACCTGGGATAAGATAATTTATGAAGCTTAGCAATTAAATACTGCAAGTTTCTTGGCAGCTAAGATATGATGGGAAATTCACTGTCTAACTCAGTTCTGGGTCTAATAAAATAATGTTTCCTAGATAGACTGTTTCCATTCCCATCAAGTAGCAGACAAAATAAAACACAAATGTTACACAACTGTCAATACTTTTAAATATTTTCTGAGTCATTGGCACAGTATTAATATATAGAACTTCAGGTGAATAGGAAGTTTGGGTCATAGGATTCATTGTATCCTGTTATTCTCTTAGACACAGCCAAATAAATGAATGCAAGTTTATTTGCTTCTTAATCAATAGATTAAAATCATAGTATCTAATTATTAATAGTTCTCAGTGAGCAAATCATTAATTAGTAGAATGAACTAAAATAAAGAACATCTTTTAAAGTGACATTCAGTAAATATGATCTTTCTTTTACCTTTCTCATCTATTAGATCTGATGATAAGTACAGAGGGTACCTAATATATTGTCTATTTAAAATACTTAATAATAAAAAAATTTTAATTTCTAAACTGATGAAAAATGCAAACATTGAAGGATCTATTTCCTTTCATGATCTTTATATGAATTAAGAGAACACTTGGGTAATTGCTAGTTCTCAGCGTATAGATTATAGCAGGGTGACAAAAAATGCTTTTTAGAAGCAACTTCTAGAATCCTAGTGCCACTTTATATTTGTGGAATCAGTTGTGTCTCTAAAGTAGGGGTCTGTAATCATGAGGAGGTGTTCTGGACAGAAAATAAAGTATCTCAGGAAGGTTTTAGGTCCCTTTTACCCTCCCTTTAAAGAGTTACACCTATCTGAAATCTCCTATAAATGGAATGAAATGGGGCCCCAGAGGAGTTGTGATAAGTGGGAAGGAGTGGGATTATAAAGGCAGGGTAGGCCAGACGTGGGCCCAGGAGGCCTGGAAGTTTGAAAATTAGCCTGTGAAAAATCTGGTGTCATTGAAGAATTTTCAGTAAGCAATGCCATGATGAGTTAGTAAGGGCTGTTAAAAGGCGTAATCTACCTGAAGTGCACAGAATGAATTGTTGAGAAGAAAGTCTGCAGGTCTGAAGTAGCTGGCGGCCTACAAAAATAGTCCAGGAGGGAAAGGATGTGGGTCTGAAGAAAGATATTTACTGTCAGGAAGGAAAGATCTATGGTATTACGGAAGGTTACACGACACGATTTAGGTTTAGGGAGTGAAACGCAGAACTGATTCAAACATGATCGAAATGATAAGCATGGACTGAGTTCTGAGAATATCGAGACATATGGATGACAGAAAGTAAGTCTTTTCTAATATGCTGAGTTTGAGGTATGGATATGATGTCAGCATTATTCAGCAGAGAGCTGAAGATGCAAACCTGAAAGCTGAGAAATTGCAACTCAAGTACTATTTGGGAAACTTCCATGTAAACTGCAACAGTTGCCTCTCCAAAAATGGATTAATTCTCAAGACAAAGGCCACAGAGAAGGCCATAGATCTCAAGATCAAGCATAATGGAAAAGGCAAGGGTTTAAAAATGGAAGAAGGTTGGGGGCACGTGGGTGGCTCAGTCGGGTCAGCGTCCAACTTCGGCTTAGGTCATGATCTCATGGTTCATGAGTTTGAGCCCCGCGTCAGACTCTGTGCTGACAGCTCAGAGCCTGGACCCTGCTTCGGATTCTGTGTCTCCTTCCCTCTCCGCCCCTCCCCAGCTTGCACTCTGTCTCTCTCTCTTTCTCAAAAAATGAACATTAAAAATATATTTTTTAATAAATAAATAAAAATGGAAGAGGGTTAATCAGAGAGCAAAAAAGGCCAGAAGGCATGGGGAGAAGTAGGTGAATAGAGTTTCAATCTGGTTCAGAGAAAAGGGCATTTGAAAAGGACAGATGGAGGTGGGGGTTGGGGGTGGAGGTCACAGAAAATCAGAAAAATGAGGGCTGTGGTTGGATCCCAATACATCCAGCTTCCAAATCCATTTGCAGAAGCGGCAATTTTAATGATTTCCTATTTGTCTCAACTCTTGACAATAAATCTCTTGGTGAATGTGATCCTGTTTTGCATAGTGGAAAATGCATATTCCCCAGGGCACTGAGATTTTCCACCTCCAATAACTTTCTAGAATACCACATGTGTCTGACTGGGTACTTCAAGTGCTCCAACAATTCTTCTCAAGAACATTCCAAGGAGCAATAAACTCTACTTGACCAGAAAATATAACTGTTTATGACCATTTGTATTTCCTGTAAGTAAGCCTGTGGATGCCTAAGTTATTTCTGGGAATCACAGATTGTGGTGCTATTATGGGACATCTAACATTTATTGACCACCAACTGTGTGCCATGTATTGGCTAGCATTTCCATAATTATTCCTTTATTTAACATTGACAATAGTACTGCAAGTTGGACATTATTAAGAATTATTGTTCCTCATTTTTTTTACTATTATCCCAAGATTGTTTTATTCCCCTTGTAGTAGAAAGAAATATCTCTATACCTTTAAAACTGAGAAAAGGATCCATTCTTGGAAACAAGAGATCAAAGAATCAAAATTAGAAACATTTTAACCCTAGAGAATAATATTTATCAGGCTATATATCACCTATTCTTCTTGTTTGATATGAGTAATTATTTGAAATTACCTATTATTGGGAATTTCATCTAGTAAAGATAAAATCAAACTTCTTATATAAATGAGAAATGCCATAATTTCTAAGACTAAAGAGTTTTTTACAAAGTCAATTTATTTTGCTCAAGTACAATTAAAACTATTAATTTGAAATTCGACATAGTAGCTTAGCTATCATCTCTTGCATCTGGTTTACCAGAAGTTGACAGTGGCTTCTTTTTTGTTTTTAACCTATTAGCTTATCTGAGAAATGTATTATCATTTATACTTAAGCCCAACCTATAAAGTAAAAATAATCTACAAATCTGAGAAGGTGTATTTCACCCCAAAAGTAAACAGGGTATGAAATTTTTCATGGCTGTTAATTTGTATAATTGGAATACTATATACTTCCAGTATAATTAATGAAGAGTTGGGTTATTCGTATCTTCTGAAAATCCAGCTTATTTTGCCCTCTTAATGATAAATTGAAGAGGCTGTCATTAGCAATATTTCACAGGTGCGTTGTGATTGAAAAAATTTATTTATTTATTTATTTTGGGGAGAGTGCAAGGTGGGGAGGGGCTGAGAGAAAGGGACAGAGAGAAGTAGGCTGTGCACTGGCAGGCTGACAGCAGTGAGCCTGATGTTGGGCTCAAAATCACGAACCACGAGATCGTGACCTGAGCTGAAGTCGGATGCTCACCTGACTGAGCCACCCAGGAATTTTTTTTCTTTCTTTTCCAGTTCAGCATTTTCCCCCTTTTATGATTTCAGAGTGTAATCATAAGTAGTTTGAAGCAGAAATATAGTAGATGATGCAATACCCTTTGTCACCTGCGAGCCCTGAGTCGAAGAATGAATAGAAGAATGAATTGAAGGATGGTTGAATAATGAATCATGGGCAGTGGAAAAGGGTTGACAGGTGGGCACTAGGGAAAAGGGAAGGCAAAGAGGGAGGTTCAACCAGGTGCCTTTCTCCAGATCCTAGGGACTGCAGGTGTATGGGCCATTAGTCTAGTGATTACAGACAGTTTCAAATTCAGGAACCAGTCAGCCAAATCACATCAAGCAAAATATGCTATCCTGGCAGGAGGTAGAGGCCAGGGAGGCTAGTGAGCAGAGAGCTAGAGAACCCAGTCTGAACCTCAAGAAGTAAATGTGTAAGCCCAAGAGAATGCTAGAGGGTGCCAGACAAGAATGTGATCAGCAAAGCCTGGATTGGAGGTCAGCTACATAGACAAATTGAAGGTAAGATCTAATGAATAAGGAAAGCCATGCACAGTGGCTGAGAGAAGTTGAAATGCTCCCCTGTAGGGTCTCGGATCCTAATAGAATGAAAGGGAACTTACAGGATGTCAGAGTTACCGTATATCTCATAAGTGGCTTAAGCCTTTTATGAATAATTAAACTGAATTACCTTAAACACAAACTCAACATATACCAAGCAGCTATTCTTGGCACTGTGTGAATCATCAGGAATATAAAAGTGAGACATGTCCCCTGTACCGCCCAAATGCATAGCGAAGGAGAAAGTCTTGAAAGACAATAAAAATAAAGCAGTAATATGAAACAGAGATATGAACACAGTGTGGAATCATCATTAAAATACTCTGAGAGAGTAAGGGAAGGCTGCCCAGAAAAGGAGCATGTGAGCTGGGTAAGAAATAGGCTTTGCCAGCCACGAAGGCATGAAGTATGACAGTGCCTGGTGTTCCAGACATGGTGAAAATGTATGGGTAGAATGTAAGATCTATGGGAGTCAGAAGGAGGGGATGCAGAAGGATAAGAAGAGGGATAAGCAAACGGGGGCCGGACAGAGGCAAAAGCTGTGGTTAGCCTTATCTGTAGGGCAGAGGTTCTCCAAAGGTAGTCCCGGATTCAGTTTCATTGGCATCACCTGTGAACAGGTTAGACGTGCAGATTCTCAGGTCTATCCCCAATCATACAGCATCAGAAGCTGGGGAAGCAGGGTTTGAAGGGACAGAAATCTGGGTTTTAACGACTTTTCCAGGTGATTCTGATGTACAATGAAGTTTTAGAACCTTTCTGCCTCAGGAAGAAATGAGAGTAAGCAAGGGAATGATAAGGTCCTATTTTGTTCTCAGGGTGAAAACTAGCCCAAATATGGAGGACGAACCAGATTAATGGCTGAAGACCATAACTATTGCAGAATACAAGGAAGAGAAGCTGAAAGCCAAATATTTTTAATGAGAAAATATGGGGCAGATTTGATACAGTGGTTAAGTTTCTTCATGGTCTGGCAGCAATTTGGAATGGCTTATTAGGGGAGGACCCAATAACCCTAATGTTGAAGTACTACGTCTATTTTTTTTTTAAGTGTGTTTATTTTGAGAGAGAGACAGTGGGGGAGGGGCAGAGAAAGGGAGAGAGAGAATCCCAAGCAGGCTCCACACCATCTGTGCGAACCCCCATGCAAGGCTCAAACTCGTGAACCATGAGTTCATGACCTGAGCCAAAGTCTGACACTTAACCAACAGAGCCACCCGGGAGCCCTACTGGTGTCTATTTTTTAAGTTTCTCATATCGTTCATTCAACATTTTTCAGGTTTTTTCTTATTTCTTACATAATTGGACACAAATGGCAGCATTATTTCCATAACAGGAGCAGAGAAGGCAGAAGGAGAGAGCCACAGTACTGCCTAGGGTAGGCTCCCCTAAACCTGTGTGTCTTTATAATAAACCCTGGAAATCTTTCCATTATGGACTGAATCATGTCTCCCCCCAAATTCATATTAAGCCCTAATCCCCACTGTGATTGGAGGTAGTAAAGGTTAAACGAGGTCATAAAGGTGGGCCTTAATCTGATAGGACTGGTGCCCTTAGACGTGGAAGAGACACCAGAGACGTGTGTGTGCGTGTGTGTGCGTGCGTGTGCATGTGTGAACCCAGAGAAAAGGCCATGTGAGGACACAGCGAGAAGGTGTCCCTACAAGCCAGGAAGAGAGATTTCACCAGTAACCAATCCTAATAGCCCCTTGATCTTGGACTTCCAGTCTCCAGAACTGTGAGAATATAAATTTCTTTTGTCTAAGCCACCCAGGCTGTGGTATTTTGTTTTGGCAGCTTGAGCTAAGACACTTTCATAGTGGAAAGAGTATGGCCTCTGGAACCAAACAGATGTGGACTTATATCCCAGCCCTAGCATTTATTAGCTAAATTTTGTGCCTCACGTTCTTCACTGTAAAATATAGACAAAGAAGATAATATCCCCTCCTCTAGTCATTTATTTCTTCAGAAATTATTTATTGAGTGCTTAACTCTAAGTATATACTCAACAAAAAATTGCTATGCTCTAAGGCTGCAATAGTGATTAAAAAACAGACACGGTCCTTTACTTCCCGGAGCTTATGATATAGAGAGGGACATATAATAATGAATGCATCTCACAGATTCATGTTAATTTGTAATTATAATTATGGCCATTATAATTATGATTAGTGCTACATGCTAAAGAGACATGCCTCACTCAAGGCCATGCCCCTTTCTAGGATGGCCATCTACCAGTGCTTGGTCAATGCGGGGCTATGAAGCCTAGCCCCCTTGCCTCAACTCAGGACAAGTTCAGAAAAGTCATCCAGCTTCAGAACTTGGCCAAGTCCTTGTTAGGACTACACCACAGCTCATCTCCTTCTTCTACCTAATCCTGTTTCCTTCTCTTCTCTCCCAAAAGTCTTGACCACCAAAGCACTTTCTAGCAAACTTCTGTGTGCTAATGTCCACCTCAGCATCCGCTTCCCTCAGATCCAACATACGATGCAGGATAGTATGGAATAAATATAAACATGCTCTGCAACCAAGGATGGGAAGTCAAGAATCATTCTTTAGTTGAACCTGGGGAATGGGATATGGGCCCCCATAGCCCATCCCTCATCTGTCCGCTCCCGAACTAGGAGCCAGCAGGCACAGAACCAGGATGGACAGGGCAAGCGACACTGCTCATTGTCCTGACACACACCAATCAGAGACGTTGTCTTGAGCCTTCTGTAAGGTCAGTGCTCGAGTATGCTGAGACATGGCCTCATACAGGAAGAAATGAAACATCAGCTGTACTTTCATGTTACTTATCCACAGTTTAAGAGTCAGTTGAAAATGAAAAGACTATGCCACAATCACAGAATTAGGCAGGGAGATGGACAGGACAAACAGCCTAGAAATAGATCCAAGATCAGAAAAAAACTGAAAAGGAAAAGGTAGGTTATTCAGTAAATACTTCTCGGAAAACAGTGTCCGAAGAATTGGTTAGTCATTTGGAGAAAAAGAGAGATATTTATGTCTCATCACAATAAAATGAAATAAAGAGGAAGAAAAGAAAATAGCTGTAAAATAGCAATCTATTTATTTAAAGAAATAGAAAATAAAAAATATAGAAGATAGAATGGGTTATCTCTCACCAAGAATTAAATAAGGGGATAAATAACCAAAAAAAAAAAAAATACTGCGTATGTATGTGAGTCTGTCAAATTATTATTCATAAAAATAAAAGGAAAACAACAATGACAATAAATAAATAATAAGTGCCACAAGGCTTCATATAAAAAAGCAATAGACAAATCAGTAAGAAAAATGGTAGTGGTTTAGTTTAAAATGGGAAAGAATATGGATAAACAATTCATAGAAGGAAAATAAGGCTATTAAAAATACATGCAAAATATTTATCACTACTAATAAAAATTAGTGAGTTGTAACAAAATGCCTGTTTGCATCAATTTAGCAAATATCTTTAAAGTGACTTTACAGATACCATATGGTTTCACTCTTATGTGGATCCTAAGAAACTTAACAGAAACCCATGGGGGAAGGGAAGGAAAAAAAAAAAAAAAGGTTAGAGTGGGAGAAAGCTAAAACATAAGAGACTGTTAAAAACTGAGAACAAACTGAGGGTTGATGGGGGGTGGGAGGGAGGGGAGGGTGGGTGATGGGTATTGAGGAGGGCACCTTTTGGGATGAGCACTGGGTGTTGTATGGAAACCAATTTGACAATAAATTTCATATATTAATAAATAAATAAATAAATAAATAAATAAAATAAAAATGAAAAATAAAAAATAAAGCGACTTTACTTGGTGATCTGTCCACAGCAATTAGCACAATAATTCTACCTCTAGGAATTATCCTTCAGAAATAAACAGAGCTAGAGATGAAAACTTTATTTTTAGAATATTCACTTCAGTGTTAACCTTAAAAGAAAAACTAGAAGCAGCCTAAAACTTCAACAATAGATAAACAGTGAAATAAAGTGTGGTAGCTAGACACAGGTGACAATAGGAAAAGAACAAATAGCGAGCTGGGGTAATCCTGGAGACAGTAGGATTTTGTGTGTGTATGTGCCTGGATTTTTGTGTATTCTCAAAGGCACATGGCATACTTAGGCAGAAATTGATTAGCTATCGACTGCGAGAGGGTGATAAGCATTTACAAGGCACCCGATATGTTAGGGATGTAAATTCTGGATCAGATTGCCATATGCTCCCATCCAGTTCTGTTGCTTGTATGATTGTATTCTATGGGCAATGAGGGAACCATTATTAGGGCTTTGAATTATTTGGACCATGTCTTTGAGTAGCAAAGAGCAGGAACCAATTTGAAACAGTTTAAACAAAAAGTCAGAAGCAGTGAATAAGTGCTCTTTTCGCCTAGGTAACATGCAAGTGGATGGTCTTTGAATATTATCCCAAGGAACAGGAGGGAGGGTCAGGGAAGAGTGAAGCAGGGGAGGAAGGAAAGGTAATATGTGCATGTTTTAATGGGTGTCCCATTTCACGGGTGACTGGTTAGATCCCATGAGGCTGTTGGAGGGGTCTGATAAAA
This sequence comes from Panthera uncia, assembly GCF_023721935.1. Taxonomy (NCBI): domain Eukaryota; kingdom Metazoa; phylum Chordata; class Mammalia; order Carnivora; family Felidae; genus Panthera; species Panthera uncia. Next base: position 141,290,165 of record NC_064810.1, read on the forward strand.
TGTGCTGCAGGGGGCACCTGGGTGGCTCAGTCAGTTGAGCGTCCGACTTCGGCTCAGGTCATGATCTCACAGTCTGTGAGTTTGAGCCCCGCGTCGAGCTCTGTGCTGACAGCTCAGGGCCTGGAGCCTGCTTCAGATTCTGGGTCTCCTTCTGTCTCTGCCCCTCCCCAGCTTGCACTCTGGCTCACTTTCTCTCAAAAATAAATAAACATTGTTTTTAAATGTGCTTCAGAACTGAAGCAGGAATAAAAAGTGGGACACGTTTATCCGTTGGATTCCATTCACTATCGATCAAGATGACCGCACAGGCATTAACTTCCCCTACACTTCTGAGTTGTAGACGTGTGATGGCTCAGAGGATCCTCATGGGTGTTTCATGCAGTAGTGTCAAAAAAGCAAGTGAGAGGTACAAGGTACTACCAGCTTATGTTAAGGTATTTGAAGGCTTACAAAGAACTAGTGGCCACATGCAAGAATTGGGGCTGAGAAGATTTGCAGTCATGTATAAGACATGTCCTCATATAAGTCTTTGGTAGCTCAAAGATCCAAGACCCAGAAAGGCAGACACAGAAATGAATCTCAGAGCAGCTACAACCTGAGTTTCAAACCCTGTATGGATGTTCTCAATCTTGAATCTCTGTACCTTTTTTGTTAGGCATCACCTTTCCTTTTTCCTTAGCAATAACTTTCTCTACATGGCAGAAAACTAGTCTCTCAATGGCTTCTACATTTTGCATTTTAAAATTCCACCCTCAGGAGACGAACTGGTATCCTTAGATCCACAGCTAATATTTTCTAGGCAAAACTCTACTGGTCTGTTCTAGGTCATGTATTCATTCTTGGACAAATGAATACGGTTAAAGAGAGATGTCATGTAAGAACATGAAGACATTGGCAGAAACCAATCTAATAAAATGAATTAGGGGAGGAGCAGTGTCCAAAAGAAGAACAGGATGCCAAGCCGGCAATGCCATAAATTTGCATCTTGTGTTCTAAGTGAGGGGGGTGTCTTGACCAGAAAATATATCTTAAAGCACGTAAACCTGAAAGTTATCTTTAGCCAAAGATCAGAAATGGCAAAATGGAGGCTGAATTAAGGTAGAGGTTAGGGACAGGGAAGAGATGGAAGTGATGTTAAGGAGTAATAATCGGTGGGTCATGTAACCCATATTAGTTTCACATGGTGCCCCTATATTCTCCAGTAACAGGAGCTTACTACCTTGCCAGATGCCAAGTCCTCTGAGAGGTGCTACAGTGATGCAGAAGATACAGTCCCTCCCCTCAAAGGGCAGTCACATGGCTTAGCAACAGCAATATCTCATTTCTATAGGAAGGCTTTCATCCATACCTTGGGATCCCTGGCTCCATGACATAGAACTTAGTTAATGAAATAGATTAGTATAAGCACTCTTCTTTACTGAAGGTCAAGGCCTGAACTTTTGGGAGCTCTTCAGTTGGACTTACTGCTTCATGTCCTATTGATCAACATACCAGAATCGATGATATAGGATTGTTTTGTCTGAGCGTATCACTAGGGAGAAAGCATCAAAACTTGATAGCAATTCTCAACACTTGATTTTTATGTCCTTGGATGTTGTCTATGTGGTCCCAACTAATAGTGGCCAATCTAGCTATTTCTTTTCTTTTTTTTTTTTTTTTAACGTTTATTTATTTTTGAGACAGAGAGAGACAGACAGAGCATGAACGGGGGAGGGGCAGAGAGAGGGAGACACAGAATCTGAAGCAGGCTCCGGGCTCTGAGCCATCAGCCCAGAGCCTGACGCGGGGCTCGAGCTCACGGACCGTGAGATCATGACCTGAGCTGAAGTCGGATGCTTAACCGACTGAGCCACCCAGGCGCCCCCAATCTAGCTATTTCAACCATATTTGTGGTTCATGATGATTAACCTATGCCTATTCTATACAGAAAATGCTATCGACTAAGACTCCATTTGTCTTTCTCTTATTGAATAATTTCTAAGAAGTTACTTCAAATATAAGCATTAATGTTCATGTTTATGTTTGTCTTCTGAAAGTCAAATTAATTTCACCCTCTGGGTTCCCGCATCATCTTCTAACATGTTGGACTGTAATTATTTGTTGATGCGTTTGTCTTACACCCCCTGTACTCTGAGTTCCTTAAGGGCAAGGACTTCATCTTACTTATTTATTCCAGGACTCAGCACAGTGCCTGGCGCATGGAACGTTCTCCGTCTTGGGGGAGGAGTGGGTGATGAATTCAGGAAGTTTGTCCTCTGACAGATCGATAGTGCAGAAACATCTGGAATGAGTTGTTAGTTTTCACTAACTTTATTTTCTCTAAATAAGCAAAACATCCTTGAGATGTTTTCAGTGCAGCTGGCCATCTAACCAGAATGTCATTGTCATTTCAGACACACTGTACAATGAAAAGCCCTTCTGTTTTTGTTTGTCAACTTTGCCAGCTCCTGTGAGAAATTCTACAAAGGATCATGGCATCTGCACAAGACAAGGTAAGAGAAATCTAATATAACTCATGTCATAGTCTTATCATTATCTTTATTATCATTTTTTTTTTTAGCATTTTTTAGGAATAGAAGTCTGCGACCCTAGAAAAAATTGTGGTCTGCTTAAAGGAGGCCACCCAGAAAATAATTCACAGTAAAAACAAAACATAAAAAACCTTCCACAGAGGTGAGAGGTGATTTTTTTTTCACACTTTTTTTTTCTCACCTGATAAGTGATAGGGCACACTGTTAAATCTCCTTTGTTCATTTGAAGGGTGTTCACATAATACTGATTTAAACATATTGTTACCCAGATTTCAGCCTTGAAGGCAGAGTAGCTCTGAAGTATTACATCAAAAAACCCCTGAATATAGTGCAATAGTTCAAAAGAACTGAATTCTAAAAATAAAAGATAATCATCACAGCGACAAGAGCTAGAATTTAGCAATGGCCTGCCGTGTGCTAGAAACCGCTATCACTGTTTGTTACAGGTTTTCTTTAATGCTCAAATAAATTAGGCGGGGATGGTGTGACTGAGGACACTGAGGCTCAGAGGGAGAAACGATTTACCAAATCTAAATTAGAAGTGGGAAAGCAGATATGTAGATACATTCAACCATGTGAATGAGTCTCACAGCTATTGACTTGAGCAAAAGACACCAGATATGGTAGACTACACTGCACTGTTACTTTCATATAAGTTCAAAAACAGACAAAACTGATCAATTCTCATAGAAGTCAGGAGATAGTTATTTTTATGCGGGGCTTCACTAGGAGGAGGTATCAAGGAACCTTCTGGATGACTAGAAATGCTCTAGGTCTTGACACAGGTGTGGTACAAAAGTGTATCCATACATGAAAATTTTTTCAGCTGCACAAAGAGTTGTTCCCTTTTCTGTATATAAATTATATCTCAACAAAAAGTTATGAACTATAGAAACGATCCCTGAAAGTATAACTTGTTTCAATAAAAAAGTTAAAAAGTAAAAGAAGGCAAGAGGAATTAGAATTTAGCTCTGTTTGGTTCCAAAGTCCCCTCTTTCCACTACACACTCTTTTTTTTTTTTAAGTTTATGTATTTATGGAAAGAGAGAGAGAGAGAGAGAGAGCAAGAAGAGGATGAGCAGAGAGAGAAAATCCCAAGCAGGCTCTGCACTGGGAGTGCAGAGCCCTATGTGGGGCTCCAATTCACAAACTGTGAGATCATGACTTGAGCAGAAATCAACAGTCAGACACTTGACCGAGCCACCCAGGTGCCCCAACTATACATTCTTTCTGAAATCAGTTTTAAGTTTCTATGTTCAATACAGAATCTTACCTGTTTTACTGGGATAGTGCATTGAAAATTCTCCACAGATACTTTATAAACTATTGCTATAGGTTCATACAGTGGAAAATGCACAATACAAGCAGAAACCTTTTGGTTGTGAAAAGATGATGTATTAAACGGTGAGACTAGTCCGTCAAAGGCTTCATGAACTTTATTAAAGGAAAGGGTTTGGATTTTATGTATATGAGGAACCACTGAGGGATTTTACATAAGAAATTTTATGATCATATTTGCTGTTGTGGGTGAAATGAGTTAGAAAGAATGGATAGCAGGAGAATCAGCCTAGGACCAGAGAGAAGTTAGGAGACTGTTGGAAACATCCCTGCAAAAGCGGGTAGATCTTGGACTAAGAGTTACAACAGTACTGTTGGCAGATGAAATAAAGATATGTTAGGGGCGCCTGGGTGGCGCAGTCGGTTAAGCGTCCGACTTCAGCCAGGTCACGATCTCGCGGTCCGTGAGTTCGAGCCCCGCGTCAGGCTCTGGGCTGATGGCTCGGAGCCTGGAGCCTGTTTCCGATTCTGTGTCTCCCTCTCTCTCTGCCCCTCCCCCGTTCATGCTCTGTCTCTCTCTGTCCCAAAAATAAATAAAAAACGTTGAAAAAAAATTAAAAAAAAAAAAAAAAGATATGTCAAAGAGCCAGGTGGAGTTAGTGGAATGAGCCATAGCAAAGCAGAACCTATTCAGCCACCAGGAAGTCAGGGACAAAGTATACTGTTCTGGGGAGAGGCTAAAGTTAGGCAAGTTGTCAGGGCTCTAGCCAAGTGATTTGGGATTCCGGGAAATGTTCTGGTCCTTGTAAAGAACTAGACTGTGTCCCCCCAAAATTTATATGCTGAAGTCCTGAGCCAAGTACCTGAGAATGTGACTGTATTTGGAGATAGGGTCTTTATAAAGGAAATTAATTAAAAATGATGTCATCAAGGTAGGCCCTAATCCAATATGATTGGTCTCCTTATTTTATAAAAAGGAAATTTGGACACAGAAACGCACATCCAGAAGACTATGCGAAGTGACAAAGAGAAAATGGCCACCTGTAAGCCAAGAAAAGTAGCCCCAGAAGAAACCAAACCTACAGATACCTTGATCTTGGACTTCCAGACTCCAATTGTGAGAAAATCAGTGGTTTAAGCCAACCATTTTGTGGTACTTTGTAATGGCGGCCCTAACAAACTAATAGAAGTATCAATGTGGACCTGTGCCTATTCAAAAAGGAGAAGGCACAGGCCCTGGGGGCTGGGAGCTAAATCATGCAGCTCAGTAAGCAGACAAGGCCACCAGGAACCCTCGGATAGTGATCTTCTAGCCAAGAAGTTGGCTAGCCATTTCAAACTTCAGGTACTGGTAGGGATGGGGCTTCTAATATTCCTCCAGATGTAATTCTCATTGGCTCAAAGACAGGGCAGAACAAAGCAATAGGTGAAATCTTTAATTCTGATTTGGGGCAGAGTTGGAAGCAAGCAGGGGTTATCTCAACCTTTATTGTAACTACTAGGTATCCACATAGAGCCAAAAATTATGCTAGATCTAGTTAGAATTGAGGCAATAAACAATTAAGATATTTGTTTGTACCTGCGAATTCCTTAGATGTTAGACTAAGAGATATGTGTGTGTGTGTGTGTGTGTGTGTGTGTGTGTGTGTGTGCTTATGTCTACTCTACATACTAAGCCCCTCACTTCTCTGCTTTCACATGCTCTGCCATGGATCAAATATTCCCTCGGGTCATTGAAGTTTCCTCCTAACTGGTCTCTCCGTCTCAGTATTGGCTCCCCAGGAATGAGGATCAAGAGCAGATCATTTGAGGCATGAATGGGTGCACGGCCATGATTTTCTCATTTGTCTGTGTACATTTTCCAAGGAACGGAATCGCCTAGCAGTCCTTCTTGACTCCTTGTTCTATTCTTCCAGGTCGATTATGAAGAATGGATTTTTCCTTCCCAGTTACATTCATTCACATCCATTCTGTCTTTTACATAGCCACATAGACTAGTTCACGCTCTTTTCAGATCCTGCCTGAACTATTACAAAAGCTCCTTACCGTTCTGCTTACCCCCTGCGTCTCTCAGTCACCACTTGTATCTATCCTATGCAAAATCGTCTTTAAAACACATCGCTTTGACAAAAGGCCATTTTTCTCCTTGTTAACCTTCAACAGCCCCTGACCGGTTACAGCTTCAAACACACCTCAGCCTAATGTTTAAGGCTTTGAGCATCTGGCTCTTCTAACATTTTCAGTCGCATTCGTAAGTATCCTAGCTTCCCAAATCCTCAACGAATGGCATCAGACATTGCCCTCCAACATGACTGTCACACAGCCCTGGGCTTCCTACCCCTATGCTTTTGCTTTTGCATGTATGTTTTTATTTCTTGCCTTCTGTCTTTTCCATGCTTCATTTGTCCCTCAAGAACACCTCAAATCTCAGACATTTTTGCTTATTTTTCTCCTAGTGTGACATACATTCTTCTCTGCTGACTCATGCTACCCATCTTTCAAGGCCAACCATAATTTCTACTTCATCTTTCAAGTCCTTCCTAGCCACTCTGGCATTCAGTCCTTTGTGAAAAACTACTGTGCGGCCATTAGGTACGAGATATCGTCTGAGCCCTAGAGATCATGCTTGGCTGATACAGATTTCCTTATTTCCAGGACAGTGTGCTCTCCTCCCCTTTATGTTCTTACTTCAGCTATTGTTCAAAGAACTATCCATATCTTATGGGTCCCTGGGTGGCTCAGTTAGTTGAGTGTCCAACTTCGGCTCAGGTCACGATCTGGCAGTTTGTGAGTTTGAGCCCCACGTTGGGCTCTGTGCTGACAACTCGGAGTCTGGAGCCTGCTTCAGATTCTGTGTCTCCCTCTCTCTCTCTGCTCCTCCCTCACTTCTACTTGGTCTCTCTCTCTCCCTCTCAGAAAGAAAGAAACATCAAAAAAATTTTTTTTTAAATAATGTGCTATCTTAGGAAATTTGTTTTGAATTACCAATTACATTTCTATGATTTAGTTTTTAATACATGAGTTATCTTTCCCAGGTACTTTATAGAGACTTTGCCCCCCGATGATCTAATTTCATAGATCAAGGAGATCTATGAGACAGGAGAGGGGCCCGCTGTTATGTACCAGGCTATGAGATGCTAGTGCTTCTCATAGTGTGAGATGTCTAACAATCCATTTTATGGGACACACAAAACCCATGATTTTACAGATATTATTGCATAGGATAAAGCTGAAGTAGATAGTGCCCATCTGAGTTTGTTTTTTTCCGTGAGTTACTTTAAATAAAAATATTAAAGAATAAAGCTTCAAGCAATACTCAGTTATGGCAAAGGCCATCAAGTGGGTTTTCAATGACTGAAACAGTGTTAAATGATAATACATTTATTCCTCACAACGTCTTTACAAATTAGAAACTAAAGTCCAAAGAAACGCTGGAATTCATTCAAGTCACAGAGCTACTAGGTGGTGATGCAGGATTCCGGTAGAGGTACTTAGGTCTCTGACTAAAGCTCTCCCTGACATCCTTTTGCATATATAGGAAAATTTAGTGTAATTACCCAAGTGTGAATGTCTGGCTTGTGTCTTTATACCCCACCTCATCTCCTTAAAAAGATTTATTTTCTAAACTAAATCTTCCATCTCCAGAAAAAGAAAAGGGGCATCAGAATGAATTTGGTATGTTTCAAAACCCGTTTATAAAACACACAAGAAAACAGACCTGCTTTCCTGCCTGGCTGAGTGAAACATTAATTCTTCACCTTGGCACCTCAACCTACAGCTGTAATAAGGGCCGTTATGCCCAAATAGGCCCTTAAACGGAAGACCTGCTGGGCAGAGACCCACTTTCCCAACCCGGCTCGACTGTGGCTGCTTTTTCTGCCAACTGACCAGGCTGAAGCAGCAGCAGGGGAGGAGGGACTGCAGGTAGGTGGGGAGGGGATCATTTTGAAAGCTCTAAATCCCTCCCAGGGAAGAAGCAGCTGCTCCTTGTTTTTCTAACATCTGTCCCATCTGTCCCCGACCGCACCTCACCCTTTGGAGGCTCGAACTAGCTGACCATGGATGTGACAAGGAAGCATTTCTGAAGGCCGGTTGGTGAGCGGAAATGAGCATAACCGCCACCAGAAAGTTTCTTTTATCGAGAAGAGGGCAGTTGGGGCTCTTCTGGAGTATAGCTGTCACCTTCCTTCATTTTTCTGAAAAACATACGGCTTTAACTGGCAGAATTGGGATTTGTAACATCACCCAAATCAGGCTGTACGCCCTAAGGACAATATGTCCTAGCGCCCAGTTTTTTATTTTCCCCTCCAGGGAAGCCACAGGCTGCTGATTTGTGGGACAGATGATACCGTAGAACTATACCACCTCTATAGAACAAGCTGTTCATAGCTTGCACGTGTGGCGTTTATGACGTTTAACAGCGTGTTGCTTGTATTTGACTCCCCTGCCAACACGATTCTTCTCGAGAATAGGGCCCTTATTTTTATTTAGGTATTTACCCCTCGTATTCAGAACCGTGGCTGGAACCTGGCAGCCATGAAATAGAAATTTATGAATGAACGAACGTTAACGAAGATAAAATAAACAGGGTGATTCATTCCGAAGACGGGAGCGGAGGGAAGGGTTTGGCCGTGAACTTAGTCGCCACGGGAGGCGCAGTCCCAAAGGTCAGCAGCTTCGGCTCCGGTCTCCGCAGATCCGGGTCTGCAAGCGGGCGCTAGCGCTCGGCTCCAAGCGAGGCCCCGAGCCTCTGAGACAGCCCGCCCCCAAGGCACACAAGGCCACGCCCCCTTCCCGGTCATTCCCTGGGCGAAGTCCGTTCCAGGCTTCGGGGTGGGGCCAGAAGGGCGCAGGCGCAATGCGCAGCGGAAGTAGCGACTCGGGAAATTAGAAGGAAGGAAAGGGGCCTGCCTGCCGGGCTTCGCAAAGGGCACCGCGCTCCTCCTCCGTGGCTTCCTCCACCTCAGGGGAGCTCCGGGCGGCCGCACGTGCCTCCCTGCCCAGGCTCCTCCCCTTCCCTCCCCCTGCCCGGGAGCGGCCGCGGGCTGCTTTCCTCTCCTCCAGCCGAGATGGCGCTCGACCCCTCAGGTACGGGGGCGGGACGCGGGGGTTGCTGAGGAGTCCGGGCCCGGGTCCCTAACTGTGGTCCTGCGGCTGGGGGCCGGTCTGGGAAAGGTGCCGAGCGCTGAGGTTGCACCGCTTCCGCAGACGGCTGCTCACGCCCGCCCGGCTGGCCGCTTTAGGGTTTCTGGCGGCCCCAGCGTCTTCCCCGCAGTCTTGGGTCATCGGCTCGCTCCTTGGGGTTAGGGTTAGGTGAAAGGCTTGGGTTTGTTGTCCAAGCGGTCGTCCATTTGTGTCTTACAAACATTTCCTTCTTAACGCGGCTGGTCTCATCTTTTTCGTCCCTCTGGGGGGCGGGGGGGGGTACTGACTCCTTTAAGTATCTGTAAGATAACTTAAAAACAACAATCCAAAGGACCCATCATTGTGGCAGGGGTCAGTTTCTTTAGAAAGGATCCCCAGGGTCTCGATCAGTTAGTGCTTCCAGCCCACTTCTATATGAGGCAGTAGTTTCCCTCGAATTCCCGTCCTTAAAGAAGCTCACCTGCGCTGCCTTTGCTTTAAGCTGTTTGTGTTACAGAAGCTCACGTACGGTATCTTTGTAGGCTATTCATGTAAGTATAGAGGACTTCGTTTTTGAAGGGGATGGTGATTGGTCTAGTCCACGCCCTTCGTTTATGAATAGGAAAACTGTTCATAAGGCGTTGGGAGGAGTAATGGCTTCAAACGTTTGGAGATTCAGAAATGGAAAACTCATTTGGTGGCTCTCAAGGAGAGCGGAAAATATATGTAGCCAACAAATAATAACATTTATTGAACGCTTTATTATCAAGCTAAGTATTCTCAATTATCCAGCAATAGTATGTGATATTGTAGACCATTTTATGGGTTATAAAACTGAGGCGGAGAGAGATTAGGGACTATTCTAATTTAAAGCATAAAAGAATTTCTGGAACACTTCACAAGCACACCAGTTTTGGGCCAGGTGATTGGAACAGACTTTATGAGGCCGTTAATAATTGATCTAGCCTTTAAAGGATAATTTCCAGTGGTTGGAGTTGGAGAGGAGGCGGCAGAATGAACAAATGTATAGGTGGTAAAATAAAATATCACTGTGTGATATTTAGTTGCAGAGTGTAAATGAGGGGTAAAAAAAATTAGGTTGGAAAGTAGATTGACGCCTATTACAATTCTAGTGTATCTGAGCTGAAAGTGACATTCAAAGTAATCTACAAATGAGGAAACAGACTCGGAGAGGTCAAAGGCTTTCATATGTCTATATTCTGAGTTTAGATACATGAAATTTAGAAAAAAGTCTCACTTGCTGTTTCCACTTTCTTACTGTCCAGTTACTCTTAACCCACTCAATCTTGTGGTGTGCCCACGTCCACACTGCTAATTGCTGGTAGAGCCCAAGCTGGAATAGAGCCCTGGTAATTTCATTTCCGGTTCCATGCTATAGACCATGCCTCTGATTAAAACAAAAACGGGAGTGCCCATTATATGTCACAAGCATACAATGGTAGAAGAAAGAAGACAGCCCACCCCTGAACCCCCATATATACTTTGCCAGATTATGATCAACATGAAGAAAATAAGCAGTATCGTGGTAGGTGGTGAAAAGAGGACTGACCTCAGAGTAGGCAGTGAAGAGCTCTATGAGGAAGTGTCCTTTGAATTGGAATCTGAAGGACAAGAGGAGGTAGTTATGTGAAGAGGTAGGGAAAGCGTATGCTGGGCAGTCAGAAGCAGCAAATGCTTAAAATGTTTGGAATGAGGGCCAGAGTGTGGAGGAGGTTCATAAGGAAGGATGTTGGGAAAGTAGGCAGGAGCTAGATGCTGCAGGACCTGGAAGGCCCTGATAAGAAAGCATTTGGACTTTTCCTGATGTTATCAAAAGTCTTTGGAGGCTTGCATTCATTCATTCATTCATTCATTCAATGTTTATTTTGAGAGAGAGTGTGCACGTGAGTGGGGGAGGGGCAGAGAGACAGAGGGAGAGAGAATCCCAAGCAGGCTCTACTCTGTGAACATGGAGCCCATCGTGGGGCTCAACTGACTGAGCCACCCAGGCACCCCTCAGAAGCCTCTGGAGGCTTTTATAGAGCACAGTGACAGGGCTGGCCCCCCTGCTCCGTCAGTGGAGTGTGCAACGCTTGATCTCAGGATTGTGAGTTTGAGCCCCATGTTGGGTGTAGAGATTACTTTACATTAAAAAAAAAAATGAGGGCAGTGGCACAATAGAAATGATGTCTTTACTACTCTGGCTGCAGTGGTAGCATGCAGTGTGGAGGAGTCCTGAGTGGAAGCAGGGAGACAGGTTAAGAGATGGTGGCAGTGGTCCAGGCTAGGTATGTTAGTGTCTTGGCCTGGAGTGGGATTAGAAAAGCTGGAAGGAGATAGAAAGCTTCAGTAGATGTTTTGGAGGACTAATTGACAGGACCTGCTGTTGCGTTGAATAAAGGTGGTGAGGCAAAGGGAGGCATTAGGGATAATTAGCAGGTTTTTTACTTTAGCAACTGGGTGACTGGTTATGGTCAAAGCTAACAGTATGATCATTGGAAACTTGTTAAGCAGAGACGGAAGCAAGATTGGAATGGGAAACAAAGTGGAGTCAGCAAGTAGGAAGTTTTGAAATATTCTTGTCGGTGTAAATTCCAGAATACAAATGTATTGAAGCCAGCTTTTTGTTTAAGTTCATTTGTGTTTGGTTCCTGGATTGAAGCATAGATTTACATTTTGCTATTTCTCTTGCTTTTTATACAGTGGTATGTGCCCACACTGAGGAGATGTGTTTCTGAGTAGATGAGTAGATAGGTCAATTGAGGTGAACATAGCCAAGTCTGTTTTTCCACTGATTTATGTTAGGTTTTAAAATTTTTTATGTTTGTTTATTTTTGAGAGAGAGAGAGGGAGAGGCAGAGAGAGGGGGAGACCCAGAATCTGAAGCAGGCTCCAGGCTCTGAGCTGTCAGCACAGAGCCCGACGCGGGGCTCGAACTCACAGACCACGAGATCATGACCTGAGCTGAAGTTGGCCGCTTAACCGACTGAGCCACTCAGGTGCCCCTATGTTAGATTTTTAAAAATCTTTTTTTAAGTTTTAAATTTGAATTACAGTATAGCTGACATAGTGGTATGTTAGTTTCAGGTGCACAATATAGTGATTCAACAATTCTATGCGCCACTCAGTGCTCACCGTGATAGGTGTACTTGTAATCCCCTTCACCTATTTCACCCACCCCCCACCCACCTCCACTGTGGTAGCCACCAGTTTCTCTGTAGTTAAGAGTCTGTTTCTTGGTTTGTCTCTCTCTCTCTTTTATTTTTATTTTTTCATTTGTTTGTTTTTTTAGTCTTACATTCCACATATGAGTGAAAACATATGGTATTTGTCTTTCCCTGACGGGACATATTTCGCTTAGCATTATGCTTTCTGGCTCCATGCCTGTTGTTCCAGAGGGCAAGATTTCATTCTTTTTTATGGCTGAATAAGATTCACACATCATATATACACACACATGGGAATATTATATGTGTGTGTGTGTGTGTGTGTGTGTGTGTGTGTATGTTTATACACACACACCCCACATCATCTTCATCCTCTCGTCTATTGATGGACACTAGGTTGCTTCCATAATTTGGCTGTTGTAAATAATGCTGCTGTAAACACAGGGGTGCATGTATCCCTTGAATTAATGTTTTTGAATTTTTTAACTAACTACCCAATATGATTGTTGGATCATAGGGTAGTTCTGTTTTTAACTTTTTGAGGAAACTCCATACTGTTTCCCACAGTGGCCACACTAGTTTGCATTCCCCGGCGTTCCTTTTTGTCCGCGTCTTCACCAACACTTGTGGTTTCTTGTGTTTTTGATTTTAGCCATTCTGACAGCATGAGGTGGTATCTCATTGTAGTTTTGATTTGCATTTCCCTGATGATGAATGACGTTGGGCATCTTTTCATATGTCTGTTGGCCATCTGGATGTCTTCTTTGGAAAAATGTTCCTTGTCCCTTTTTTAAATTGGAATATTTGTTTTTTGGGTGTTGAGTTGTATCAGTTCCTTACATATTTTGAATACTAACTCTTTATCAAATATGTCATTTGCAAATATCTTCTCCCATTCTGTAGGTTGCCTTCACTGGTTTATGTTAGATTTTTCAAAATCTTCACACAGGTTTGATCTTCATTTGGCAACAGCCTTTAACTACGTAGGGTCCACTTTTCTCTAGAAACTCAGAACCCAGCAGTGAAATGCAGGCTACATACTTATATGTAGTTTTATTTAAATTATTTTCCTTATTGTTAACATAGAGGTAATAAAGGCACGCTTTGTAAGTCTCTTAGCCGTACTTTGTTAGGTTCATTATTTTCTCTTACTATTTGAATGCAGAGAGAAAAAGCTGGAGGGGGTCCACAACACCCAAGAAAAGTGGCTGAGGAGGTTAAATTTTTAAAAACTACTAGTGTGTGGGTTGCGCTCCCAGATGTTCAGATTTAATTTGCTAAGCCTCTGACATTTTAAGATAGTCCATAGGCAGTTCTAATATGCAAACAGAGTAGAGGAGAAATCGCTGTTCTGAACTCTTCCACTTTATTGACTTAGTCTTTAGCTTTGTTTTCTTATCAGTCTGATCTTCGTATTTCCAGACGAAATTATCCCTACCTCTTTAGCCGTGAATGGTACCTCGATGGCTTGGTAATGGTGGTTAGTTTACGGCAGGCCATACACTGTCATCTTTGGGGTTATCTTTTCCACCGGTCAGAAATTATTTCTGTTTTTATTCAACAAAATTCTAGACATTAACCTCCTCTCATAACAAGTTTTAAAAGGGCCTGGTAATGGAAAGTCAAGCCTAGGGCTGTACTAAAGAACACCCAGTTATTTCTTTGCTGTTTCCAGATTCCAGATACATTTTCCCACATGACTGTATTCCCAGATCACAAACTCCAGAAACCTGGGCCTAATAATTTTGCTTATTTTCTCTAATAACTATAAGGGCTTCCTTTCTTTTTTTGTTGTTTTTCTTGTATGGTTCCCTCTTTTAGGGGGTAGGGAGTTTCCCTTCCCTTGTCCGTTAGTGTGGATTCATTCTCTACTTGTGCATGATGGAGCGATAGCAGCAGAGAGAAGTTTGCTTAATGGTGTGTGTGTGCCACTTTATTGGTGTTTTCCAGAAATCTAATAAGGGGAGGAAGATGGGACAGTTGTAGGGCTCAGGGAGTAGAAAGTGGGGTCAGGAATTTCATGATATTCCATGAGTAGAATATGAAGGCATATCTTGGGAGGATGTCGTCAGGGCAGCTCTTAGAGTATTTAGATTGCAGGGGTTCTTTTAGTGGTTCCTATGGGGATGTAGGTAGATTAGCTTTAGGAAATTCTTACTTTTTAAGTGAGACACCTAAGCAGGTTTAAAGAATCTTTTCTGAGAACACTGTGATTCATACGTAAAAGGTTATGTAGTTGATTAGAAAATTTTTGATTTGATTATGGCTTCTGTATCTGGATAGTATCAATTACGTTGGCATTTCAGAGCTAAAAGTATGTTTAACTTATAAATTTTATGTATTTTTGTTTTTTTTTTTAGTTTATTTACTTTGAGAGAGACAGAGACAGCCTGAGTGGGGGAAGGGCAGAGAGCGAGGGAGAGAGAATCTCAAGCAGGGTCAGTGCTGCCAGTGCAGAGCCTGGCACAGGCTCAAACCCACCAAACTGCAAGCTCATGACCTGAGCCAAAACCAAGAGTCAGATGCTTAACCGACTGAGCCACCCAGGCTCCCCTCACTTGTAAATTCTGTATATTTCTAAACTCAGAGTATACTTGTGATGAGAGTTGTACATCGTGAATCAGGAAATGTTTTGTAAACGAGTTCAAGGAATTTGAATTTTATCCTGAGAACCGTGGGAAGATACTCCAAATTTTTAGGCAAGTAGAACATGCTTTCATTTTTTGTTTACCTGACTTTTCATTAGATCCAGGTTATGTGTTCTCAGCAGGATACTGTAGAAGTGGTATCGTGTCTTTCTCGTGGTATCGTGTCTTTCTCGTGGTATCACATCTGGAGGTATATGACATCTTTCTGTCTCTCATGGATTATACTAAGTTTGATCAGTCAGGGGCTTGTCCCATTGCTTTCCTTTGTTTTTCCTCTCTTGTAATTAATAAGTAATTTGTGGAGAGTACAATCTAATTTAAGACTATGCAGATATCCATTCCTCATGGAAGTGTCCCTTTTGATATAGTATCCATTGATGATTTTTGCGTGTTTCAGTCTTTCCTTAATGGTTGCAGAATGGTGATTTTCTGCCTCCAGCATTTTCTCCACATTGTTTGATCAGTAGGTTGTTGCTCTTTTGCTGTAAGCAAGAGACCACTTTGTTTCTTGTTCATTTATTTATAGATTCATTATAGGTGTGGACTCATGAGTTCCTATTTTTCCAGGGGTTTGTAATTTGTTACTGTATGTAATTATTGTGGTGCTTACATTTTCCCAGATTTGGCCAGTGAGAGAGTTCCTTTAAACTCGCTTCTGGGCCCTTGTGATATGTTCCCATCCTGTTTTTGAGCATTTTCTCTTTTTCTCACACAAAGTATTTCTGGTTCATCTCTTACCTATTCTGGCCCATCCATAGAATTAGTCATTTCTTTGACAAACCCTGCTTCCTTTGTTTGGTCATGACATCAGAGAACAAGGTCTGGGTACCATTGGATGTTTTACATGCAAATGATTTGTTAATGGAGTGCTGTTAGAAAAAAACCTGTAAGGGAACAAGGACACAGGACAGGGAAGGGGAGGAAGCTCAGCAAGGATGTGGTTTCAGGGAAGGCCTGTCGCAACCTGATGGGTTCTGGTGCACCACAAAGCGCAGGGCCTGTCCCACTTTGGAGGCCAGGGTGCTGGGCTTTTGTGCCATGTGGCAGTCCTTGCCCATGGCAGGAGACTGGGAGAGGGGCCACAGGAAGGAGAGCTGCCATGCCCGAGGGCCGTCCTGCGAAGGTTGCAGGTGTGAAGGCTTCAACATTCTCTGTCCTAAAAATCATTTCTCTGAAGCCACTAGGAACCTTTGTTCAGGTAGTGAGAGTTCAGATAGTGGTAGGTCAGGTAGGAAGGGGTACTTGCACACATATGTAAATACACACGTGTGTGCTCTGAGTCCAGGTGTGAAGTATCATGGGGTTGTGGTAATGACATTGGCCTAAGCTATACCTAACATATACCAAACCGTGCTTTGTGTTTTTCCCTCCAGGCCATTTGACATGCTGTTCCTTCTTTTTAGAATCTTCCCTCTCTTACATCCCCAAATCTGTCTAGTTCTTGTTCATTTTTCACACGTCACTTTATTTATTAAACAAAATTTTTTTTAAGCTGTACTTACTTTGAGAGGGAGAGAAAGTGCATGAGCACGCAGGAATGGGGGAGTGACAGAAAGAGGAGGAGGAGGAGAATCCCAGGCAGGCTCTGCACAGTCAGTGTGGAACTCGATGTGAGGCTGGAACTTAGGAACTCTGAGATCATGACCTGAGCCCAAATCAAGAGTTGGCCGCTTAACCAACTGAGCCACCCAGGCGCCCCCACACCTTATTGTAGAATCATTTGCATGATTCCACCGTCTTTCAAGAAACAATTTTAAAAATATTTGAAATTTCTGAAAACTACCAAACTATCAAATAATCTGGGTATAGAGTTTCCATTCTAGATCGAGATTTTTCCTTGAGAAGTAAAGTGAAACCTACAGGTATGATTTGTCTGTATGTATCAAATAATTTGAGAGATGAAGAAAAATGTCAGGTGGAGAATGAAAGTATTTAACTGTAGTAAACAGTAAATGTTTTCCATATGATTTCACGTCTTTACGTTTACTGGAGACGAGATGATTAGAAAAGATAAACTAGTTAATTACATCTAAACAGCGAGAGATTGCCCACCAATCCTGGGAGAAGCACCCAGTTGAATTTGGGAATGAGTAAGGATGCCTTCTTGTTTTAGACTTTGTCATTAACCTCAGGCCCTATTCTAAGTGGCATAATCTCAGGTTTGAGGATGCTGGGGTAAGGAGAGAAGGGTTCTCAGATAACTGCTAAAGCTTCTTAAGCTTCAAACCTCTATGATTGTAAATACTTGGCAGTTGGTCTCAAGGGGTTCTTTCACCACAGGAGAATAACTTCCAAGTTTATGTTCCCAGTGACTGGATTAGTATCCTTATTGTAGAATCCTCTAAGTTTATGGACGTCAAAAAAATGCAAGAAATATTACCTTCTGCTTGATATAAGTGGATCAATCCGTGCCAAATAAGAACATTGATTCCCAAATTAACCTTCTCCCCCCACCAGCCCTGATTATATTTTAGCATTTTTATTTATATTTCCAGGATTTTATTTACATTCAGTACTACACATAGGATAGTATTGGTTTCAGGAGTAGAATGTAGTGATTTATCACTTACATCCAACACCCAGTGCTCACCACAAGTGCCTTCCTTAATGCCCAGCCCCCATCTAGCCCACCTCTCACCCACCTCCCCTCCAGTAGCTCTGTTTGTTCTCTGTAGTTGAGAGTCTCTTATGGTTTGCCTCCCACTATTTATCTTATTTTACTTTTCCTTCCCTTCCCTTATGTTCACCTGTTCTTATTTTAATATTTTTAAGTAGAGATTGATGGAAAAACAATTTAAGAACATGGTATTTAATATCCTGCATTGTGTTTTTGCTGAGAAACTTAGATTTTTTTTACGGATCAAAGGATATGTTAATTAAGCATGTTGAAATGTAGAGTTTCGAATGTTTATGTTGGCTGCAGCATGAGGAACCTAGCCTGTTTTACTTATCTCTGTGTATACAGTCCCTAGCATGGTGACTGATGCCTAGTAGGTGCCTAATAAATATTTGTTAACAGAATGAATATTATCAGATATTGAAACTCTCATAATCATGTGTCATTTTTTAAACAGTTTACATATTTACCATGTGCCAGCCATTAGAGGGAATTATAGAGATGAGTTAGACATGGGCTTGAACCCCATCAAATTTAAGTTTCATGCAGCTTTCTTGCTCTAGCTACATATTGGAATCATTTGTGGAGCTTTTAAAAATACCAATGCCTGGGTTTATCCCAGCATTTCTGATTTAACTGGTCTGGGTGGTACCCAGGCATCAGAATTTTTAAAGCACTCTCAGGTGGTTTGTTAGATGCAGCTAAAATTGAGAACTTCTGGTACCAAAATCTGTCTTAAATCTGTTCAGCCTAGTATAACAGCATACATAGCACAGACTGAGCGACTTAAACAACAGAAATTTATTTTAACACAGTTCCGGAGGCTGGGAAGTCCGAGCTCAAGGTGCTGGCCGATTTGCTTGCTGGTTCTTCTTCCTACAAGGCCACCTGTCGGATTAGGGCCTTGCGCATATGATCTCTTTGGACACTTAATTGCCTCTTGAAATACAGTCACATTAGGGTTTAGAGCTTCAGTATGATTGGGGTGGGGAAAGTGGGACAGAATTCAGTCCATGGCGACCACCAATCTGTCGGGAGAAGAAGGTTGCACAGATGCTGTGACATTGTATGTTAGATCCGGATGTGATGAGAGCCAGAGCATTGGTGCATACAAAATCTTGGGCTTACGGAAGGAGAGAGCACTTTCAGGTGCTGGGGTCAGGCAGAGCTTTGGGAGGGAATAAGTATTGAGTTTGGTTTTAAATCAGAAGACCTTGGTAAGAAAATCAGAGGTAGAAGATGGAAAATAAAGGCAGAAGACTGAGCTGGAGTTTGATTTGCTGCGTAATGTTGCAAGATGGCTTTGAGCTTTCTGAGCCTCTGCTCAGAAGTACCTTCTCCTGCCTGTGGTGACGTTTGTAAAACAACTCCTACCGCTCCTTCCTTCCTTCTGCAAATATTTATTGTGCCTCTTCTGGGCACCCTATACACATAAGCTGCTTTTTTTTAAGCAAGGAGGATAACGTAACCATCAGGATGGCAGAATGAAGATTTAAATTGTTGAAATTTTAAGTTGAAATTGTGGTGGCTGGTAAGGCTTGGAAATTGCCGGTAGCTGCTTGATAAGGTGGGCAGAGTAGATTTGGATATGGAAATAAGCACTGGGAACATGGCATGAACAACGGCATCTTTAAAGGTAGAACCTTGTGGGATAGCCGCAAGAGGAGTGGGAGCAGATCTTACCTTGGAAGCGTTCATCCTTTTCCTAGGATTATTGCCGTTTTTCAGAATATTTTTGAGACTCCTTTAGGGTTTGCCTTCAGCCTGTACAGTCCGTTCATCTCAACATCCTCATTTAGGGGAAATTTATTGTTTAGAAGAGACCTGGTATTTCAGCCAAGGTTGTTGGCCAGAGGAAATCATCCTGGGAAATGCTCCTCCCCAAAAGAAGTTGTATTGTGGGACTCGTTTTCCCGTTAACGCACACTGGCTCTGAAGGCCACGCCAAGAAGTATGAGTGGCGTGAGCAAAATTTGAATCTTTGAAGTAAGCGAATAACCTGTGGGTGTAAAACTAATCCCCCCACTCTGTTACAAAGTGGCACAGGGTTTTTGTTCTGTTTTGTTTTTGTAGAAATGTTATGAAGTATTATAAGATGAAAAAGAAATGGTGGAGTCGAGTGGCCAGAGGCACTGAGGAGCAGTCATAGATTTGAGGATAGTCTACCGTGTTCTAGATGTACATCAGAAAAATCAGTTAGGTGTGAATTGCTGAGAAAGCACAGGCATCCTGACATTTCTTCCTTTCTCAAATACCGACTCCTGTCTCCCACAACACTGCTGATTTTCTACTAGAAAATCAGGAAAAGATAGTCTTGAAGTTTTACCGAAGTTTTACCGTAAATGTGAAACCTTCTCATTCACGAAATTATGGCCACCGTGGACATTGCAGCATGCTGCTAAAATTGGCATGTCTTCCTGCATAAGTTGATTTCCTGCTTTGGTAGACTTTTAATTGGTTGTCCCCTTTTGGCCTCGTCATGGGTTAAAGTAATGTGGGTGGAAGAGGAAGTTTTCACACCTAGCAATCTGCAGAATCTGAGGTCCAAGAAATAGGTGCTTTTGGGAAGTGGGCACATCTAGTGTGAACTAGGTGGTTATTAGCAGTGAAAGCTGATAGGACAAAGTAGTTCAAATGAAGCATACTATTGTGAGGGATAGGTGGTATTTGACCCAGAAGCCAGACAGAAACAGGCACATCTCTCTTGTTGATGTGCTTTCCATGTTTTGTTTAAGGGTGAGCTTATAGGACATTAGATTGTTACCGATTGAGCTAATACATGATGTTTACTTTCTTTGAAGACATTTTTTTTTTCCAGCCAACTGACAAATGGCTCCGTGTGTGTGTGTGTGTGTGTGTGTGTTTTCTCTTTTAAATAATTTTCTACATGGTAGGAATCAGAGGATCACCATTCCGTTTACCTTTACTTTTTGATCAGAAAATCTAAAGAGTGAATTTTTTATTTTTGCTTGTGCTTCTGAAGTTCCTGAAACGCCCTTACTGCGTAAGGGTTGTTTCACCCTTAACTTCAGAAACTCAGACAACCTTGTTTGTTGGAATCCCCTTAAGTAGGCCATCACCCCATGTGTGTGGTGCGTCGCGGAAGGGAATTCGGGACCTGGGCTACGTGATCTTGGCATTGCCAGTTTATCACACTTGGGCCGTTTCACCTCTGGGAGCCTCCACTCCTTTATCTGCAAACTTGAATAAAGCACTTCACCTGGGAGGGCTGTTAAGTAGGCTGCAGGGCATTGATCACCCTCACGTGGAGGTTTCGTAGCCGGAGGCAGGCGGGAATATTGTGGGGAAGGAAATCTATCCCATCACTGACTTCCTTTTCCAGTTTCGTTTTGTCCATTCACGTTTGGCTTGGAGGAAAGAATGTGAAAGGAACACTGATCTTGGCTGTCTTAATTTTCCCTGAGTACCTCTGCCCCTCACCCCCCTTCCTCATTTTATTATAGCAAGAAGGTACCAACAAGCTGGCAAGACCATGGAAATCCGATCCCTATTTTTGGGCTGTCGAGGAGAACTGGAGTCCGCTAGTCTTCCTGGTGCGAATCGCTTCTTGGAAATGTAGCAGTTGAGAACTCTGGTCTTTGTGTAGTGTTCATGTTACTATCTGCCCTGGGGCACTTGGATTTGAGGCTCTTGGTAGCTAGTAAAGAAGAGGAATCTAAAGATAGAAACTGTTGCTAAAGAGAACACTTGCGTATTTACTGCAAGCATTTTTCTTGTTTTTCCTCCAGAGTAACAGTAGTGTGGAAAGGTCTTCAGGAGCAAATAAATAGAACTGGAAAGTTAAAAAAAAAAAAAAAAAAAGTGGCATTATCTAAACAAGAATCAAATTAGTTAAATTAGAACATTTTCACTATTGAAAAGGCATACCTTGCCCTTCAGGTGTCACTTCTTTCCAGTCAAAGATTCTGTAATATTCTGATTTGCCTCACTGTTATCTTTGTGGATTCATAGCAAGTGTTGTTGTCAGTAGATTTCTAATCTACTACTGCCATACTACAAGAACATGTGAGCCCCAAAGCAAAATCTGAGCTAACAAATTCAGCCAGTGAAAAAGGTGAAAATTGACTTTCAGGTGATGATAGAATGTTGAGAAGTTAGAGCTTTGGAAATTTTCCCTGGTGGTGTTATCCTGATTCTTTATCTCAGTATAAATTCATATGACTATATATAGTAGCAAACTCTCAAAATTTGATTTTTTTTCAGACTCTTATACAAATGTATAACATATGCATCACATTGACTTTGAGAGAATCGCTCTGTAATTTTATGAATAAAAAGTACCATCTTTACAGTGTTTGTGGTGTTGAAGATAGCTTTGTAATACGTATAAAACCATAATTAATATACTCAGTGGTTGATATGCTACCAAGTGGGAAAATCTTTAGCAGAATTTATAGATTTTTAAGCCTGTTATTTCTGATTTAACACCAGGACTTTGGAAAATCTAAATCAGTTCTCATATGATTCTAGAATTGTTTTTTTGCCCTAGGAGGTTTTAGAGGAATGAGAGAAGTTTTTGAGAGGAATCAGGAGAAGTTTTTGCAAGCCATTTAAAAACCGTGTTTAAATAGGAATTATAACCTAGAATTCATTATATAGGTAAATTTCTATTATAATTTCTTATGGAAAAATGGTTTAATATTATACAGCTGTGTCTGTATTTAAGGAAGTGATTAAAAAATTGGTACTTTTGTTATCTAAGACCACTGCAAAATTTATAGAGCGAAAGGTGGATTCATTAGGACACATTATTAATAAGTTGTATAGATTAAAACTATGTAAGCGAAAGGAAGAGGTAACATTTCAAAATTGATTTTATAAAATAGGTCAGTATATCACAATATTTCTTCTACTCCATTCAGTAATTATCGTGTTAATCACTGATGCCTCATATGATGTATGCTGCAGACCAGGAGGAAAGAAGTATGTGGAGATAGCCCCCAGTTTTATTATTTCCCTTCAAGGAGAGATCAGCTTTCCACTCCGCAGGATGTCTCACAGGCATCTGAAATTCACCATGTCCACAGCTGAATTCCTCTCCCCCCTGGTGTTTCCTTTTGTGTTCCCTGTGTCAGTGAGTGGTCACAGCGATTTCACCAGGAGCCAGAAAACTGGGAACCTTCTTTGAATCCTCTTTATTTAGTCCCTATAAGCCCTGGGCATCTTGTAGGATCTCCCTTGCAACTGTCCTTTTTCGCTCCATCCATACTTACAGTGCCTTTTTCTCATCTTAAACAGTAGCTCTGGCAAAGCTAAGGAGAAAGAGAAGGCTTAAATAGGCCGGATTTCAGCAAAGCATGATCTGGGCAAAATCTGGTAAGGCCTGTAAACTATGAGTGGTTAGTAACATTTTCAAAGGGTCGTTTAAAAAAAAAAAAAAAAAAAGGAACATAGGTGGTAAAGATGGTCTGTAGCCTGCAAAGCTTGAAGTATTCACGGTCTGGTCCTTGACTAGAAATAGTTTGTTGAGCTCTGGTGTAAGCAGTGAAAACTGGGAAACAAGTATAGGTATGGGAAAGAGGGAAAATATCATGTGAATATCTTCCTATCATTATTTTGAGTATTTAGATGAAATGGATAGTTTCCTTGAGAAATAGAAATTTATTAAAACTGCAACTGACTTAAAAATAAATAAAAAGCTCTTAGGAAATGGAATCAGTCGTTAAAGCTCTCTTTGTGTCTGTCTCTCTCCCACGTACTCCAAGACCTAGGCCCTAATAGCTGGTGTACCACCAGAGACCATAGGGCTATTGCGTGTATGTTCACATACACACATACACACATACATATGTATATGGCCAGATACTGGCTCATGTAAATGGGGGGGGGGGGGGGGGGGGGCTAGTTGGGCAAGTCTGAAACGCGTAGGGCAGACCAGGCTATCAGAACAGCATTGGAATTCTTGGTTGTGAGCTGAAGCTATAGTTCCCAGATGGAATTCTGTTCTTAAGGCTTTTCAACTGATTGTATCAGGCCCACCCACATTATCTAGGATAATCTCCTTTGCTTAAAGTCAACTGATTATAGACTTTAATCACATCTGCAAAGTACCTTCACAGCAATACCTGGATTAGTTTGAATAACTGGAGACTGTAGCCTTGCCAAGTGGAATCATAAAACTGACTGTCACAGGTGGTTTCTATCAGACTTTAAAGAAACTGATAATGGGGTGCCTGGGTGGCTCAGTCGGTTAAGCCTCTGGCTCTTGATTTCTTTGGCTCAGGTCATGATCTCATGGGTCATGAGATTGAGCCCCACGTTGTGTGGGACTCTGCTCTGACAGCAGGGAGCCTGCTTGGAACTCTCTCCCTTTCTCTCTGCCATCCCCTGCTTGTGCTTGCTTGCTCTCAAAAGAAAGAAAGAACGAACGAATTGATAATAGTCTTTATTTTATACGGTGTTCCAGAGAAAATGAAGGAAAGGAAAGGTCCCTAGTTTATTGTTTAAATAATGTAACTGAGATACCAGAGCAATACAGAGGAAAATCATAGGCAAATCTCAACATGAAGATGACTATAAAAATTCTAAACAAAATTTGAACATCCAAGACAGATGTGCTGTTAATTTCTGCTTACCATTTTACTAAAGGACAGAGCCAGAAAAGAAGAGCTGCAGAGCTGTCCCTGTGATTGTGTACATAGAAATTGGAAGAGACAGTTGACAATTTATTAGAACTAATGAGAGTTAAGTAAGACTGTGTTGGGTTGTAAGAACAATATAAAAAATTCAGGTGAACCTATATAATAGCATTAAATAATTACATGTTGCTTATGAAAAGGTTACCTTTACCAGTATAAGTAAATCTAATAAAAGAACAGTGTCTTTAAGGAGAGAATTATAAAACTTTTTGTCTACTTAATTTCTGATAGTTGTGTGTTAAAATCACACAAAGTTGTGATAGTTGTGTGTTAAAATCATTATGAGAACAGATTTTTAAAAATGTTTTACAGCTAATCTATTCTAAATTGAGGTAAAATGTACAGTAAAATTTATAGATTGTGAGTTTTGTTAAATGTATACAACCCAATCAGGACATCCGCAAAAGAATATCCTTCTCAACTCCCATAGATAACCAGTGTTTTGTTTATCACCATAGATTTTTTTTCATGTTCTTGAATCATGTGGTAGGTACTTTTGCACCTGGTTTCTTGTTCTCAACAGAGTTTTTGAGATTCACCCACATTGAGTATATCAGTAGTTAATTCTTTTGCATTGCTAAATAATATTCAGTTGGGCATTTAGGTTGTTTCCAATTTGGGGCTATTAGGAATGCTTCCATAAACAGACTTGCACAAGTCATTTTCTGGAAACATGTTGTCATTTGGGTTGGGTGAATGAATACCTAAGAGTGGAAAGTAGGAAGGTAGGTTAGGTGTATATTTCACTATAACTTAAGCAGTTTTCCAAAGAATTTATCTTTTCACACTCTTACCAGCAATATATGAAAGTTCCAGTTGCTCCACATTCTAATATTTGGTGTTGTATTTTTAATTTTAGTCATCTTCGTGGGTATGAAATAGTATCATGGGGTTCATTTGTGTTTTCTCCATGACTAATGATTTTAAACAAACACCTGTTCATTTACTTATTTACAGCTTGTCTATATTGTTTTCAAAGAGTCCATTCAAACCTTTTGTCCCTTTTGTACTGGGTGGTTTGTATTTTTGTAATTGATATGTAGGAGTTATTTATATATGCTAAATTCAAGTCCTTGTCAAATCTCTCTCTATTGATCTGTGTCTCTGTCTATATACTGTGAACATTTTCTTCTGGTTTGTGGCTTGTCTTTTAATTTTCTTCACGGTGTTTTTTTTGATGAACAGCAGATTTTATATTTGATGAAATCAAATTTATCCTTTTTCCCTTTGTGTCTTTAAAATATTTTTGTCTACTCCGAGGAGTTGAAGTTTTTTGTTTTTGAGTTTTTGTTTGGTTGGTTGGCTTAATAGTTTTAGTTTTTATATTTAGGTTTGTGATCTGTGGCAAATTAACTTTTTTGGGTATTGTGAAGTAGGAGGTCAGATGGTTCAGACTGATCCTCTCCCCTCAGTGTTTATCTAGGTGTCTTTATCACCATTTGTTGAAAATGCTTTTATTTTCTCATTAAGTAGCCTTGGTGAATTTGTCAAAATAAAGTGACTGTATAAATGTGGAAGCATTTCTGGACTCTATTACATTAATCTATTTGTTTATCCAAATTCTCTCCAGTACTACACCACTTTGATTGCCCTAGCTTTGTAGTAAGACTTGAAATCAGGGACTGGAAGTCATCCAAATTTGTTCTTCTGTTTTAATATTGTTTTGGTTATTCTCACTCCTTTTGTCTTCTACATTTTTAAGCTTTTTTAAAAATTATAACTTTAGGGGTGCCTGGGTGCTTCAGTCAGTTGAGCATCCAACTTGGGCTCAGGGCATAATCTCACTGTTGGTGGGTTTGAGACCCACATCGGGCTCTGTGTTGACAGCTCAGAGCCTGGAGCCTGCTTGGGATTCTGTGTCTCCTTCTCTCTCTGCCCCTCCCCTGCTTGCACTCTGTCTCACTCTGTCTCTCAAAAATAAATGTAAAAAGAAAATTAAAAAAAATAAAATTATAATTTTATTTTGCAATAATTTATCAAGCTGTGAAACATGACATTTTTCATGTAGTTTTTCTCCAGCTTTTCCTAATGCTATTTTCTCTCATAACCATGGTACAGGTCTTCAGTGAGTATGATACTGCCTTCAGAAGAGCAAAAATTGGTATTGGAGGGAGAAAATAATCTTGTTTTAATGTACTGTTATGCATGCAGTGTTCCTGTGGTATTAACATTTCATGGGGAGCATTAGTGATAAGGAAGGTCTACAAAGGGCTCTTAGAATGAAAAAGTTGGGACACACAGCTATAATTAATTGTGCCTAAGAAAACCAGGAATTGACACTAGTATGCTAACTCGGGTACATGTCTTAGTTGAGCTATACCAAATTTTACATGTGTGTGTGTGTAGTTCTATGACATTTTATTACATATGAAGACGAAAGCAACCATGATCGCAATCAGCATACAGAACTGTTCTGTCACCACAAAGGAAACCCCTCATGTTTCCTTCTAATAGTCACACTGCCTCCTCCACTCGTTCCTGGCAACCAATGACCTGTTTTCCATCACTCTAATTTGTCAATTTAAGTGGAATCATGTAATACGTAGCTCTTTGAGGTGGTCTTTTTTTCATTCAACATAATACCCTTGAGATCCATTCAAATTGCTGCTGCTGTTGTATGTTAGTAGTTCTTTGTTTTATTGCTGAGTAATATTCCATTATGTTGATGAACTGGTATTCATTCACCCATTGAAGGACTTTTGGGTTAATTCCAAGTTTTGGCTATTACAAGTAAAGCCTCAGTGAACATGTGTATACAGGTTTTTGTGTGAACATCTTTTCATTTCTCTGGGCTAAATCCTGAGGGGTGTGCTGGGTCATATGGTAAATACATGTTTAACTTTATAAGAAACTACCTGATTATCTTTCAGAATGGCTGTGCAATTTAATGTTCCCACAGCAATGTATGAGAGATCCGGTTACTCTGCATCCTTGTTAGCACTTGGTATTATTATTATTATTATTATTATTATTATTATCATTTTAGCCATCTTAATAGGTCTTTAGTGATAACTTTTGTAACCTTAATTTGGATTTCCATAATGACTAATGATGTTGAGCATCTCTTCATATGCTTATTTGCCATACTTATATCTCCTATCTAGTGGTTGTTCAAGTCTTTTGCCCATTTCTAAATGGATTGTTTTCTTACTGTTGGAGTTTGCAGAAATCTTTATATATTTTGAATACAAGTCCTTTTTTAGATATGAGATTTGCAAATAATTTTTCCCATATGTGGCTTGTTTTTATCCTTCTAAAAGCAGTGTTTGTGGAGTGAAAGTTTTTAATTTGGATGAAGTAGAATTTCTTTTTCTCTTCTCTGAATCATGAGTTTGTGTCATATATAACTCTTTGATTAACTCTGGGTCATGAAGATTTTCTTCTGTAGTTTCTTATAGAAGTTTTTTCCTTTAACTTTTTATTTTGAAACAATTACAGACTCACAGGAAGTTACAAAAAAAAATACTATATAGAGTCCTATGTGCCCTTCATGCTACTTCCCACAATGCCTCTTGTATAATGGTAGTATAATATCAAAAGCAGGAAATTGAAGCCGGTGCAATACTATTAACTGGACTATATACCTTTTCAATTTTCACCAGTTTTTATCTATATATGCAATGTGTGTATATAGTTCTATGCAGTTTTATTCTATGTTCCTGTTCCTATAAAGAAAGCATTCAGTGTTTTACTATTAAGTGTGATGTTAGTTATAGGGTTTTTGTAGGCACTCTATTAGGTTCCTTTCTGTTCCTAGTTTATTGAAAGTTTTGTTTGTTTTTAATGAATGGTATTGAATTTATTAAATGTTTTTTCTGCTTCAGTTGACGTGATTCATACGTTTTTCTTCTTTTTGACTATTAATCACATTGATTGATTTTCGGATAGTGAACCAGCTTCACATCTTTGGAATAAACCCAACTTGATATGATGTATTTTTATTTTTCTATATTCCTGGATTTGATTTACTAATATTTTGTTGAGAACTTTGAGTCTGTATTCATGAGGACTATTGGTCTGTGTTTTATGTTTTTAATATTGCCTTTGCTTTTGATATCAGAGCAGTGCTGGTCTCATAAAATGTGCTAGGAAGAGACTAGAAATGGTGTTATTCTTTAAATATTTCGTAGACTTTGCCAGCGAGGACATTTGGGCCAGTTTTCTTTTCTTTTTTCCCCTAAAAAAACCAAAAACCTGAAACTCTTCAGTAATGAAGGTATCATTTGTTTGCCTGTTGTCAATTTTACTGATTTCTGCTCCTATTTTATTTATTTGCTTGTTTTAGGTTCTTTTTGATCTTTCTCTAGTTTTGTCAGATAGAAATGTAGAGTGTTGGTTTGAGACTTTTTTTTTTTTAAGTTTATTTATTTATTTTGAGAATGAGAACATGAGCTGGGGAGGGGCAGAGAGAGAGAGAGAGAGAGGGAGAGAGAGAGAATTCAAAGCAGGGTCCTTGCTGTCAGAGCAGAGCCCAAAACAGGGCTCCATCTCACAAACCGAACTGTGAGATCATGACCTGAGCTGAAATCAAGGGTCTGATGCTCAACTGACTGAGCCACCGACTGAGCCACCCAGGTGCCCCAAGAGACTTTCTTTTTTAATATGAGCATTTATTGCTATAGATTGCCTACAAGCACTGCTTTAGCTTTTAGTAAGTTTTGTTTTTATTTTCTTTCAGGTCATTGTATTATTCTACTCTCCTTGATACTTCTTCAACCTAGGAATTCTTTAGAAGAGTGGTGTTTAATTTCCAACTGTTAGGAAATTTTTCCTGCTACTTTCTGTTCTTGGTATCTAGTTGATTCCATTATGGTCAGAGAAAATACTTTCAATTTGTTGATATTTCACTTGATTTATCTATAATGGTTTTTAATTTTTTTTTTTTTTTAGTGGTTGTAAAGATTATAGTGTATGTGTATAGTTTATCACAGTCTGTTAGCATGAACATTTTATCATGTAAGTGGAATATAGGTAATCTTGCTACCCCCAAAGTTTACTTTACCCTCTCCCCTTTACGGTATAGTCATTTTTTTTTTTTTAATTTTTGTTTTATTTTATATTTGAAAGAGAGAGAGAGAGGGAGAGAGACAGAGCATGAGCAGGGGAGGGGCATAAAGATGGAAACGGAATCTGAAGTAGGCTCCAGGCTCCACGCTCTCAGCACAGAGCCTGATGCAGGGCTTGAACCCATGAACTGCGAGATCATGAGCATCCTAGTCTTGATTTTGGCTCAGGTCATGATCTCGTGGTTCCTGATATCAAGCCCTGTGTTGGGCTCCCCACTGACAGTAGGAAGCCTGCCTGGGATTGATTCTGTCTTCCTCTCTGTCTCTGCCCCTCCCCCACTCGCACTCTCTCCTTCTCTCTCTCAAAATAAATAAACATTAAAAAAGAATATTTAAAACTCAAGGAAAGAATAGTTTCTGTTGCCTTTTCTTTGTTCCTGTTGTTCTGAGTTTCCTTTTGTTACCATATCCTTCCTGTCTGAATAACTTCCTTTAGCCATTGTTTGAGAATAGGTCTGCTGGCAAGAAATTACCTTAGCTTCTCTTCATCTCAGTTGTCTTTATTTCATCTTCAATCCTAAAAAAAAAATCCTTTGTCCTTTGAATCTTTGTTCTACTATATGTCTCTCCGATATTTTGAAGATTTTTCTTTGCCTTTCATTTTCAGAAGTTTTATTATGATGTGTTTCTTTAGGTTTTTAACTGTTTTTCTTGAATTAATAGGTTTATGTCTTTTGCCTCATTTAAAAAAATTTTTTTTAATATTTATTTTTAAGAGAGACAGACAGAGAGAGAGAGAGAGAGAGAGAGAGAGAGAGGGAGGGAGAGATGGAGCATGAGCAAGGGAGGGGCAGAGAGAGAGGGAGGCAGAGAATCTGAACCAGGCTGCGTGCTGTCAGCACAGGGCCCGATGTGGGGCCGGAACTCACAAACCTTGAGATCATGACTTAAGCCAAGGACAGATGCTTAATCTGCCATCAGGCACCCCTCTTTTGCCTCATTTGGAAAGGTTTCAGCCATTATTTTTTCAAGTATTTTGTTAGCTCTGCATTCTTTTTTGTTTTTTTCTCAGACTCTGGTAAAATAAGTGATAGACTTTTTTTTTTTTTTTTTTAATTTCTTTTATTCTTTGACCTGCAGGTCCCTGAGCCTTATTTAGCTCATTTTTTAAAAAGCTTTATTTTATTTTGTCATCTCCATTGGAATTTTGTATATTAATCTTATATCTGGAAACCTTATTAGTTCTATAGCTTTTTTGTAGACTCTATTGGATTTTCTAGATAGATGATCTTTTATTTTTCTTACTCTATTAGACTGTCTAGAATGTCAAGTATAATGCTGAGTAGAAGTGGCAAGAGCAGACTTCTTTACTTTGTTCCATATCTTAGAGGGAAAACATCAGCAAGTGGGTTTTTTTCTGTAGATGTTATTTATCATGTTCAGGAAGTTTCCTTCTGTTGCTACTTTACTGAGATTTTATTAGGAATGGATGTTAGATTTTTGTCAGATGTATGTTATGTGTCTGTTGTGATAACCGTATGTTTTTCCTTTTTTAGCTTTTTAATCTGATGAATTAGATTTATCAATTTTTGAATGTTAAGTCAGTCTTGCAGTCCTGGAATAGACTTCATTTAGTCATGAAGTATTATCCTTCTTTATACTATTGGATTTTAAATTGCCACTCTTTTTTTTTTTTTTTTTTTTTAAGATTTTTACATCTATGCTTATGATGGGATATTATAGATTTCTTTAATGTCTTTGCCTGGTTTTGGTATCCGGATAATGCTGGCCTCAGCAATTTTTTTTAAGAGTGTATGGAATTGGTATTATTTCTTTTTTAAATGTTTGGTCATATTCATGTGCAGCTTTCTATGTCTGGAATTATTTTTTGGGAGAAGGCTTTTAACTACAGATTCAATTTCCTTTTTTTTTTTTTTTTTTTTTTATGTTTATTTGTTTATTTATTGAAAGAGAGAGGGAGAGAGAAAGAGCAAGCCAGGGAGGGGCAGAGAGAGAGAGTGGGAGAGAAAAATCCAAGTAGGCTCTGCACTGTCAGCATAGTGAAAACGAAAGAAGGTTTTCCTTGCCTAAAAATCTGTAGCATCTTCCCATTGTTCTCAGGATAAAATTCAAACGCAGGGCTTGAACCCATGAACCGTGAGATCATGACCTGAGCTAAAACCAAGAGTCCGATGCTTAAGGAGCTGAGCCACCCAGACGGCCTGATTCATTTTTTTTAATAGATACAGGGCTGGAGTGGTTCTCTATCTATGTCTTCTTGAGTTAGCTTTGGTTGTTTGTGCTGTTAATTTTATTGGCTTACATTTAAAGATTATTTGAGCACATTATCATTTAAAAATCATTGTTTTAGAGTTTATTTCAAGAGAGAGAGCCTGCTCCTGTGCACATGCAAGTGGGGGAGGGGCCGAGAGACGGGGAGAGAGAGAATCCCAAGCGGGCTCCACAGTGTCAATGCAGAGCCTGACATGGGGCTTGATCCCACGGACCATGAGATCAGGACCTGAGCCAAAATCGAGTCAGATGCTCAACCGACTGAGCCACCCAAGCGCCCCCAAAATGTGTGTCATTTTTAATGTTCGTGATAGCTCTCTTTTCTTGGCTAGTGTTTATCAATTTTAATAATCTTCTCAAAGCACCAGCTTTGGTTTCATTGCTCTTCTGTATCGTTTTGTTTATTTTCTATTTTATTTGTTTTGGCTTTGATCTTTATTATTTATTTTCTTTTGTTTGCTTTGTTTAGTTTGTTCTTTTTCTGGTTTCTCAAGGTGGAAGCTTAAGTCGTTGATTTAAGACCATTCTTCTTTTCCAATGTAGACTTGTAGTGCTGCAGATTTTCCTCTCAGTACTGTTTTAACTGTCTCACACAAATTATGATATGTTTTCACTTTCATTTATTTCAAAATAGTTTATTTCCCTTTTGATTGCTTCTTAGCTGCATGGGTTATTTAAAAGTGTGTTATTTGTGGCGGGGGGGGGGGGGGGGGCGGCACCTGGGTGGCTCAGTCAGCTGACCGTCTGACTTTGGCTCAGGTTGTGACCTTGCAGTTAGTGAGTGTGAGTGCTGTGTAGGGCTCTGTGCTGACAGCTCAGAGCCTGGAGCCTGCTTTGGATTCTGTGTCTCCCTCTCTCTCCGTCCCCCACTCATGCTCTGTCTCTCTCTCTCTCTCTCTCTCTCTGTCTCTCTCTCTCTCAAAAATAAATAAACATTAAAAAATTTTTTTAGGGGCGCCTGGGTGGCGCAGTCGGTTAAGCGTCCGACTTCAGCCAGGTCACGATCTCACGGTCCGTGAGTTCGAGCCCCGCGTCGGGCTCTGGGCTGATGGCTCAGAGCCTGGAGCCTGTTTCCGATTCTGTGTGTCTCCCTCTCTCTCTGTCCCTCCCCCGTTCATGCTCTGTCTCTCTCTGTCCCAAAAATAAATAAACGTTGAAAAAAAAAATTTTTTTTAAAGTGTGTTACTTGGTTTCCAAATATTTGGAGATTATTAAGACATCCTCCTGTTACTGATTTCTAACTTAATTACGTTGGTGTCGGGGAACATACTTTGTAGGACTTGAATTCTTTTAATTTATTGAGATATTTTTCATGGTCTAGACTATGGTTTATCTTGGTTAATATTCAGCTCTTATTAAGTGGAATATTCTATAAATGGGTCAAATTAATTGATGATATGGTTCAGATACTTTGTAGTTTTAACATGTAAATTTAAATTCATGTTTTATATTACATTTGTGCATCATGAGTTCATTTTTATTTTACCTGAGGATATTCTCTCTTATTTCTTGTGGCAGATTTTGTTTCACCAAGGTCACAACATTGGGCGCTTGGGTGGCTCAGTTGGTTAAGTGTCCAACTTCAGGTCATAATCTCTAATCTCGTGGTTTGTGGGTTTGTGCCCTGCATCAGGCTCTGCACGGACAATGCAGAACCTGCTTGGAATTCTCTCTCTCTGCCCCCGTCCTGTGCTCGCTTGCGCTCCTTATCCTCTCTCTCTCTCTCTTTCTCTCTCTCTCAAAATAAACTTAAAACACAATTAAAAAAAAAGGTCACAACATTATCTTGCATTCCTCATGCTCTTCTGTAATGTGGCCTTGCAAGAAAGAATGGCGACCTAATTTCCCTGTGCTTGGGTATAGCCTGTCCTTGGCGACTCGATCAATGTAGTACCTACCGTAGAAATGATGCTTCATGGCTTCTGTGACAGGGTCAGAAAGGTTAAACCTACAGCTTTCACTTGGTTTTCCTGAAACACTTACTCTCTAGACAATTCCTTTTCACATTCCTACCTCTCCTGACCTACCTGTTACTGTGCCAAGCCAAACCGAATGGAGAGGCCTTGTGTAGGTGCTCTAGTTTACAGTCCTCACTGGGCCTGTTCGTCAGCCAGTTCAGCCCAGATGTCAAATACACAAGTGAAGAAAGAGGTCCTCTTCGAAGTAGGTCTTCCAGACTCAGCTTTTGCAGCTGTTGAAGTCAATACCAGTCATTTGACTCTTCCTAGATGAGGTCCCAGATACTGTGAGGCAGAGGGGAGTCAGTTCTGCTTTTCCTTTCCAAATTACTAACCTGTAGGATCTCTCTCTATAACAAAATGTTTGTTTTATACCACTATGTTTGATTGGTGGCTTATCAGACAACAATAGGGATCACTTCTTTTCAGTAGGGTATGCGAGAGGTAAATGTTTCAGTCCCTTCATATCTGAACTTCATTCTTAATTGGTTTTGGGATTCTTGGTTATAAAATAATGCACTCTCAGAACTTTGAGGTTACTTCTCCGTTGTCTTCATGCATCCATGGCTTGCCAGTGAAACATGATGTAAATCTGATGCTCATTCCACGGTGAGGGTAGTGTTTTCTCCCTCTTGAAGCTTTTAGGATTTTTGAGCTTCAGACATTTCAAAGTGCACGTAGATAATCTCTGATCCATTTCTGTCTGAGGACTCACATCTGTTTATTTACCTCAGTATATTACTTTAAAATCTTTTTTTTTTTCTTTTTTTACTCTCTTCTCAAGATTTGGATTCTTATTGATTCATTACAGTTGGTTTCTCCCTTTCACTGTGTTGTCCATCCAATTTAGGTGATCCTCGGCTGTTTTATTGTTGGTTTTGTTTGCTTTTTGACATGCCCTTTTACACTGTCTGCAGATCCTCTATCAGTTCGTAGCTGCCCGCATCCAGAGATTGTTGGGAATCGCATAGTACCAGGGAAAGTGGAGGGGTTCCTGGTCTTCCTAGGTGTCGCTAGATACTGGGAAATTTTCTGACCCTTTGGGGATGGATACATGTATTTACTTCTTTTACCCATGGGTCTGGAGGCAGCAGAAGAGGTGATCCATTTGCTCCTACTGAGGTATTTCAACCGATTATGCTTTGGTTTTCTTCAGGGAAGTCTCTTGCTGCCCATGTTTGCTGCTTCGGTGCATGGAGCAGTACCTACTTTTGGCATCAGTTTTTTTCCCTCGGAAAAACCTGTGGGTATATGATTACCTCCTTTAATCCGATCTCATCTGCCTTTTGTCTTTCAAAGAGATTCCTGATCATTTTGATTTTTCTGACGACACCGGCCCAAGCTACATCGGAGTAGCTTTTTTTTTTCAGGACTCTCTATGAATTTAAGACACTGGTAGGACCCTGGAGCAGGTGTTCTGTCTACCATTTTAGTCTAATTGTGGTAGTTTTGTTTAAAATGCACAGAAATCTCACATGCTGTTTTTATGTGCACATACAGTTCTACTTTTTCTTCTTCTGACGGTTCTTTCTTTCTTAGGCTACTCTTATTACCAGGTTGAGAATCTCTTCATCTTGGATCTCTTCATCTATCCTTGGATCTCACTATTGATAAAAATTCTCTTTTTGTGGGTTGTATTAAAAAGCAAAATTATACTGTTTTAGTTTATGACTTTAATTTTGACAAGATTGCGTGGAATAGGTTATCAAATAAAGTGTTACAATATAGCTTGCAGAAATTTTTAGAAAGACACTGTCTATGTCCCACATTTTTTTCTGTTGTGTATAAGAAATATTTAGAATGATTTTTAGTGACGAAAATAGCCACAATTTTATGAGGTTTTAAGAGTCAGTTTTTAGTATGTTTGTATAGGCTTTTATTTTGAATAAACCAGAGTGTTTATTTCTTCCCTAAACTGGTGATTTAATTGAAACTTCACTATATTAAAGATCTTTTTTTTTTTTTTTTCCAGAGCAGCATCTCAGACATGTCGAAAAGGATGTTTTGATCCCTAAAATAATGAGAGAGAAAGCCCGAGAGAGATGTTCTGAACAAGTTCAAGGTAAGATTCAAATATTCATATAAAGATCAAATACATTTTTTATAATATGATCTGAATTTAATCCTTAGCCTTAGAGTCAAATAGTCAATGAATTAATATGTATGAATTGTTTCTCACCCTTTCACTGAGATACCAATATTTCAGCTTTCAGAACTTCCAGACGGTGTTCAATTCATTTACAATTTAAAAATATTCTCCCAAATTACTAAGAAAAAATATTTTTTTCCCAGAAGTACAGTTGTATGTAGAGAAAAACTTGTTATGAGTATTTTAGAGAAACAAGTTATTCTGGCGATTTTGATAGGGAAAGAAGAAACATCGAATGTAACATGTACCTGTTTTTTCTTCATCAACATATTCACACAGACATATATATTCTAAGATGATTTTCTTTGAGGTCATTGTCTATTATTGAATTGTTAATGGAATCCCAATAGTACTTACAATGAGGCCGGGTTTTTTTTGTTTTTGTTTTTATTTTTTCTTCTCTGTATTTTACATCTCTGAGTGAAAGATATTTCTGTAAATGCATGCACAAGGCACCCACACGCACATATTTTGTTTGGAAAATGTTTCTTAACGTGAATTATTCCTGTATTCTATAAATCTAGAGCTAATTGTTGATTAATATATAACATTTAGTGAAAAAATGTAAACGGAGCAGCAGAAGGTGAAAAATGAGACCACAAATGGTGGGTAATTAGAAAAGCAGACGCAGTATTACTGCAGAAATGCCCTTTTAAGAAATTCTACCTCATGGAATGGCCATCTAAAAGAAGTAGCAAAGTTCTGCTGATGCAGACTGTTTTTCTGGCTGCGGGGCCACTTTTCCCTGTAGTCTCTTCCTCCTTGAGGGACCTCAGTGATTCTTTGTGAGGACGATGGGCTGCAGTTCCATAGCAAGTTTCTCGACAGCAGAGTCAGGCTCTGTCAACTGTGTTTCGGGACTGTGTCAACAACGTTTGGATGCTGGGAACATTTCTGTCCCTTTGATGCTCTTCTTTGAGAATGACCTTTGGAATCGATGGGAGCAGTGAAAGAGTAATTTCTCAGAGCGGACCTTGTGTGATGATCATTTCTGTTTCTTAAATGACTTCCCATGACCGATTCCAGTTTGAGAGCCATTCATAAATTAGATTTAAATTAAATCCGTCCATAAATAAGTATATTATCAATAAGTTGATAGTATCATTCTGCGATACTAGCTTTGCTTTCACCATGAATTAGTTGTTTAATCAGAGCACCTCCCTTCCACACCCACACCCCCAGGTGTCAGGAGAAATTAACCCATTGCCACCTGCAGACAGGGTTTGGTGCCACGCTGGCATCGGCAGGTGTCATGCTGATCATCTCAAGAGGTAATCCTCCACTTGCCTCAGAACTTAAAAAATAACTAACTAAATATCCTGACTCAGGTGAGGGAGGAAAAAAATTAACGTGTAATGAAGTTACAGGGTTAACTTGTCACTACTAGGAAAATTTACTCATTACTGATAATTGGTCCAAAGTGATGAATATGAGCTATATTTATGGTGTTTTTAACACATTACTCTGATATCTAGAATGAAATAAACCTAGCTAATTCAATTATAGATTGAGGTTTTACTCACATGGTTCAGATGAAAATGCAGAATAATTAGAGTTTGGGTTTCAGAACTGCCTTTTCTTACTCTTAGTTAATGTAACTGTGTGTTTGGTTTTTGAAATGAAGGAAAGAGAGTATAACTTTAAAATATTTATTAGTTTGTGTTGCACAACTACTATCATAATGGTACAGAAAAATTTTTACTCTTTTTAAATATTTAGATTCTAGTTTACAGATATGGTAAAATTGGTTTCAGGTGTAGAATTTAGTGATTCATCACTTCTTTATCAAAAGTTAAGTTTTTCAGGCATTGCCTTGGTTAAGCTTTTGTTTTTTTTAAATATGCTTAAAATCTTCAGAAGACTGAAAGCATCTTAAAATTTGAGATCTGCTTGGGTTACTTCAATGCATTTGTCTCTATGAGAACATGTTTTAACTATTGGTTTTTGAATATTTGAATATTTTATAGATAATTGTATATTGATTTTTTTTTTTTTTAGGCCGTGTGGTCCAAAACAGAGTTAGAGAATCTAAAACTCATTATTTTATAAACAATAATCTTTAGTATTCTTCCTGCCTAACCATGTGATTTAGTAAAGAACATACAGTGGTATCATATGCTTAAGTAGTAGCAGAACAGCTGCATTTGAACTGAACAATAAGATGTAATTTAGAATCAGGACACTTCCCTTGTAGTTTATTTACTGTTTACGGCCTTTGCTTTATTAAATACATATAGGATTTTATATAAAAGCATTATGTGTGCTAATCGTATAGTTCTTGGATAAAAATATAGGAATTTTAATAAGTGATCTGACTTTCTGCTAAGTGCCTGAAACCTGATTATGTAGGAAAGCTTTTCTGTTTGATTTTTTTGCATGTCATTTCAACCCAGCTGATCATAAGAATTGGGTCAGACTGCCAGCAACTTAGGTTTGTGAAGGGAATGGAACAGCTTTTCCAGGGACAAAGAGAAATGAAATCACTTTCAATGAAAGAAAGATGCCTCATTATAGTCACCAACAGCAGTTATTGACAGCTACACTTCCTATTAACAAGGAGCATTTAACTAAGAGTTTGGCTGTTGGATCTTTGGACTTGATCTAATTTGCTAGCATTAATTAGTTTCTTTTGAGCACAGACACTTGGTGCTCACAGCTATAGATTTGGAGGGCTAATTAGGATAGAAAATTGAACAGAATGGGGTAAGGCATTAACCTTCAACCATTACCAGCTGGGACACTGATAAAGACCACAGAGTCCAAATGCTCCCTATTGATGTGACGAGTACCCTAATGAATATCAATTTCAGCCAGGTTGCTATATTCTTACTAGTTCTCTCTTCATTAGAATTTTTAACCAATTTCCATGATACCTTCATTATCTATATATACACTATTGGTTTTTACTATACACTGATTTAGTCTGAGTTGCACATTTCATCTTATGTTTAAACAGAATTAAAGTTTGTCTTAAGTAGCAGATCGCATTTCGAATGTTTCATTGTTACATACCTTAATACTTCTGAAATTTAACTTTTATTTACAATTACATAATCCTTATTCTACAGTGGATTTCTA
This sequence comes from Panthera uncia, assembly GCF_023721935.1. Taxonomy (NCBI): domain Eukaryota; kingdom Metazoa; phylum Chordata; class Mammalia; order Carnivora; family Felidae; genus Panthera; species Panthera uncia. The sequence continues at coordinate 141,328,672 of NC_064810.1, forward strand.
TAAAGTCGCAGTAACTTTACGATTTCAAAATAGTGAAAAGTATAACCTGAAACAAGAAAAATCTCAGGTTTTGGGTGACAGTTAAGCAGTGTTTGTGTTAAACTGGTGTCAACATGACAATCTTTGTCTTTATAAAATATGCTTTTTTGTGTTCTTTCTGAAAAGAAAAGTAGTAGTCCTCACGTTTTCTTTTGGAATTTAACTTTGATTTGATGAGTAAAGGTAGCTTGACCTAGAGATTAGATGTAGAATTGAAAATCCTGATCTTGTTATTACATAAACTTTGACAAGATCATAAACTGTTGGTAGGACATGTATCAGCAGAAGAGCAAGTGATCAACTGATTTGGATAGAAAATGAAACTTCGTAATATTCTTCTTTTGCCAGTGATACTGATGGTGAATAGAGCTGTTGACGTAAATTACCAAAGTGCATTTGTAGACGTTAGCACAATGATCACTGACTATGTTGGGAATGGAACTTAAGGAAAATTCTAGAATGTCCTGTCTCCCAGTATCCCCACTTCCCAAAAGCCAAAACAGAAATTCTCTTCCATCAAGTGTGATGGTGGAATCATTGCTTTTCTTGGATCTGGGAGTTACCAACATGTGGTGTTTTAAAAGGAAGATGCTTTGATGACCTCTGGAGGCTACTTCCACCCCGTGACTTTTTCCATGTGTTTGACTCTTTGCTAATTTAATGACTTATATTTTCTATGTTAGTAATTTAACGATTTCTATTTTCTATGTTAGTAATATCATTTGTCATATATGTTGTATGTAATACATAGTTTGTCATATATATACTATAGATCATATGTATATATTAGTAAAGTATGCATTCTAATGTTATAGTTTCTCTTCTGGAGATAGTCCATGAGAAGTAGAGTCCCTGAATTGCTGTTTTGTAAAAATTCATTGTTTTGTTGCTTTTTTTGAATTGTATAGTTGGCATTTGATATAAAGTTTACATGTTTGATAATGAATTTTGCTTTAAATATAATAACACTTTTTTTTTGTTATTGCTATGACACTTCAAGACCAAAAAAGTACTCTTGGGATGTACTGGGGTGGCCTGTACAGGGATGTACTGGGGTGGCCTGGATCGGTCTTTAACCTAGGTGTATCCTCCTGCCCACTAACTCCTTTCATCCTTTGGGTCTTCTTTTACCTTATTTTAATGTTTCTTCTGTATCAGTGTCTTCTGCTGCAGTCTTTTTGATCTTCTGACCAAGAGGTTGGGTTAGTTTTTGTTGTTTTTTTGTTTTTTGTTTTTTTTTTAATGTTCATTCATTCATCCATCGATTCATTCTTGAGAGAGAGAGGGAGGGAGGGGCAGAGAGAGGGAGTGAGAAGGAATCCCAAGCAGGCTCTTCACTGTCAGTGCAGAGCCCTGAGTGGGGCTCAAAGTCACAAACGGTGAGATTCTGACCTGAGCCAGAATCAAGAGGTGGACACTTAATCTTCTGAGCCACCCAGGTGCCCCAGCTGGGGTTACTTCTAAAGAAATTATATAAAGCGTAAGGAAGCATGGATTGTTCACTTCTTTGAATCATTGCAGAGCAGTAGTGAACACAGAAGCTTGAAAAACTGCCTGACTTCTGTCAGTCACATGCAATTAAATATGTCACATTTTGCTGAATCCCAAAGAATGTGAGCTGACGATAAAATCAAATTAAGAATACTTTGGATATTCTTTAGGATGTCTACAGGCAGAAAACTACCAAAACATTCGTAAAACAAATTGGAGGGCTGTAGACTGGTCAAAGTAATCAATCTATCCAACTGTGTTACTCGAACCTGCCAAAAACTTTTCCTTTGTTTGAATGGTGCTATTATTGCCACATATATTTTTGCCATTTAGTAGTAGTAGTTCACCAATGTTGACGAACGCTGAAGTGGAAATGCAGCTATTTTGGATAGACTAGGAGGGTAGTATATAAAATCTCCAAACATGATTCATATCTGTTATGTATAAGATTATGCTATGTACTCTAAGAAATATAGAGCATTAAGGTACAGCTCTACAGAGAAGAACTCTGCACCTGCAACTGTGGCAGGGCTCTCCACAACCCCTGCTGGGTTTGGCGATTTGCTAAGAGGACTCACAGGACTCATCACATACTCATACTCATGGCTAAGATTTATTACAGGCAAAGGACACAAGCAAAACCAGCAAAGGAAAAAGGCACATGAGATGAAGTTCGGAAGAAACCAGGCTCAAGCTTCCAAGAGTCCTCTCCCCAATAGAGTCGCTCAGGATGTGCTTAATTCCTCCAGTGTTGAACTATGACAGCATGTGTGAAATGTTGTCCAGCAGGGAAACCCATTAGAAGCAGAGTTTTTATGAGGAGTTTGTCACATGGGCATCCTTTGGTTAGCATTACCAAAATTTCAGACTCCCAGAAGGAAAGCAGGTGTTCTGCATAAACCATATGGTTTGCACAAACAGTTTAGACACGGTGAGCCACTCTTAGCAGTTAGAGAATGGTGGGAACACTCCCAAAATCCAAGTTGTCAGGCACCGGCTAAAGGCCAACCGTACAAACAGGCTTTTCTGAGGATGGCAGCGTCAGTCCCACCATGTTTCTCCCCTGTCTGCCATGGACGTAATACAAATTAATTGCCAATAAGTATCTGTGTATGCCTATCAGTCCTGCTGTCATGACATTCGCTGCATGTAATAGACCTATATCTGACAAATACAGCTGAATTGTTTTTAAAACAACTGAGCAAAGTCTGTAGCGGTCGTTACTCATTGATTTAGTGGTTCTCAGTTACATTTGTTAATTCATGCCTGTATTGTAGGACTTAATGGCTTATTATGACTGTCTTGTTTCTGAATAACAAGGCAATTGTGTAATAAAATTATAATTGTACATAAATAGTCTTGAATAAATTGGCTAGTTTTCTTCTCACAGAGAAAAGTGCAATCTGTTTTAGAAGTAAGTTAAATCTTTTTTAAAAACGTTCATTTTGAGAGACAGTGAGAGCAGGGGAGGGACAGAGAGAGAGAATCCCAAGAAGGTTCTGCACTGTCAGCACAGAGCCCATCTCGGGGCTTGAACCCACAAACCGTGAGGTCATTACCTGAGCTGAGAAACCAAGAGTAGGACACTTAACCAACTGAGCCACGCAGGAGCCTTGAAGTAAGTTAAACCTTTAAATGCTAAATCTTTAAATGACTGAATTAGCTGGGAATTTTGTTGGGGCAGATGAATTTAATATTTTAAACAACTAATTTATGCAACTTATTTTTGAAGGTTTAAGTGTGAAAAGTGTACATTTGAACACAAAAGCAAAGAATTACATAACTTGAAACTTAGAAATATCATTACAGTGAATAAATATTAACACAAAATATAAGCTAACTATTCTGCCGTTACTTCATTAGCTAGTTTTTATTATATTCCTGGTTTCCTATACCTTGCCTTCCAGTGGTTTTGCTATAAGAATTTTAAATATTTCACTTTAAGAGAAATTATACTCAGATTTTTGGAGTACCATTCAATTAAACAGATACAGAAATTTTAATCTGAAGCCCATAAACAAGTTTATCTGGCATCATATTTAATATATTTAATATATTTAATACATTGGTTTTCTCCAATGTGTTTATATTTGATAATACTGTTTGCAAATATTTTAGTGTCAGTCAATGATTGTATCACTAAAATACGTTTTTATAAGCAAAAACAGACTTTTCACGTTCCTTTATTTTTTTATTTATTTTTTTTTAATTTTTTTAACGTTTTATTTATTTTTGAGACAGGGAGAGACAGAGCATGAACAGGGGAGGGTCAGAGAGAGGGAGACACAGAATCCGAAACAGGCTCCAGGCTCCGAGCTGTCAGCACAGAGCCCGATGCGGGGCTCGAACTCACGGACCGCGAGATCATGACCTGAGCCGAAGTCGGCCGCTTAACCGACTGAGCTACCCAGGCGCCCCTCACGTTCCTTTAAACAGTTGAATGGAACCTCAGGGTTATATGGAACATGAGTCATTCAAAAATGTTTAGTGAGTATTTCCTAGCCACCATTATGTGAACAGTGAATAAAGCAGACAAAAATTTTTTACCGTTATGGACCTTACATTTCAACGGAGGGAGATAAATATTGTAGGTTATTATAAATACAAGTGATGTGGAGAAAACTAAAGTTGAGTGAGGGCCGTGGGGAGCACTGGTGCTAGAATGGGGCAGCAGTTTTTAGTAGGTGGGCAACGTAGGTCTCACCGAGGGACGTTTGCACAAAATTTGTGACAGGTGACGGAGTGAGATGTGCAGGCGTCTCTGGGAAGAGTGATGTGAACAGTACTTGCAGACATTGAAGCACTAGACAGAGCTGGCATGTTTGAGGTCCACCTGAAAGATCACTGTGGTGAGGTGGAATGAGTGAGGAGGAGAGGGAAAAGTGAGGGGTTCAGCAGGGTGATTGGGGGCAGAATAAAGTACCTAGGACTTACAGGTACTAGGAAGAGAAATGGAAAACTTGGATGGCTTAGAGCAGTGGAGAGAGACAGGGTCTGATTTACTGTTTAATAGCAACTGCTCTGTTAAGTATAAATGCGGTAGGGACAAGGGCAGAATCAGGGACACCAGTTTAAGAATGTGATTGTGATAATCCAAGAGGCAAGTGATGGTGGATTAAAAGGGTGGCAGCAGTGGAGATGATGAGATTGCACATCCCAGGCACCTGGGTGGCTCAGTCAGTTAAGTGTCCAACTCTTGATTTCAGCTCAGGTCATGATCTCGCGGTTCATGAGATCAAGCCCTGCTTTGGGATCTGTGCTGACAGCACAGACCCTGTTAGGGATTCTCTTTCTCTCTCCCTCCCTCCTCTCTGCCCCTCCCCCACTTGTGTGCACTTTCTCTCTTTCTCTCTCCAAATAAACCTTAAAAAATAGAATGAGCACATCCAAGATATAATTTGAAGATAAGAGGCCACAAGGAAAGACATAACTACTCCCTGTTATTGTCCTGAACAAGTAAAAGGATGAAATTGTAGTTAGCAGAGATGAGGAAAAATGTGTGTGGAGAAATATTATTATTTTAGTTCAGTTTTTAGTGATTGATATATTAAGAGTTTAGTTTTGGACAAGTTAACTCTTGAGATGTCTATTAGGCATGTAAGTTTGAAACCATTGTATTAAACAGTAGCAAAAATTAATCATTGTTTTAAAGGGAAACAAAGGAGTAGAATGTTTATCCAACTGCGGTGGTTCTGGTGTTTTTCCAATATTTTTATGTAAATAATGCAAGTTCTCCTAGGGTACATTTGGCACACAATTTTAACTTGAACGATACTAGATTAAAAGCTAACATTTTTATTTCTTGGTTTTCCTTTAAGATTCCACATAGACCACTTCCCTTCCGGAGTAAATCATAATTGCACTGACTTGTTAATTTAACAAACTATGCTTCAGTACTAGTGGGGAAAGTAATGGTGCTAAGTACTGAGGGGAATATGAGGTTGTGGTCTCATACCACAATGAAGAGATTAAGTTACCCATTCAGTATCGTAGGACTTGTTAATATGTCCTAGTTGATATTAGAATCCAGGTATCTTAATTCCCAGCTTAGTGCTGGAATTAACATACCATTTAATTGTCAGACGTTGCAAATATAGTTTATCTATGCTGACTTTAATCGGTTGGAAGTGGCTGCCTCGCATACTGTGAAGGGGATCAATCAAAAACAGCGTCAGGTGCCTGGGTGGCACAGTCATTTAAACATCCAACTCTTTTTTTTTTTTTTTTTTTTAATTTTTTTTTTTCAACATTTTTATTTATTTTTGGGACAGAGAGAGACAGAGCATGAACGGGGGAGGGGCAGAGAGAGAGGGAGACACAGAATCGGAAACAGGCTCCAGGCTCCGAGCCATCAGCCCAGAGCCTGACGCGGGGCTCGAACTCACGGACCGCGAGATCGTGACCTGGCTGAAGTCGGACGCTTAACCGACTGCGCCACCCAGGCGCCCCTAAACATCCAACTCTTGATTTCGGATCAGGTCATGACTTCTTGGTTGTGGTATTGAGCCCTGCATCAAGGCTCCACGCTGGACTTGAAGCTTGCTTGACCTTCTCCCCCTCTCTCCTCCCCTCTCTCCCTCCTCCCCCCCTCCCCCTTCCCCCGCTGCCCCCCCCCCCCACTCTCCACCTCTCTCTCTCTCTCTCTGTGTCTCTAAAATTTTTAAAAATATCATGTACCTGGTATAATTCTAATACCATTATAAATATATGTTGAAAAAAAATAAAGACATCCAAAATGTAGTAAGTATCTGGAAACATGGGACAAAGAAGGTGGATAATAGGTTGTTTCTTTTCCTCTGCATAGCATTTTCGTATTCTTCAAAATGAAAACATAAGCTTTTTTGTATCTTGCATGCACAAATAACAAGTTTGTAGCTTGATGAATTATTGTGACAGTAAACATATATGTGTAGCCAGAATTAAAGTCAGGAAATAGAAATTACCAGAAGCCAGCCTTCTTTGGGCCCTCTTTTAATCGCTCTCCCTTTTCTCCTTTGCTAAAATAGACCACATTTTGCCTGAGAACTACATAGATTAATTTGCCTTTGTTTTGATTTAAATGGAACCTTACAGTGTGTGATCTTTGGTGTCTAGCTTTGTTTACTCGAAAATTGTATTGTTAGATTCATCCATGTTTTTGTAAGTAGTAATGGTTCCTTCATTTTCATTGCTATATAGTACCATTATATGGATGTGCTATGATTTATAGCATAGAAATGGGATTTCTGGGTCATACAATGTATATAATGTCAATTTCAGCAGAAAATGTTAAACAGACTTCCAGATGACTGGAAGTATACCTGATGTTTAAAAAAAACAGCCATAAAAGGGTATGAGAGTAAAAAGAAGGAATGCTGGGTAATTTTTATTTTTATAGAATGGATTTTTAAAAAATTCTCCATAATGAACATGTAGTTTTTTAAAAAAAACTTTAAAGAATCAGATGTTATATTTAATAATACAAAACTTTAAATATAAAAAATAAAACCTTTTTATGTTCATACACTACAAACATAATAGAAAGTTCACAGATTAGGAAAATATATTTGTAATATGTGTAACAAAGGTTTGCTATCCTTAATTTATAGACTTCTTACCTGTAAGGAATTGGTGAACATCCAATTTAAAAAATAAGCAGAGCACAAAAAGGTTTTTTTTTGGATAAATTAAATTTTATTATTATTTTTTAAGTTTATTCTGAGAGAGAAAACATGAGTCAGGGAGGGGCAGAGAGAGAGGGAGAGAGAGAGGGAGAGAGAGAGAATCCCACACTGTCAGCGTGGTGCCTGACACGGGGCTCAAACCCACAAACCACGAGATCATGACCTGAGCCGAACTTGGACACTTCACTGACTGAGCCACTCAGGTGCCCTGACAAATTACATATTATTAAACAAGAAAAATAGCTGCTTTTACTTTCAGTGAGTGCATTGCAAAACACACCCTACAGTACTATATGTAACCTATAAACTTGATATGATTTAAAAGTCCGTAACAGAAGTTTAGCTTCTGGCACGGCCTAGTAGCTGTTATTGCACATGTGTTTCTGCAGAAAACAACTATAAACTATGAACAAAATATAAAAACAACTACATGAAGGCATTGGAGAGTAGACAAGAAAGCAAGTGGAAAATGGAGAGGAATCACAGTGAAGGAAGGGAATAGTACCGGGTGGGTCTCCACCCTGTAGGGTGGTTACAACTCTGACCAAATAAGCAAACAAAATAAAACCCTCTAGTCTTACTGGTCTGAAGGATCAAAAACACGGTTTGGTGTAACTACTTAGAAAACTTTGTATTTGTGCGTGATGGTGTAAGAGGAGGGGAAGGGATAAATCCCAGCAAGTTGAGAGCTAGAGAAGGTGAGCCTCATGGTGTATAAACTCTGTGTATGTCTCTGGCTCAATCTTAAACTACATGTGGAGCAAATTCCAAGCCACTCAGTTAAGGGTAAAGAACCACTGTACCTTGCAGGGGACTTCAGGTTCCACAGTTTGAGATCAGCAAATAAAATTGACTGTTTAAATGAAAACGGAAAAAAAAAAAATTTTTTTTCCCCCAAAAAGGAACAGAATCTAGGACATTTGGGTGGCTCAGTCAGTTGAGTGTCTGATTTTCCACTCAGGTCATGATCTCACAGTTCGTGGGTTTGAGCCCTCCTCGGGCCCTGTGCTGACAGTTTGCTCAGAGCCCGGGGCCTGCTTTGGATTCTGTGTCTCCTTCTCTCTCAACCCCTCCCCCACTTGTGCTCTGTCTCTCAAAAAGAAACAAGTGTAAACAAAAAATTAAAAAGAAAACAGAATCCAAACATTTTACATACATGATAGAATGCCAGATTACTCCATGTGCACAGAAACAAGAAAACACGATATATTCCCAAAAGCGATCAACAGAGGCTAACTTGAAGATAACTAAGAAGTTGGAATCAGAGAAGAATGTTAAATCAGTTATGGGAATTGCTTAAGAATGTAAAGGAAAGTATACTTGCAATGAATAAAAAGAGTAAATCTTAACAGAGAATTCAAAATGATAATAGTAAAAAAAGGCCCAAATCAAAATTTTACAACTGAAAAATACAGTGTCTGATGTAAGAACTTCAGAATGGAAATGGCAGGAATCATGACTCTAAAGATAGATCAACTGAAATACAAAAGGCAAGGAAAAGAGGAGAGATGCCTAGGTGGCTCAGTTGGTTGAGCATCTGACTCTTGATTTCGGCTCAGGTCATTGATCTCCCAGTGAGTTTGAGCCCTGCATCAGGCTCTGCACTGACAGTGTGGAGCCTGCTCAGAACTTTCGTTCTCCCTCTCTCTCTGCCCATAACACACACACACACACACACACACACACACACACACACACACACACAGACTCCCTCCCTCTCTCTCTCTTTCTCTTTCTCTCTCAAGTTAAATAAACGTTAAAAAAAAAAAAATAGGGACGCCTGGGTAGCTCAATCGGTTAAGCATCTGACTTCGGCTCAGGTTATGATCTCACAGTTTGTGGGTTTGAGCTCCGTGTTGGGCTCTGTGCTAACAGCTCAGAGCCTGGAGCCTGCTTCGGATTCTGTGTCTCCCTCTCTCTCCCTCTGCCCCTACCTCACTCGCACTCTTTTGTTTCTCTCTCAAAAATATAAATAAGCATTAAAAAAATTTTTTTAAATAATAAACAATAAAAAATGATTTAAAAAGATGAATGGACTCTCAGTGATCTGCAGAACGGTATACTAAGGACCTTTATATAATTGGAATTGCATACTCAGCATAATAACTACAGTTAAAACACTGAAAATACTAACCACATACCTGCCCACCATGACCCAACAGCTTTACTCAGGAGAAACGAATCATTTCAACACAAGTTTTCATTTCTGTATAATAATACTTATGGTGGTTTATTTACAAGTGCCAAAAATGGAAAATAGCCAAGTATTTCTTAAAAGGAGAAAGGATAGTCCAGTTGTGGCATACACGATGGAATACTGTTCAGCAACACAGTTGAACAAACTATTGTTATATACTACACAGATGAATCTCAAAACTATTATTCTGAGTGAAATATAAAAAAAGTATAAAAGCAGATACTTTTAAAAATATGTTCTAGAATAGACACAGTTGATACTGTGTTCTAGGATAGGCTAAACTAATCCAAACTGCACCATTAGGGTAGGAGTGGGACTGATTGGAAAGGAACTTTGAAGGAACTTACTGGAGTGATTTTTAATGTTCTGTATTTTGTTGGTTTGTGATGCAAAGGTATATTCTTTGTTTCATTGAGTTCTGTACTTAAGATTTATTTCCTTGGGGGCACCCATTTATTTCCTTGGGGCTCAGTCAGTGAGCGACTTCAGCCCAGGTCATGATCTCATGGTTCATGGGTTCAGGCCCCACCTCAGGCTCTGTGCTGCCAGCTCAGAGCCTGGAGCCTGCTACAGATTCTGTGTCTCCTTCTCTCTCTGCCCCTCCCCTGCTTACTCTCTGTGTCTCTGTCTCTGTCTCTCAAAAATAAACATTAAAAACATTTTTAAAGAAAGATTTATTTCCTTGTTTATAAATGTTTTCTAATAAGAAAAAAGTAAACAAGTATAGAATTCTAATCCTGTCCACGATAAAAGTATCTGTGGATAAGAAAACACATGTAGTGTATAATGTTGAGGTTTTGGAGAAGCAGGTATTTACGCTGCTGGCTAGGAATACAGATCAGCACAGTGTCATGAAAAGGGTTAATGGATTTTTTTCTTTTAAGTTTTTATTTTAATTCCAGTTAGTTAACATACAGTGTTATATTATTTTCAGGTGTATGGTGGAGTTACTCACACTTCCATATACCAGCCAGTACATGCCAAGTGAGCTCCTTAATCCCCATCACCTACTGAACCTGTCCCCACCAACCTCCCCTCTGGTAACAGTTTGTTCTCTTTAGTTGAGTCTGTTTCTTGGTTTGTCTCTCTCCCCACCCCCACCTTTGCTCCTTGGTTTTGTTTTTTTTTAATTACACATATATGTGAAACCATATGGTATTTGTCATTCTCTGGCTGCCTTATTTCAGTTAGCATAATACTCTCTAACTCCTTCCATGTCATTGCAAATGGCAAGATTTCATTCTTTTTTATGACTGAATAATATTCCATTGTATATATCACATCTTTTTCAATTCATCAATCCACAGACACTTGGGTTGCTTCCGTAGTTCGCCTGTTGCAAATAATGCTGCAGTAAACAAAGGGGTGTTTGTATCCCTTTGAAATTTGTGTGTGTGTGTGTGTGTGTGTGTGTGTGTGTGTGTGTGTGTGTGTTCGTTCTTTGGGTAAATTCCCAGTAGTGCAATTGCTGGATCATAAGGTTGTTCTGTTTTTAAGTTTTTGAGGAATTTCATAGTGTTTTCCACAGTGGCTGCACCAGTTTGCATTCCCACCAACAGTGTATAAGTGTTTCTTTTTCTCCGTATCCTCACCAACACCTGTTGTTTCTTGTGTTTTTTTATTTTAGCTATTCTGACAGATGTGAGATGATATCTCATTATAGTTTTGATTTGCATTTTCCAGATGGTAAGTGATGATGAACATCTTTTTATGTGTCTGTTGGCCATCTAGATGTCTTCTCTGGAGAAATGTTTTGTACGTGTCTTTGGTCCATTTCTAAATTGGATTATTTGGTTTTTAGATGTTGAGTTTTATAAGTTCTTTGTATATTTTAGATGCTAACCCTTAGCAGATATGTCTTTTGTGAGTATTGTTTCTGATTCAGTAGCTTGTCTTAGTTTTATCGATTGTTTCCTTCACTGTGCTGAAACTTTTTTTGATGTAGTCCCAATAGTTCATTTTTGCTTTTGTTTCCCTTGTCTCAGGAGACTTATCTAGAAGAAAGTTGCTATGGCCAATGTCAAAGAGGTTACTGCTGCCTGTGTTCTTTTCTAGGATTTTTATGATTTCAGGTTTCACATTTAGGTCTTTAATCCATTTTGAGTTTAATTAATGAATTAATTTATTTTTGAGAGAGAGAGAGAGAGTGGGGGGGGGGTGCGGAGAATCCTAAGCAGGCTCCGTGCCCAGTGTGAAGCCTGATGCAGCGATTCATCCCATGACAGTGAGATCATAACCTGAGCCAAAAGCAAGAGTTGGACAATTAACTCACTGGACCAGTGAGATCATAACCTGAGCCAAAAGCAAAGGTCAGGTGATTAACTGACTGGGCCAACCAGGCGCCCCCATTTTGAGTTTATTTTTGTGTATGGTGCAAGAAAATGGTCCACTTTTATTCTTTTGCATGTTGCTGTCCAGTTTTCCCAAACACCATTTGTTGAAGAGACTGTCCTTTTCCCAACGGATCCTGCTTTGTCGAAGATTAATTGATCATGTAGTTGCGGGTTTATTTCTAGGTTTTCTGTTCTCTTGGTCTCTATGTCTGTTTTTGTGCCAGTATCATTTTTGTGTCACTTTGTAATATAACTTGAAGTCTTTAATTGTGATGCCTCCAGCTTTTCTTTTCTTTTTCAAGATTGCTTTGACTATTTGGGGTCTTCTATGGTACTCTACAAATTTTGGGATTCTTGGTTCCAGTTCTGTGAAAAATGCAGTTGGTATTTTGATAGGCATTGCATTAAATACGTAGATTGTTTTGGGTAGTATAGACATTTTAACAATATTTGTTCTTCCAATCCATGAGCATGGAATGTTTCTCCATTTCTTTGTGTTCTTTTCAATTTCTTTCATCAGTGTTTTAGTGTTCAGAGTAAAGATCTTTCACCTCTTTGGTTAAGATTATTCCTTATTTTTATTGGGTACAATTGTAAATGAATATTGTTTTCCTAATTTCTCTTTCTGCTGCTTCTTTATTGATACATAGAAATGCTAGAGATTTCTGTACATTGATTTTGTGTCCTGTGATTTTATCAGTTTGTTTATCAGTTCTGGCAGTTTTTTGGTGGAGTCTGGTGGGTTTTCTCTATAAGGTACCATGTGATCTGCGAATAGTGGAAGTTTTACTTCTAACTGATTTGGATGCCTTTATTTTGTTGTCTGTTTGCTGTGGCTAGGATTTGGAGTACTCTGTTAAATAGAAGTGGTGACTTTGTTCTGCTCCTGATCTTAGGGGAGAAGCTCTCAGTTTTCTTTTCCTTTGAAGTTGTTAGCTGTGCATTTTTCATAAATGACCTTTTATTATGGTGTAGTATGTTCAGTCTAAGCCTATTTTGTTGGGTGTTTTTTTTTTTTTTTTAATCATGATTGGATATTGTCCTTTGTCAAATCTTTTTCTGCTCTATTGAAATGATCATATGGTTCTTATTCTTTCTTTTATTGATATGATGTACCCTGTTGATTGATTTGCAAATATAGAACCACCCTTGCAACGCAGGAATAAATCCCACTTCATCATGGTGAATATTTTTAATGTATTGTTGGATTCAGTTTGCTAGTATTTTATTGCGAATTTTTGCATCTATGTTCATCAGGGATATTGGCCTGTAGTTCTCTTTTTCAGTGGCGTCTTTGGTTTTGGTATCAGGATAATACTGGCCTTGTAGAATGAATTTTGAAGTTTTCCTTTCTTTTCTATATTTTGTAATACTGTGAGAAGAATGGATTTTAACTCTTCTTTAAATGTTTGGTAGAATTTGCCTGTGAAGCCATCTGGTCCTGGGCTTTTGTGTGTTCGGAGTTTTTTGATTAGTGATTGAGTTTCTTTGCTGATTATGGTCTGTTCAAATTTTCTACTTCTTTTGGTTTCATTTTTGGTAGTTTATACGTTTCCAGGAATTTATCCATTTCTTCTAAGTCCAATTTGTTGGCATATGTTTTTTCACAATATTCTCTTACAATTATTTGTATTTCTGTGTTTACAAATACAAAATCATTTATAATTTTATGTATTTGAGTCCTTTTCTCTGTTTTTCTTAATAAGTCTGGTTAGAGGTTTATCAGTTTTATTGATTTGGGTTTTTTTTTTTTTTGAAGAAACAGCTCCTGGTTTCATTGATCTGTTTTATTTTTTTAAATTTGTGTATTATTTATTTCTGCTCTAATCTTTATTATTTCCTTTCTTCTTCTGGTTTTAGGTTTTGTTTATTTTCTAGCTCCTTTGGGTGTAAGGTTAGGTTGTTTATTTGAGATATTTCTTGCTTCTTGGTGTAGGCCTGTATTGCTATAAATTTCCCTCGTAGAGCTGCTTTTGCAGCATCCCAACAGTTTTGGACTGTTCTGTTTTCATTTGCTTACATGTACTTTCTTTATTTCCTGGTTGATAGATTCATTGTTTAGTAGCATGTTATTTAACCTCTATGTATTTGTGGTCTTTCCAGACTTTTTCTTGTGGTTGACTTTTAGTTTCATAGCCTTGTGCTCAAAAAAGATGCATGGTTTGATTTTGAGTTTCTTGAATTTGTTGAGAATGGTAACCACATATCATTTGTTTGTTTTTGTTTTGTGGACTCGAATTTGTTGAGATTTGTTTTGTGGACTAATATGTGGTCTGTTTTGGAAGATGTCCAACATGCACTTGGAAAGAATGTATATTACATTGTTTTAGGATGGAATGTTCTGAATATATCTGTTAAATCCATGTGTTCCATTGTGTCATTCACCTTATTGGTATTCCTGGTTGATACTATGTTTAGTTGATCTGTCCATTAATATAAGTGGGTGTTCAAGTCCCCTACTCTTATTATATTATTATCGATACTTTCTTTTATGTTTATTAACTGTTTTATGTATTTGGGTGCTTCTGTGTTGGGCGCACACATATTTACAATTATATTTTCTTGTTGGATTGTCCTCTTTATTATTATAAAGTGTCCTTCTTTTGTCTCTTGTTACAGTCTTTGTTTTAAAGTCTATTTTGTCCAATATAAGTATTGCTACCCTGGCTTTCTTTTGACATCCATTTGCATGCTAGATGTTCATCTGTTCCTTCACTTTTAATCGGCAGATGTCTTTAGGTCTGAAATGAGTCTCTTGTAGGCAGCATTCAGATGGGTCTTGTTTTTGTATCCAATCTGACACCCTATGCCTTTTGATTGGAACATTTATTTACATTCAAAGCAATTTTGGATAGATATGTGTTTATTGTCATTTTATTATCTAACTTGTGGTTGTTTCTGAAGATTTTCTCTGATCCTTTCTTGTCTTTCTCTCATGTTTTGCTGATTTGCTTTAGTGATATTTTGGATTTCTTTCTCTTTATTCTTTGCATATTTATTAGTGGTTTTTGATATGTGGTTACCATTAGGTTTGTATATAACCTCTTCTACAGCAGTCTGTATCAAGTTGATGGTCATTTCACTTTGAACCCATTCTTTTCTCTTTTCCCCACATTTTAGGCATATGTTATTATATTTTATATTCTGTTTTTGTGAATGTTTGATTTTTTACAGAAATACTCATTTTTACTGCTTTTGTGTTTCCTACCTTTATGTTCATTTTTGATCCCTCCTTTCCATTTACAGAGTCCTTTCATATTTCTTGCAGGGCTGGCTTAGTGGTCATGAACTCCTTTAGTTTTTGTGTGTCTGGGAAACTCTTTTCCTCTCCTATTCTGAATGATAGCCTTGCCGCATAGTTACTTGGCTATAGATTTTTCTCATTCAGCACTTTGAATATATTATGCCATTCCCTCTAGCTTGCAAGGTTTCTGTCGAAAAATCTGCTAGCCTTATGGGTTTTCCCTTAAAAGTTAGTGTTTTTCTTTTGTCTTGATGCTCTAAAAATTTTTTCTTTATTACTATATTTTGTCAATTTAATGATCATATGTCCTGATATAGATCTGCTTTTGTTGATTTTGATGGGCGTTCTCTGTGCTTCCTGGAACTGGATATCTGATTCTTTCCCCACATTAGGAAAGTTTCTACCTGTTATTTCTTCAAATAAATGTTCTGCCCTCTTTTCTCTCTTCTTCTTCTGGCACTCCTATAATCTGAGTGTTATTATGTTCGATGGAATCCCTGAATTCCCCAAGTCTAGTCACATTTTGCATAATTCTTTTTCCTCTCTTTTGTTCAGTTTGGTTAATGTCCATTATTCTGTCTTCTAGGTGACTAATTTGTTTCTCTGCTTCTTCCATCTTACTTTCCAGCTAGCAAGCATCTTTCTCATTTCATTTATTGAGCCCTTTGTCTCTGCTGTGTTGTTCCTTATCACTGTGTTAAGGGTCTCACTCTTATCTTCCATTTTTTTCTCAAGTCCAGTGAGTATCCTTATGATCATTGCTTTAAATTCTCTATCAGGCATGTTACTTGTCTCTGTCTTGCTTAGATCTCTGGCTGTGGCCTTGTCATGTTCTTTTATTTGGGATAAATTTCTCTGTCTCATTTTGCCCGCCTCTTTGTATCTGTTTCTCTGTTAAGAAAGTCAGCTGTGTCTTTCTGTCTTGAATGTAGTGACTTTGTGCGGAAGAGATCCTTGGGTGCCTTGCAGTGCAGTGTCCCCTGTTCTCCAGAACCTGGCACTTCAGGAAAATACCCTATGTGTATTGCTTACGCCCTGCTGTTGTGTTGTAGTCACTTTTCCTTTCAGTGGAATGAATGGAGGCAGAAGGTCGCTGCCTGTGTGGGCTGTGCTTGCTCTCAGTGTTTTTAGTGGGACCCAGGCAGGCAAGCTCTTAGAGGGTGTGCCTGCTGGGGTATTTGACAACTGGATGGTGGTGTTAGTAAAATTTGCTCTGGACCACTAGTCCTATGCCTGATCTACCAAAATGCTGCTGCCCTTGGTGTGAGGCTAGGTGGGGCATGAGATGATAGCTGGCTATGGCTGGGCCCAATGTGCTTTGGTAGCTGGGGGTGTGTGTTTGGGTGCTGTGGGCAGCAGTAGCTATGCATCTGGTGGTGGATGTGGTACACATGTGCCAACAAAATTTGTCCTGAGCCCGGGACCAATGCTAGCGGGCTCTGAGTGGGCAAGTCCTCAGGAGGGCCTGGGGGGCGTGGCATACTGCTAGCGGTCTAGGTAGCAGGTGCCTGCAGCCCCGCCTCCCGTACATGCCCCTGTGTTTATGCTGGTGAGTGGGGGGAGGAATGGTGCCTGCCAGCTCCCTCATTTTAGGAGGAGTCCCTGCCTGCCCCCACCCCCCTGAAATTGGTATTAATAGATCTGTCTCCCGTTTGCCACCATTGTTTGTAAACTGCACTTTTTATGTTGCTTCTCTGCTCAGACTGCTGTTTCTTTTCTTTTTCTTTTTTTTTTAAGTATTTTTTTTTATCATGAATCACAATATCACAAGGATAAGCAGGTTTTTTAAACGTTTACTTATTTATTTTGAGAGAGAGAGGGTGCATGTGTGCCCACAGTGGGGATGGGGCAGAGAGAAGGGAGAAGAGAGAATCCCAAGAAGGCTCTGTGCTACAGTGCGGGGGGGGGCTCAGTCTCATGAACTGTGAGATCATGACCTGATCGGAGTCAAAGAGTCAGATGCTTAGCCAACTGAGCCACTCAGGTAGGTCCCCCTTGATTCCTGCCTTGAAGAGCAGTGACCCACCTATCACTCTCCCTCCAGGCTTGCCCCATGCAGAGTCAGCTGATTTCTAAAGCTCCAGGCTCCAAGTCCCACTTTTTTTTTTTTTTTTAATAAACTCACCGAATTTAGCCCCTTTGGCTTTTATTTTATTTATTTTTTTTATTTATTTTTTTTATTTTTGGGACAGAGAGAGACAGAGCATGAACGGGGGAGGGGCAGAGAGAGAGGGAGACACAGAATCGGAAACAGGCTCCAGGCTCCGAGCCATCAGCCAGAGCCTGACGCGGGGCTCGAACTCACGGACCGCGAGATCGTGACCTGGCTGAAGTCGGACGCTTAACCGACTGCGCCACCCAGGCGCCCCGCCCCTTTGGCTTTTAAAACCAAACCTGGGAGTTAGTCTTTCCTGCATGAGCTCCCAGGTGCAAGGGCCGGTTTCTTTGCCCTCTCCACGTCCACAGATTTCTCCCTCCTGCAGATAACCACCTCCACCTTTCTGACCTTCTAACCTTTCAGATACAGCTTCTTCTCTATGTTTAGTTGTGGAGTCTGTTCTGCCAGACTTCACACTGCTTTCTGGTTTATTGACTGGAATGTGGGTGATGTGTAGTTGTAAATGTGTGACTGGGTGAGCTCAGGTCTTCCTGCTCCACTATCTTCCCAAGCTCCTTCAGCTTATGAGTATTTTTTCCTAACAAAAATTCATAAATATGGCTATTGCTTAACCTAGCATTTCCAGCGGTAGCGATGTCTCTTAAGGAAATGATCAGAGATGTTCAATAAACTACACATTGTATGTTCAGTACCACATTATATGGAATATGGAATATTGCCCAAACTTAGATGTCAAAAGAGTCTGGTTGATTATATGAAATGTTATAGGACGCTGGGTGGCTCAGTCAGCGAAGTGTGTGATTTCGGCTCAGGTCGTGATCTCACGGCTCATGAGTTCGAGCCCTGTGTCCAGTTCTGTGCTGCAGCTCAGAGCCTGGAGCCTGCTTCAGATTCTGTATCTCCTTCTCTCTGCTCCTCCCCCACTCGCGCTCTCTTTCTCTCTCAAATATAAATAAACATTAAAAAAAATTAGAAAAAACGTTAAAGGAAATGATATGTATGCATTTGCAATCCTAATAAACCCATCATTGCCATGAGTCACTAGACACAATACGTCATTTTTATTCCGACGTTGGCAGTCTACAGTCTCCTGGCACAGTCTGGCCCAGTGCCTGTCTCTGTGTTTTACTGGAGCACAGCTCTGACCATCACTTCAGTATTGCCTGTGGCTGCAGTAGCAGAGTCGCTGGTTGCAGCAGAGACCGTATGGTTCACAAATCCTAAAATATTTGCCATATGACTCTTGCGTGAAAAATTTCCTGAGCCTTGGTTTAATTACATGAGAAGACACAAGAAGGGCTATCCAAAATTAACCCATTCCGTAAGCTTGGAGCACCTCCCATGAACCAAGCATTTCACATACACTACACTGTGTACATCAGTGTGACAGAAGAAGATTCAGCCCTTGTTCTTCCTGAGTTTAAGCAGGGGAGATGCTTATTTAAGCAGTCAGATTACTTACTTAATAAGTACGAGTAAGTATTCAAATTGAAATTATGGCCGATTACTAATTATGACTAATAATTATGAAGAAAGAGGGCTATAAAGTAATGCTGGCAGAAGTTACTTCTAGGTGTTGGAAGTATTGGTGATTTAAAAAATTTTTTCTCAGGGCTCCTGGCTGGCTCAGTCGATGGAGCATGTGACTTTTGATCTCAAGATTTTAAGTTTGGGTCCCGCGCTAGGTGTCGAAACTACTTAAACATAAAGTCTTTAAAGCAGAATTTTTTAAAAGCTACACTTTTTCTTAAGTTTTCTAGAATTATTTTATATTTGGCAATTATTTCTTGATTGGATTTAGACCGAGAAGATTAAGAAGATAGGGGCGCCTAGGTGGCTCAGTCGGTTGAGTGTCCGACTTTGGCTAAGGTCATGATATTGCGGTCCATGAGTTCAGGCCCTGCGTCCGGTTCTCAGAGCCTGGAGCCTGCTTCGGATTCTGTGTCTCCCTCTCTGTCTGCCCCTCCCCTGCTTGCATTCTCTCTCTCTCTCTCTCAAAAATAAGCATTAAAAATTTTTTGAAACAAAAATAAAGAAGATTAAGAAGATAACCAGACACTTGCTGAAACCTTTTTAAAACATTTTTTTAAAATACTGCTCTTAATTTACATACTTCATGTTAGTAGCATTCTTCTTACATCTTTATTGACTGCCTTTCACATGTTCAACACTGTGAGAAGTGTTACAGAGGCAGAGTAAGGAGACTTGGTTTTAAGAAATTTGTCTGGTTGGATGAGAGACAAACCAGCCATGCATAAAATAGAATTACATCATATAAAGCAATTTATAATGAAATACCTGCATGTTAGTTTAGAAAAAAGAAAAGCCAGTGAATTCTGATTTAGTCAGGTGAGACTGAAAGAAGAACATGGGTTATGAAGTGGACCTTAAAGGGTGGCTGATGATTTGGGTGAGTCCAGGGATGCTGGAGAAGCCTTTTTCACCATAGATTCAGGATTGAAAGCCCTGAAGTAGTAGTGGGTATAGTGTGTCTATACAGCAGTAGGGAGATTGACCTTAGGAGACCGGCAGTGCGTTTGAGGGATAATGACAAGTAACAATTGGGGGTCAAGCCTGATTTCGGAGTGCCTTAAAAAACCTACAGCAGGAGTTTAGATTTGTTTTCCAGTAAGAAACCAGAAGCATCTGAAGTCCGCCCTTTCTTCCTCCCTGCCTTACTTTCTTCCCTCTCTCCTTTCTTCTTTCCTCCCTTCCCAGGAAGAGACTTGATACAAACACAGTTGAAAGAAGGTTAGTTCTGCAGTAGAACACAGGACATCCTGATCAGTTTCCTTCCTAAAATCTGGCTTTCTGCATTCTTTTAAAACTAGAAGGTATTGTTCATTAAAGTGACAGGCAGTGATGCGTGTTTGCCAGAGCTAAAGGGACACCCCGTCTCAGGCTGCTGTAGCATAACCGCTGGCATTTATGGAAAGTGTCAGGCTACTGAGTGAGGATGAGGATGAACTGCAGTGTGGCACTTCCACAGAGTTAACTGTGACATAGCTTTTTTTTCCTTTTTGCAGTTATCCTTAGGCACGTGTTATTCTCCTCTCTCGACAGACTGATTTGTCACATTTTTAAAATACGACATTTTGAGTCCTCAGAGCTAAAGAAAAACCTTCTTTGATCTAAGAATGGTGAAATAGCTAAAGAGCAGCATGTTCTCTTAATTTAATGGCAGTTGATTTCTGCTGACCTAATTTGAAAGTTCACCTTGGGAGGCGGCTTCTTCTCCCCTCCTCTGCCCCGTAGATTTATTCTGCATTCTGATGTAATACCCATGCCCTCACCTTTAAAATGCATGAACGAATAATGTGTTTGCATTGAATTTTTTTAACCCTCTGATTGTGCACCGTAACCCCAAAGCCAGTTGTAATGATAACCAAACTAAAAAATACAGCACAAATTTAAGTCTGAATCCATACTATTAGATGTCTTTTTACTTCGAAATATCTCTATTAGCAAAGTTTGAGAAAATCTTAATTGGATTTATTAGAACATATTTATGTAAGAGTTTCAGGTCACCACGCACAAATTCAGCTTCCTCTGGACATTCTAAACTTTGCCATGTGCTTACTGTAAATTATTTCTCTAGTTCAACCCCATATTTACACCTCCCTAGTCAGTAACACTGCCAAAGAGCCAAGTATTATATAGAATTTAAGTAATGGGGAGAATCTTTAAATGTCATCTTTTTCAGTGTCCTTTCTGTAAGAGATTAGGTAATTGACTAACCTTAGTTCAAACCATGGGTTAATATCAAATACATGATTAGAACCCAGCTCTTCGTGCATTAACATTGTCTCACTCTTCAAATTGTCTTTCTAAGCCTATTGGATTCTTGAGCTCAGATAATTTCCTTTCCGTTCTGGCTGTTCCAGACAAAAGCCCTTTATTGTGGTGGAAGATAACCTTTATTGGACCAGTAGGAGCAAGTTTATTCCAACTCCGTGCAGATTAATGCAGTTAGACCCCTCGCCTACTTTTCTCATTCACTCACCTACACGAAGTAGATCATCCGAGAAGAGTCAAGACTGTATTTGGAAATTTGAAACTCTCTTTCTCTTTCTTTCTCTTTCTTCCCCCCCCCTCCTCCTTCTTCTTCTTTTGCTGTTATATGATCTCATTTAATCCTCATGAAAGTTCAGATCATAGGGCACTACCTCAAAACCTGTCTCAACCACTTTCTGTCACCCCAGTGTGGAGGTAACAGAGTAAAGACCAGTTTCTCCATATGGCCTTGCCATGTCATATGAAAGCTGAATTTGATAGAAAGCTCTCCCTGTCTTTACTACTGTTTACTCCTCTGTTCTTCTGCTTCTCCTTCCTATACTTTTATTCTCTTCTCTCCCTGCTTAATTTTCCATTCGTCCCTTCTCAATTCTTCGTTTGTTCATTTTTTATCATTTGATACCTCTTATTTTTTTTTAAGTTTTTATTTAAATTCTAGTTTGTTAACACATAGTGTAATAACGGTTTCAGGAGTAGAATTGAGTGACCCATCACTTACATATAACAGCCAGTGCTCATCACAAGTGCCCTCTTTAATACCCACTTTAAAAGGAGCTAGAGATTTCACTGAATCCTAGATTGTGTCAATGCAGGGTAAAAACTTCAGATATGTTACATCCTGTTCTTTGCCCAATATATATCCCAAAGATATGCCAGGCTCATAAAATTTAAACTTCTGAAACATTGAAAAATTCTGATCTTATTGAAGGTTTGACCTACCGCACTGTTTATGTACTAGTGTGAAAAAGGTATTTTTGTTTTTCTCTTATTTTGTCCTTGAGATGAGACCTTATGGTTGCCTTACATGTGGTTGAGTTTATTAAGGAATTCTAATTTCATTAGTACCCCATGATTTTCAGAGTGGATCTGTTTACTCAGTACCTCACTGATAAAGGCTTCATGTAGTTTCTTCTGTATTATCTTTTTCTTTCACATCTTCCCTGATGAGATTCGAATTGTCATATTCTTATGGTAGAACCTCTGCTCTGCCTTTACGATTTTATCCTCTCACACTAGATCAGTAGTCCTCAACCTTTCCTATACATTAGAATTACCTGGGAATGTTAAAAATACCAGTGCACAGGCTACTCTCTACAAAGAAAGATATTGGTTTTTGTGTTTGTGTTTTTTTTTTTTCAGAGCTCGCAAGGTGATTTGAATGTGCAGGCAAGGTTGAGAAGGGATTGGCCAGACACAGAATTGCTCCTTAAAGTAGCACGTGGCAACAGGCCATACGGATTTTACTTCTGTCTTCAGTTCATTCTGTGTATCTTAAAGTTACGTACTTCACCATCTAGAGCACTCTTCCATATGAACTATAAGCTTGTTGTTATTCTTGGTTGTGGGTGTGTGTGTGTTTTCTATTTCTGAAACTTTATTTCTTTTACTTCCGTCTTGGAAGTTGAGCCCCAAATTATCTGGGTCAGCCTTCAAATTCTTTTCTAGTGGGCCAAAGATTCTTAGGAAATGATGAACCCAAGGATGCTTTTGCAGTCTTAAACCTTGATTCCCTTTTTATCCTATCCTACTCCCTGTCCCTCTTTCCTGTTCTGAAAATTACTGACCTCATGGCACACAAACTTCACGCTTCTCAGCAGCCTCTCTCTTCTCTGTATTCCATTAGTCCATGCTTAATTTGTCATATTTCATATACAGATTCTAACCTACATGAACAGAGTTTGATTTGTGATCATTTTGGATCCGTGAGTCCACAGGATGTCATGTGAATAAGTACAAGTAATTGCAAATGTGAATAGTTTAGAAAGTTAGTGAACAAAATTATTGTGACATGGAGAAAAGGTCTTTAACCAGCATGTGCGTGTATTCTCTGCCTTCAGGAGGATGCTGGTTCTGGCGCTGAGCCACTAGTGACATACCCTGGTGGGGAGGAAGGCCTTGTGTGGTTGCACATTTACAGTCAATAAGTCTTTATGGATTGAATTAAAATTTTGTTCCAGTTAACAAGTACATATTATAAAGTAAATATACAAGTCTGAGAGTTGATTGTTTAAAAACCTTTTTGGATTAAAAAAAACAAAAACAAAACGTGTAGGGGGGTGCCTGGGTGGCTCAGTTGGTTAAGTGTCCACTCTTGCTTTCAGCTCAGGTCATGATCTCACAGTTAATGAGATGGAACCCCACATCAGGCTCTGCACTGACCGTGCAGACCTCTGTCTCTGCCCCTTCCCTGCTCAGTTTCTTTCTCTTTCTCATAAAATAAAATAAAATAAAGTAAAGTAAAGTAAAGTAAAGTAAAGTAATAAAATACTAAAAAAGGGTGGCTCTGTTGGTTAAGTGTCTGACTTCGGCTTAGGTCATGATCTCACAGTTTGTGAGTTCAAGCCCCGCATCGGGCTGTGTGCTGACAGCTCAGAGCCTAGAGCCTGGAGCCTGCTTTGGATTTTGTGTCTCCCTCTTTCTCTGCTCCTCCCCCACTAGTACTCCGTGTCTGTCTCTCTCAAAAATAAATATTAAAAATTTTGTTTAAATAAAGTAATAAAACAAAGTAAAAAACCA
Organism: Panthera uncia; assembly: GCF_023721935.1. Classification (NCBI taxonomy): domain Eukaryota; kingdom Metazoa; phylum Chordata; class Mammalia; order Carnivora; family Felidae; genus Panthera; species Panthera uncia. The sequence continues at coordinate 141,352,289 of NC_064810.1, forward strand.
CACATAACTAATCAAATTATCAAGTTGCTTTTGTAATCCCATGTGTCATGCAAGTAAATGCTCAGCTCATTCTGTTGTGTTACTCTGCTGGTATATACATATTAGACTTGTGTATGCCTAATTTATCCGTTTCACTAAAAGTTAAATATAGCATTGTTGCATTATACAGGTTAGTGGCCTTGCTAGCTAGTATTCTTTCACAGTGATATATTAACTCCTTTTTTTTTTTTTTTTTTTCTTTTTTGGTACATCAATGTTGTGAGCGGGCCTCTTTGAATGTCAGCACTTTGTACCTCATGATAAGGAATTAGCTTAGAAGGGCAGTTAGGAAACCTCGTCACATTTTTGACCCTGAGGGAAAACTGATTTTCTTATAGTGGGTTATACTGGGTAGTTTATATAGGGTTAATTGTTATTGAGATTAAGTTCTTCACCTTCTTTTCCTATAAATTTTAACGTGCCCTTTAATGAATGTAAAGTTATGCAAAGCATTTTTTATTAAACAGACTTGTTAAGTACGGCTTTCCTATCTGTTCCTTCGTCCTAACAGGAGTGCTGATATTCTGATACTCATTTATGATCTGTGCTATTCAGGATTATGCCTCTAAGAATATACCATATCCTTCATCTTTGAATTATCAGTGTTAACGACTACACTCAATAATGCTATTTTTGTATTAGTGGGTGGAATATCTTCGGTTTCTTCTTTCCGTTTACCTTTTGTTTTAAAGGAGAAGTTCCAAGGCATAAGGAAAGAGGTCATGGTATCCGTAAAGCAGTTAGGAACTGAAGGGTATTAAGAAGTAAAAATTGAAGCTCAGTTGCCCTCTAGGGGTTCAGTTTTAACACAGCACATGCAGAAATCATTTAATGAGATCTTTTGGGGGAGGGGTAGATCTGCTGACTAGAAGAGTTCTGTTTTTTGTTTTCTATTAGAGTGTGCCCAGTCAATGGCAGGCCGATTTTAACTGTTTTTTGCAAATGAGAACATTCTGAGTTTTTAACCTACTGATAATTAAACATTCTTGTTTGTTTCTTTTGGTTTTAAAGTCAGAGCACCTATGCCGTAATAATGCAACCACCGTCAACATATTTTCAAGAATAATTTGGTGACCAATCTACAGATTGTTTTCTAACACTCTAATCTCTCCTCAGTGTTGCCTCGATAACACTTCAGGTCGGCTCCCTCCCTTTTCTGCCCAAACCTAATAAAGACATCAGTGAAATGGTGTGATCGTGAATCTTCCTGCTTTCATGATCATGAAATTTTTTCCTTTTGGTTTCAGCACCTTTGATCGGCATCTTTGTCTGGATGGGAAGAGTACTTCTGGTTAGAAACACCCTGGTTATTGCCTCTCTAGTCTAAACAGTACCCGGCTTGGAATTGCTTGAGTTTCCAATGGATTTTTGTTGGAATCTGTCTCTGGTGCAAAGTGCCCTACTTTGTAATTGTACAGTTAGACTTGCTGTTTGGTAAGAGGGAACAATTTGTTGTTGTTGTTGTTGTTGTTGTTGAAAACGTTGACTAATCTTGGACTTGAATAAGTGGTAAATACGGAGTTTATTTTGTGTGCATTTAATATTTGACGTTTTGAATATTTAAGCACATTTCTATATCAAATATGAAAATTCACATGGTGATTGATATATTTTCAAAAGATTATGTGTATTGTGTGTGTATGTTTTAATAATGCTCTTTTATTCCCTTTAAAGAATGGTGTAAAACTTTATTTCTTTTAATATACAACATTGTTTCCTCTCATTATATTGAGCTTTTTCCTTTTTTATTCTCATGGTCATGGAAAAACCTCAGTTATTAATTGTCAGAACCTATTTTTGTACCATTAATTTGTCATTTTATTTTTATATTTCAGGTTTTATCTATTTCAATATCAAATATACCATTAGATGTTGATATGTATATGTGTATATATATGTTAAAATATTAAACTGTCTATGGTATGGATTTAGTAGCAGTTATTAGCTAGTAAATTAGCTAGGCTCATTAGCTCCCTAATTTTCTTAGCACTAGTCATGTTTCAAATGCTCAATAGCCAAGTGTGGCTTGTTGCTTTCACATTGGATAATGCAGATTATTGTTTCATTTCCATTATTGCAGAAAGTTCTTTTGGGCGGCACTGGTATAGACCTATGAGTCATCTTCAGTGTATGTCTTAAAATATCTGAAGATACTGGTAGTCTCCTATGTAAAATGAATTGAAACATGAAAACATTTTGTCTTTATAATTTTCTTTTATCAGAAGAATATTTTGGAAATAACTTTAATTGAAACTGATCTCTTATGAACTAATGTTACCTTTTTGTTTATCTTAAAGGTCAGCATATATTTTCTGATTATGAACTAAGTGATATCAAATGTTTTAATAAAAAATTATATATTTTGGGGACACCTGGGTGGCTCAGTGAGTTGAGCATCCGGCTCTTGATTTTGACTCAGGTCGTGATCTCACAGTTCGTGAGATCGAGCCCCATGTTGAACTCTGCGTGGACAGTGCGGATCCTGCTTGGGATTCTCTCTGCCTCTCCCCTGCTCACGTGCTCACTCGTGCGCTCTTTCTCTCTCAAAAGTAGATAAACTTAAAAAATTATATATTTTTGGAATATGTAAATACATCTACTTTATCTCCATCTTGTGGTAGAAATACATGGAAGTCCTGTTCTTAGGAGTCTAGTAAAGCCATATTCATCTTTACATTGATTTATCATGCTCTTTCCCATCACTGTAAATGTAACATTAAATGTTGAGGGTCTATTAATAAAGTTTTAGGTCTTATTCAAGGAGTCAACTAACGTAATTTTAGGTTTTATAATTACAGTGAAGGGCGAAAACCAGAATTACAACTGTCATTCTGAATGTGTTGGAATATTAAAACAAGGGATGTAAATACTTTAATCATAGTTGAGAGGAAGAACAAATAAATATTTAGCTGCTTACTTGCAAAAGTACTTCTGTCTTGTTAAAGAGGATTTTGGTGAATGGATTTCTATGGTAAATCTATGAAGTTTCATAAACTCTTTCTTACTGAGACAATTAAAATAATTTTCAATTTCACCGTTTCTAGTGTTTAAATGTGCTCATTGCCCTTTGGTGGATAATTGTAACTGGAAAATTATTTTTGGAGGTAAAGGAGCATTAAAACACTTTGTAAGCTGCAGCATTCTCTGTTTTTGTTTTTTTTTTTTAAATGAATTAATTTTTAAATTTACATCCAAGTTAGTTAGCATATGGTGCAATAGTGATTTCAGGAGTAGATGACTTAATGCCCCTTACCCGATTTAGCCCATCCCTCCCTCTCACAACCCCTCCAGCAATGCTCTGTTTGTTCTCAATATTTAAGAGTCCCTTGTGTTTTCTCCCCCTCCCTGTTTTTACGTTATTTTTGTTTCCCTTCCCTTATGTTCATCTGTTTTGTATCTTAAATTCCTCATATGAGTGAAGTCAGATGATATTTGTCTTTCTCTAATTTCGCTTAGCGTGATACCCTCTACTTCCATCCACGTGGTTGTGAATGGTTGTAAGCTGTAGCATTCTATATACATGCATAAAATTCTCTTTTTAAAATACCTAGTATGAGGGGCATCTGGGTGGCTCAGTCAAATGCCTGAGTCTTGGTTTAGGCTCAGGTTATGATCTCACGGCTCCTGGTTCCTGAGATTAAACCCCATGTCTGCACTGACAGCATGGAGCCTGCATGGGATTCTGTCTCTCCCTCTGTCCCTCCTCTGCTTGCTCTCACTCTCTTTCTCTGTCACTCAAAATAAATAACATTTAAAGAATAAAAATAAAATACCCAATATGAAATATTTGATTGGGAAGACCACATCAAAGTTTTAAAAACATATTTCAAATAAGATTTATTCGTATCACCCTTTCATTTTATTTTTAATTAAAACATTTCGGGGCACCTGGGTGGCTCAGTCAGTTAAGCGTCGACTCTTGATTTCGGCTCACCTCATGATCTCACAGTCCTGAGATTGAGCCTTGCATCGGAATTTGAGCTGAACATGGGGCTGCTTGAGGTTGTCTCTCTCTCTCTTCCTTTGCCCTTCCCTGCTTGTCGCTAAAAACAGCACATATCAAATTTTAAATTTGATTTAAAAATTCAAATCTGCGTATCTTACTGAGTATTGGGGATGAAATAGCCTATAAATTGTTAACATCTCAATACCCGTCTGTTTAGAAGAGATCCCAAATAGGAGTTAAAAACATGAAAGCTGAATATAGCACAACGAATCGGTGGGACAGCAAGCAGATTCACCTAATTATGTAAGACTAGTTACAGTCGAGGTCATGTTTTGGTGCTTCTTGAAAGCCAAGCAAAGAAGTCTAAACTTGATGCAATAGAAAACAGGGATTTTTCATGTAGCAAAGATTTTTATTTCAGGGAAATTCTGTGATCTTGGAAACTTAGCATCACATGGAGCCTTTGAGAGTAATTAGTCCCAGTTCAGGAATCTTTACAATAATATGTGAAATTTTCCATTTTCAGTACCCCTATCCCAATTCACGCTTTCAGTAGTTACTTTCTCCTGCATAATATTGTTAATTTTTTAGAAAAATAGCATCAGCATTTTAATATAAATTATAAATACTCCATTTATATAATGTAAGGAATATAAAAAAGATGAACCCCCCCCCCCCTCCAAAACGTTACCCTAAATCTCAACATTCACCGATACAGGTATCTCTCTGTGAATGTATGCAGAATGGATTACATAAAAGGTGCTATTTTTTTCAACTTGAATTTAGCAAAACAAAACTGAGCTAGACTAAAAGAGTTACTGAAGTTCAGGTAAATTTTCTTGATTAAAAACTATATTATGTCTAAATGTGCCTCAAATCTCAAGAAAAAAATATTATCTAGAGCCATTAATCTTGAATCACTGTTATGTCTTAAACTTCATATAATAGTTTGGGGCAGTATTGATTGATTCCTTGGTTTGAAAGTGTAATTATATTTCCCCACATCTTGCTTTTTAGGTCCCTTTTTTTGTACGTTGTATTTTTATATCATTGACCTTTATAATACTTATATTCTTTTCTGTAATCGTAAATTCAGTGCTAACCACCTCTTCTCCCTCTCATTTCTTTGTTTTGATTCACTGCTTGATTGGCTAGATTTCATTTTCAAATAGTTTGTTTAAGAAGAATCTTTGGGTTTTAGAATCCTAGATATCTATCATGTTTGGAAATGACTGCTTGTTGCCATATACAGGTATAAAATTGTTAGGTCATATTTTTTTTCCCTTAGAAATTTGTACACATTGCATTAGTATTTAAGGCGTTGAATGTTGCTCTTGGGATTCTGGGTCCAGCCTGATTTTCATCCACCTTACAACCACCCTACCATAGGGGTTTTGATTTTTCTTGGATAGAGAAAAACTTTTTTTTTTTTTTTAATTTTTGTAATGATTGTTTATTTTTGAGAGAAAGAGAGCATGAGCAGGCAAGGGGCAGAGAGAGGGAGACACAGAATCTGAAGCAGGCTCCAGGCTCTGAGCTGTCAGCACAGAGCCCTATGCGGGGCCCAGACTCACAGACCATGAGATCATGACCTGAGCGGAAGTGAGCCGCTTAACTGACTGAGCCACCCAGGCGCCCCAAGAAAAATTCTTTTTCTATTCTTGAGTTAGGTCACTTAACTAGACTGTATCTTAGGTGTTTATTCTTTATCAGTGCTTTTTGGAATATACTGTGTCTTTTTGATTTGCAGATTCAGTTCTTTGTGTCAGAAAACCTTTATTAAATTTATCATGTAAAATATTATTTTCTTTTTTGAATTCTCTACCTCAAAGATACCAATCATCCTTAGAACTTTGAAATAGGATTATCACTTGATGTTATTTGCTATGTAACAAATTACCCCAAAACTTTGTCGCTAAAAACAGCACATATTTATTGCCTCACAATTTTGTGGGCCAGGAATCTAACATGACTTAGCAGGGTCCTCTGCTTTGGTCTCTCACAGAGCTGCAGTCAGCGAGTTGGCTCAGGGTCTGCACTCTCATCCGAAGCCTCAACTGGGGAAGCTTACTCAGTGGATGTTGGCCACATCCAGTTCTCCCAGGGGGTGTTGTGCTAACAGTCTCAGTTCCTTGTTGACTGTTGTCCAGAAGCCACCCCTCTGTTCCTTACCACATGAGCCTCTCCCTCATGGTAATTTTCGTCATTAAAACATGCAAGCTGGGAAGGCAGAGGAGCATTTGCTAACAGCACAGAAGTCATGCTCTTATGTCACCTAACCATGGCAATGACATCCCATTTTTCACCTTGCCTGGTTCTTTAATCAGAGGGAAACCACTAGGTTTAGCCTGCTCTCAAGAGAAGTGGCTTAGTTTATTCTAGGACATGGATACCAGGAAGCTGGGATCATTTGAGACCATCTTCGAAACTGCCTACCACATTTTGATTTTCTGTTTTTACATTAGCTTTTAAACTTTTTTCTCTATATTTGCTGTGGTTATCTAAAGTCATTCTTATAAAATCTCTCACTTAAATTTCAGCTGTGTGTAGTTGATTCTTTATGTATTTCTAATATATTGACACTGTTACAGATTTGTTTATGTCTTTAATTTAGATTTTTACCTCCTCTTAAATTTCCCTCTATTTTATCAACTATTCCCAAAGTCTAGCTTTCTTGAATTTATATTTTTATTAAGTTCTCATATAGTGTGACATTGGAGATGAATCTTTTTTCCTTAGGGGGTGTTTGCAGAGTTGCCCTGCTGTTTCTCTGAAAAATTGTGGGTGAATTCTCTTTAACACTCCTGCCACCTTTCTCTAATATGTTTGTGTTCCCTTGTGGTATAGTGTGAGGGCTGAGGTGTTCTTCTGTGTACTTTCCTGAAGCCTGGAGGGAGGGGGAGAAGGAGCAGTGCAGTGTTTTTGTTAAATAGCCTTCAGGAATGTTTCTTTTCTTCCTGTGGGGTTACTTTTGGGTTATCCTATCTATTAAGCATGGAGCCTTGAAAAATGGCATACTCTGGGCTTTTCTACCCCTGCTGAGATCCTATGAAGGTGGGTAGAGGCTTTTATTCTAAGAGTTTTTGTTATGTTTTGTTTTGTTTTTACTTTTCTCTAGGATTCATACTTATGCCCTCAGTCTGCTGCTCTCAAGAATAAGGAATGCTATTAGTGGAGATTCTCAGGACTTTTTAAGTCATTTTTTTTTCTTCCAGTGTGTTCTAAGGGGTGGAAATGGGACTAGGGGCCATGCCATGCCGAGCCTTGCCATGCTGAGTTTGCCAGAGTCCTTTCTTTCCTATTTTGAAGTTTATGGCATGAGACTGTACCTCTTTCCTTGTATTGTGGCAGCTGACCAATTTTTCCTCTTTTGAAACTCCTTTTGTTTATCTTACTGAAGAAGAGTTTATGAGCTTGTGGTATCCTGTGATTTTTTTTGCCCAGAACTATCCTCAGTATCTGTTGCCTGAATTGTTTTATTAGCATATAGACTAGCTTTCCCTATCTAGAAATTTGTTTTCCTTCATTTCCCCTAACTTTACCCCAAGTGTTGCTAGGTAAAACTTTCTGAAGTATACAGTTTAGTTCATGTCATTCTCCACTGCCTATAGGAATCAAGTCTAAACTCTTATATGTAAGGCCTTCCAAGATTTTATTTAAGCTGACTTTACTAATCATAGTCTCATTTCCTTTTTGGAGCCTCATTTCTGGCTAACTTGAAAATTTTTCTATTTTGCCACGCACACCCTGGGTAGATTTCCAAGATGTGGTTAGTACATAGTTGACTCTTGAAGAGTGTGGGGGTTTGGGACGCTGACCTCCTCCCCTCTCCCCCCTACATGGCTGACAATCCATGTATAACTTTAGACTCTCGTATCTTAACTATTAATTGCCTACTGTTGACCAGAGCCTTACCAATAACATAAACAGTCAATTAACACTTATTTTGTATGTTATATATTATATGCTGTGTCCTTAAAGTAAGTTAGAGAAAAAGAAAATGTTAAGAAAATTATAAGAGAAAATAGATTTTACAGTACTGTACTGTATTGAAAAAAATCCACGTATAAGTGGACCCATATAGTTTAAACCCATGTTGTTCCAGGATCAACTGTATATACACTGTGGATTTTATTTCTTTCAGTATCCTGATCATCTTTCTGTAGGAACATGCTTACTTGTCAAGATCCATCTAAATATATGGTCCCCCGAGAAGAGCACAATTATCTGTGAGCATGGGCAACTGGGGCGCTAATACTGGGTTTAGGTGTTCTATCTTGTTTCATGTTGTTTGGATGGCATTGAGCTTATGTGTCATTCTATACTAAAATTGGAATTCTTTTTTTTTTTTTTTTAACCCACATGTATTTGCATTTATCCCTGAGAAATTTCACCTTTAAAGTGTTTTTTTGGCCTTGTTTTCCATGATGTTGAGATTGTTTGGAATCTCAAGTCGACCCTCTCTTCAATCAATACATGCTGATCTAATGCCATTGGTGTGAGTCTCTCATATTAACAGGAACTTGGGGAACATTCTATTTATGGGGGATGGCTGCATGGAGGAGGAGGTATGAAAGGAAGAGGATGCTTTTCCTTTGATTAAGCTACCAGTAGAGGGCTTGTTTCAGGGAGATGCCAGTGAAAATGAAAAGCAGCACTTGGTTACTGGAAAGATGACCCCTGAAGAAGAGTATGACGATGCCAAAAGTTTGACTTCAGTGATTTGCATTAAGTTTGAGGTCAGTGGGGTGAGACATAGATAAGAAGATACCCAGCTTTTAACAAAAATTTGCTTTGTGTCTGAGATTTCTAATATATGGTATTACAAACAGTTTTAAAGCAAAACATATGCCTTGTAAAAATATTCTTTTTCTAACTCAAAAACCCTTTAGTCCTATAGAGTTTGTGTTAATTTCCTTTCTAAGACCTTGTGTAATTTGGATGTGTGATGAAATTTGAATTGTATGGGTTTCAAATAAGGGAAGAGGATATTTGTTATTTTTTTGAAGAACGCATTTTAATTGGGTAAAATAAATGTGAAGTTAGTGACTTCTTTTTAAAAAAGGCCTTTAAAATATTAATGCCCAGCTATGTAAGAAGTGCTTTCACAGGATCTCCTTATCTACCATAACTTGCATGCCCTTTAATAATACCTAATGCCAGTTCTGGGGTAATTACATTAATGAATTCCATCAAAAACAGTTACAGGACTGGCATTGCAATTATGAGACCCTGACTCATTTGTTGTGTGTACAAAACAGAGGCATGCTTCTTTTTTTCCCCATTCATATGCAAAAAATTCCTGTTGCTTTATTTTCTTACAGAATAGCTTGAAGTTGTAGCTTATGTGGTTAAGTAGCAAAATGTGGGGATAATATTTCCTTTCTGTCATATGAAATAACTCTCTTTCTTCTATAATATAGGAGAAATAAAGTTTTACCAACCATTTCAGATGGATTTGAGGAAATTTTTCATAGGATTTTACTAAATAAGTAAGATAAAGTATTTGTATAGCTGTGTGGATATTGATAAATATCAGAAGTTAACTACTACTTGCATTTCCTAAAGAGAAGGAAATAGAACTCTCTAACTGTAAGTTAAAGCACGAACGGAAACGAACGTAGATAAGTAAAAGTCAACACAAAGTAATAATACCAGACATCCTAAATTTGCTCATGCTATTTCATTCTTATGAATTGAGAAAATAACTTTCACCTAGGATGTGTTCACATTATTTTCCCCACTTTCTCTTTAAGGAAATATGTCTGTGTTCTCTGACTAAAAACAATAGAGGACATAGGTGTAATAGGGCTACTTCTAGATGTGTCATTCCAAGACAGGGAGCTAATTATGGTAGAAAGCAGCCTTGGGTTAATTAACTAAACTTACTTCTTCTTTCTCTTGTAACCCAGGTAGAAGTTACAGGGACGCTTGACTTATGGTATGGATGTTTTAGAAAAACAAAAGAATCTGTAGATTCTAGAAGAGGTGGAGAATGCTGTTTTTACATTTTGCTGCCCTAGAAATATCTTTTAGCGAACAATGTTTTTTCGATAGATGCATTTTGATCTGAGCTCATTTTTGCTTTAAGATTTTAAACCACTTTTTGTGTCTTTCTTTTGTCTTTAGTCTTTATTTTCCTTTTAGTGACATCTTAAGATTAAGCCCTGTCTGATTTCCACAAGGGCAGCTTCATCAGTAGCCTGCCCCCTCCCCTTTGGCTGGTGGACTGGACGCCTGTATTGTGCTTTGGAATCCAGTTCTTGGAATTTAGTTTTAGCTACAGTTGTTATTTCTTCCGGTCTGTTTTCCTTATAAGTTTTTTTTTTTTTATCTGTCATGTATAGAATTAGAAGCTAAAGCATTTATATTATACTATCGTTGGGTATATAAGTGATACTGATTCCTTCACTCCTTTTAAGTTTTTCCCCCAAATTCTCAGAGGGACCTACTTTGAGGACCCTATGTCAGATGCAGCCCACCGTCTCCACCCTCCCATAATGTGCCTCACCTCTCTCTCCTTTTTCCCTGTAACCCTTAACCATATTTGAACATACTATACAATATTATGTCTCTTGTCTGTCTCTTCTGTTCATAGAGCTTCACAAGGGCAGAAGTCTTCAGTTTGTTGTACTCATTTGTGCCAAGTGCCTAGAACGGGACTTGGGCAAATAGAAATATATTTATAGAGATATATAGGTTTATATAGATGAAATGCATAGTGTACATCGATATTTCCTATTTCATTTTTTAAAATGTTTATTTTTGAGGGGTGCCTGGGTGGCTCAGTCGGTTAAGCGTCTGACTTTGGCTCAGGTCATGATCTCGTGGTTTGTGGGTTTGAGTCCCATGTCAGGCTCTGTGCTGACAGCTCAGAGCCTGGAGCCTGCTTCACATTCTGTCTGTCTGTCTGTCTGTCTGTCTGTCTCTGCTCCTCCCCTGCTCACACTCTGTCTCTTTCACAAATAAATAAACATTAAAAAAATTAAAATGTTTATTTTTGAGAGAGAGAGGGAGAGGGAGAATGCATAGGTGCGTGAGTTGGGAAGGGGCAGAGAGAGAGGGAGACACAGAATCCGAAGCAGGCTCCAGGCTCCGAGCTGTCAGCACAGAGCCTGATGCGGCTCTTGCGCTCATGAACTGTGAAATCATGACCTGAGCCCAAATCCGAGGCTCAACTGACTGAGCCACCCAGGTGCCTCTCATTTTTAAAAATAAATACTGTTTGCAGTATTCCTGGTTCACTAAAACTGCAGACTACCGTTTGCATTGTGCAATAGATAAACCTAAAAAAAATCTTAGGGTTTTCTTTTTGTCTTATGTGACTGTTTGGAAATCTCTTATTTTCAGATTGGTCTTTCAGGGTACCGGCAACATTATTTTTCAAGTTTCTGTATCCATTCGCTGCTATTATGAGATACTGTTTGTGTGGATCAATTATTTGGATAAAATAATTTTGGATAAAGCTATGAATACATGATTTAGTAAACATGAGCTTAATTGGTAATGTATGCAGTTTCTTTAAACTGTGTCTTGAGTCCATTTCTCTTTGAAGGAGGAAGGGCTCTTGTGCCGTACATGGGAGACAGCAAGCAATGGAGCTGCAGTGGAGTTCAAGGCAACCATAACATTTATTTTGAGATCTGAATAAAACCCTGGACGAAGTGGATTGGGAACAGATTGTTAGAAATCTGAATTCCTTTCTCCCCCAGCTGTGATAAGACTTAACAAGCCAGGATTTATGCATATATTCAGTTAACGAGAATGTGACAGATATCCTCCCATGAAAAATGTCATGCTGAGGCTCCTTAAACAGTTGGTCGGTTACCCTTGTAACCATGTAATATTTTATACTAAAACCAGAAGACCTAGGAAGTAACTTTGTTTGACATAAAAAAAAAAAAATGATGATTCTCTAGTTTTAAAGTTTGTATATTTTGAGAAAGCTTAATGTCAGCAAAGCAGCTGCTGTTTGAATTTACTTTGTAAAACACTGAATTATTCATTTCCATAAACAAAACTTCCTTAGTAATTATTTAGCATTAATTTATTTCTCTTTATTTCAATCAACCCTGTTGACATTCTGTTTTAAAATTAAAAATATTCTTTGTGGAATCTAACAAATAGGACTTCGTGACAGCTACTCTCTCTACTTTTTTCTCATGACGGAAAATTTCCAAATCCTTTTTTTATTTTTATACTTTAAATATTTTATATTTTACTTTTATTATCTCAATGAAAGTTACTAGCAAATATAGAACAAAAGTAAAATTCTTATTTGGCAGCATCTTTTAAATAGCTTAAGACCAACCTCCATGTTGTTGACCTGTTAGTTTTTGCCATAATGCTTTTTGCATGAGTATAATTAATCGCTCTTATATTGGATTCTGGGAATGTAAAAATTATTAGATGTATTTTAATGAGTTTTTCATTTTATCCTTTGTACTCACAGATTGCTTAATAGACTACTTTTGGGGGGGGGAATAGAGATTGCTGTTTTACATTTCTTGGAATTCTGCTATCTTCACAATGGTTGGAGTAGTCCTTTAAATTTTGTGCTGCCTTTCAAGTAGGCTGACCGTGAGATGAGTCCTTTCACTACCTTCGAACTGGTATCATTAGCCATTGCGCATGCCCTCTTTAGCCAGTTAGTCTGTTACTGTCATGTGATATTTGTTGTCGTTTTTTTCGTAATTGCGGTTTTGTTTTGTATTGTTTAACATTTTAAGTGTGTCATTGCTTTGCGGAGCCACTGGACATTTTTGAAGGCAGCAAACTTTGTTAGTTTACCAAGCGTCTGGTAATTTAGTATACCAGGAAAAGAAACCCCTTTATTTTATAAAGTAGCGTCCATCAAAGGGAACACTCTTATCTCAAGTGCTTCTTGGAGCATAATTTAGAGAGAAGACTTAGCCTGAAGGAACTGTAAACTGTCAGTTAGGGCCCATTTTGATTCCTTGTAGTTGGTTCCTGAAGGGAAGTAAACGTGCTAAGTCTATCATGACCAAGATGGCTTTTCATGACACCGTGGAAAGGATGAGGCCTGGAGAGTTAGAGACTGGGGACTCTGCCTTTAATTCCTCGCCTCTAGGGCTATGGTTATTTAGAATAATTATGAAACAACGGCTGTAGTAGTTGTTGGGTGATAGTAGTTTTTGAAGGGATAACCTCATGTGCATAATTATTCTAGTGAAGTGTTCAAGAAAGCCTTTCACGTCTATGACACAGACCATCAGCTTTCAACCAGGAGCCATTGTGCAGACATATTTTGTTTTTCCTCTGTGCAGTGTCTTTGAAAACAAAGTTAGCTAAACTATTGAAAATTACAGCATTTTACATAAAACAAAAATTCCAGCCTAAAAAAAGGTATAAATCCTCAGATCTGGTAATGATGTTTCCATTCCTGCAAGGAAGATAGTTCTACTGTACCTTTAAACAGGGGGGCATGTGCATTGGTCCATTATAGTCTTTCTGCTTGTACTGTTACTTTCTCTCTCTCTTTCCCTTTCTCTTTCTCCCTCTGTCTCTGTCTCTCTCTCTGTCTCTCTCTCTCTCTATATATATATATAATGTTTACCAATATTTGTGTGTGTGTGTGTGTGTGTGTATGTATATATATGTATATATATATACATACACACACACACACACACACACACACACACATATATATATATATATTCTTTGTATATATACATAATAAATATTTCTCCAAAAATGTGTTTCGGTCATAAGAAAATCAAACTGAAATGTCTGTGTGGTTCAACAAAAATAGAACCTAGTCTTTCATGAAAACAAAGAATATCCTTTTGTGTATAACATGCAAATGGCCCAACTTCCAAGTTGCATCCATGCATGCAAGTTGTACAGGCAGCCCAGCATCAGATTCTGTTTCTTCGGAGAGATTCCTATCTTAACATAAAATCTAAATTTTAATGCCCTTAGCTACGGTCTGTAACTTCTGTGGCTGTTTCGCATAGGGTATGAATTTTGGAAGTTTTTATTTCCAGACTAATTTGCATAACTTTTGGTTCTTCATGTTCTTTTCTATCAATAGATATATCTAAGACACCTGAAAAGGTACATGTAAGGTAGGTAACATCTATGAGTTACTTAGTAGTAGTAATAACCCATTTTGTGAGGTTTGAGAATAATGTATGTGAAATATATTTTTTACGTAAATATATCTTCATATATAAAGTATTTTGTAAAAGTACTTTATGTGTGACATATACATAGTATATATTAAATATCTAATGCACAATGGCACACACTAAGTATTCTCTAAATTGTAGTAGTTTCAGTTCTGACAGTACATTAACTGTGATTTTGCTTTGCTTCAGTGTATTTGAAATTTGAGAATTTTCTGTCATTTTCCTCTGAGTTACTGAGTTTGCTACCAAGCAAAGCAGTACTTTGTATTCAGTTACTCCAACAAATAAGTTGACTTTACTCCATCTTAAATTTGAAGTGACAGTAAGGAAGAAAGAGGAGGAAAATCTATTAGTCTCTTCAGTAGTAAGAGTTACAAATATGTAAGCATGTGGTTCTGTTAGGATTCACTAATTTTTACCCTGTCTAGCAAGAATGGGTCAGTATGTCTTTTTTCTGGAAAAGTCATGTTTGGTTGTCTTTAGGTAGGTGCATGTTTTTTGGAGATCACAGTGGTAGAAAGTGTTTGATTTTAAACGAACTGTGTCTGCCCATCTTACAAATATCTGTACCTGAAATAAGACTCTTCTCTCAGAGTGATCAGTCTTTAGTAAAAACATGTTCCTAACTACTTGAGCTGATAAATAGTGAGGTTTGTTTTAAAGAAGTCAAGTTTACTTTATGTCAATTTTCTATTTGCCCTGTATAAGATATATTTAATTACTTTATTCCATCTCTGTGTTCAAATTAATCAGATTCTGCTACATATCGGTGCTCAAATTAGAATAATTCTTTAATCAACTGTGTTATCCATGCCATGGTAGACTAGAATAGAAAAGCTACTCTTGGCATATTGAAGATGCGTGCATTTTATTTTCTATTGTAATTTAAAAGTAAAATCAGAAATATTGATTTCTACTTGACTGGAGAGATGATTTAGTTTGAATATCAGTCTGATCTTAATCAGGTGAGAATTAATTGAGTTGGAGGTATTAGATATTCAGTGATGTTAACTGAACCATGATCAATCTAGAGAGAAGCTTTCTTTTGTACTATGTTAGAATTATCAAATAGCTCATGCACTACGATGTGAAATAATCTTTTCGTGTTCATCATCCTACCTTCTTGTCTCATTAAATGCACCACTAAATTCATTCTGTACACAAACTAATTTTTAAAGTAGCAAGCTAATAATAAATCACAATTTAATAGAAAATTAAAAGCATAATAATTTTGTCATAAAACGCTATTGTTGTCAGAATTTTATCCTGTTCTGTTTTCTGGTGCCTAAGGTTAAAGCCAAGCAATTAAACTTCTGCTTTCCAAGTATACCTGGGACCTAAAACAGAACAAAACAAAACAAAAACCTTAGTTTTACTTTTTTTTAATGTTCAACATTGCAAGAATAAAGTGAGCAATACAGAATTATTTAATGTATATTTCTAGAAATAAAATTGGAATCTGTAGCATTACATTGGTCTGAAATGTGGCATGGGCTTTTCATTTATTTTAAGAGTGTGATAACAATATCATAAGTGTTGTGAAAATATAAATGGTGAGATAACACCTCCATAGGACTTACTCTTAAGTAGTAACATTGTAAAGTCTTTAAATAAACTGCAGCCAGAACTGAAAGGATCGATTTGCCTTGTTGACTAGGGATACTATAATTATTAAATGTCTAATTAAATTTAGCATAATATGTCTTTTATTCTCTTTTTTTTTTCTTCTTAAAACTGAGAATTTGGACCTATTTATGAGTAAGGTAGCACGTGTTATTGTCAGATTTCTTTCGTTTTGGCAGTTTTTGTGACTGTGTCAAATTACAAGAAAGCCAGTAGTGTGACTTTTGATAGTGTCATTTTACCTTGGAATGGTGCTTTTCGTTTGGCATCGGTATAATGGGAATAGGAGGATCTATGTAGCTATTTGGTGAAAAGGAATGTCCAAATTTGTATTTGAGAACAAGTCACATTTAATGAAATTAAGGCCTATGTGCAGAAATATCCCCAGAGTGTGAGGAACGGATGTTCTCAGTGATACACAGAAGGGTCGCCGCTAAGTTGTTGCTGAGCAGAGTTCAGGGAAAAGCACTTGCTTCAGAAGGAAGTTGCACGCATTGTAGTTTTTCATGCTGCTCAGCAAAGCTGCTCATCAAAGCCGAAGCTGGACTCCACTCCTCCACCCAAAGCTATTGCTTGCTTGCTTGCTTTTTTTCAATTACATTTTGGAAGGTTGACCCATGTGTAGACTACCCAAACACAGTACAGATGTGTTTCTTTATTTCTTGGCCCCCCGATCCCTGCTTTTCCTCCTCTGAAGCAACCACGATGACCAGTTTCTTACTTGCTATTCCACAGCCATTTTGTGTCTGTGTAAACATCTGTCTATATAGATACAATACACATGCGCACGTACACAAATGTGTGTGGATTCTAAACAGAAATGGTCACACGCTCTACCGTGTGGTGCTGCGCCTTAGCTGTTTTGCATTTTGAGTTCTAGAGATCATTCCCTATCAGTGTACTTTCTTTTAGTGGCTGCATAGTATTTCACAGAACCGTGTTTCTGCTTTGGTTGTTGATGTGACTGTATTCGAGGAAAAGAAAGCTGATAAGTGGCTTTCACTGGTGTCGAAGGCTATTTTTTGCTTGGGTAAAAATATTTTTGGCTTTAGCTAAGAGAAGACCAGAGTGGGGAATGGCTAGTGATGTGTCATTCTTGTAATGACTCCCTACAAAGGATTTCTGTTATATATTTATATACATGCTTTTGTTAAGACATAGCCATAGTTAATTTCATATTTGAATTGCCTACTGTGTTAGAATTTGAAAAACCTGCCGTCCTTACAGATGTTGTTTTATAAGGGAGGCGCCGAGCTCTTTTAGATCCTTTTGGGAGCAAAGCAAGATGTTAAAAACATGAATAAATTTGACAAACCAGAAGATGATGAGGAGCGTGACCACGTTTTGTCAGTAATCTGGAAATGATGTCCAATAAGGAGGAGGGAACAGCTTTCACACTGGCTCTGAACCAGGACAAGGGAACAACAGGGATGTTATTTCCTGTAGTGTTTGATGAGGAAGCAGCATTAGATTTACTGGTTTTTCCCCTAGGCTATAAATCCTTCCCCCAACATGCCACACACCTGCAACACGCACGCAACACGCACGCAACACGCACGCAACACGCACACGCGCAGGAGCTGGCTACCTTGGGAGATAAGGACTTTTTTGTCACAGTTTAAACAGAGAGATGGATTAACAAGGATCTTCTGCATCGAGCAAGAGTTCAGATTAAGTGGCCCGTGAAGTCCTTCCCACTCTGACCGTTTCAGTCCCAGAAGTTTGGAACAAGGCAGCTCATCCTTCCGTGGACCCTCCATGAATTGTGGTAAATGGCCACTGGTGGCTCATATTCCTCCCCCCAGAGGAGGCTGTAAAACCTCTAGCAAAAATGAAAAAGCACAGGAGGCTAGTCTGTTGCCTGTATAGCTTGCGTTATTAAAAGCATTTGATCCTACTTTTGTGTGGTCCTGCTTCTCCTTAGGGGAGGGAGAGGGCAGAGCGTCCACCAGGAGATGGCAGGGGAGCCTAGAAGGACCCGTGTTCAGAGGCGGGCCGCTTGGTTAGCCGCTTTGACCAGTGCCTGTTAATGAACGGGTCTTTTAACGTTGGAGCCTGTGAGGGAGCAAAGAGGAAACGTGTAACAAAAATGGATGGTACGAACCAAGCTCATTCGCCTCTCTTTCTCTTGCTTTGTCACCTGAAGCCTCCACCTCTGCTGTTATTCACGATCGTGGATTCTGCGATCTGGGGAGACTTAAAGCACCTCTTACATGCAGTCTTTTTACAAAGGTGGGGTGGTTTGATGCTTTCCTCAGCAACACTAGGCTATGCTAATGTCTACCTTTCAAATCTGGTAGCGGTTAAACTCTGAAACACCGAATTTAGCATTTCATGAGGTTCCCTTCGGAGAAGCCACTTTCTAACGTGCAAAATCCTCATTTTAAATATTTACATTTTATAGGAATTCTAGAAAACGGGTGGGGCCAGAGAGCGAGGAAGGTATCTGATGTTACCTTATTTCAGGCGATTGCTAAGTAGCATAAAACCGAGCAACAAGCTGCACTGTATTTTTTCGTGTGGTGATGATAGGGTGTGCTGAGCCACCCGTCACCCAGGTCTCGGTTGTGACCTCATGTGAGCTGACTGGCTTGGGTTTAGTCTGTTTTGTGACCATGGAAATTTCAGCCAGGTGTGGAGGTCTTTCTTGTGTTCTTATCATGGAAGGAGTAGGTGGGATTTGACAGTAGTTACGGGTATTTTTCCAGAATTAGTAAAGGCCTGGTCCAAGCTCTATGCCAAGCTCTGTGCCAAGCTCTATGATCTTGGAAATGTGACATCAACCTAAAGGTCAGTTTCCTCATCTGGTAAATGAACATAAGAATAGTGCTTATCTAGTGGTGCTTCTATATAAAATTCAAGTGAGCTAATAAATGTGCTTGGCATAGTTTCTGGTACGTAATAAATAACCAGTGTATTTCAGTTGCCATTATCATTTTATTCTTATTGCTGTTATTAACACCTTTAAATACCTTGGAAAAAATTAGGAAGGTACATGGGAAAATGGAAAAACAAAACAAACGGCTTCCTGAAATCAGTTTCTTCTAGTGGAGAAATGAGTTAAGAACCATTTTACGTATCTATTTATTACTTACTTATTTTTTACAGCTTTATACATAATTTATTTTTTAAATTTAATTTAAACAATTTTAATTCCGGTGTAGACAACACATGGTGTTCTATTGATGTCAGGGGTACAATACAGTGAAGCAACAGTTCTGTACATTGCTCAGTGCTTGTCAAGATAAGTGTACTCTTAATGCCCTTCACTTGTTTCGCACCCCCCCCCCCCCCCCCCGCCGATAACCATCAGTTTGTTCTCTAGAGTTAAAATCTGTTTTTTTGGTTTGTCTCATTTTACCTTTGATAATTTGTTTCTTAAATTCCATATCCAAGCAAATTCATATGGTATTTTTCTTTCTCTGACCTTTTTTGTTCATTATATTATTTGTATAACATTATAATCTATAGCATATACTCTCTAGATTCATCCATGCTGTTGCAAATGGCAAGATTTCATTCTTTTTTGTGGCTGAATAATATTCCTCTGTGTGTGTGTGTGTGTGTGTGTGTGTGTACACACACCACATCTTCTTTATCCGTTTAGTTATCCACAGGCACTTGGGCTGCTTCCATAATTTGGTTATTGTACATCATGCTGTAGTAAGCATAGGGGGGCATGTATCCCTTCCGATTAGTGTTTATGTAGTTTTTGGGTAAACACCCAGTAGTACAACTAATGGATCATATGGTCTTTCTGTTTTTAATCTTCAAAGGAACCTCCATACTGTTTTCTACAGTGCCTGCACCAGTTTGCATTCCTACCAGCAGTGCACGAGGGTTCCTTTTCGTCCACATCCTTGTCAACATGTTGTTTCTTTAGTTTTTGATTTTAGCCATTCTGACAGGTGTCAGTGATATCTCATTGTAGTTTTGATTTGCATTTTCCTGATGATGAGTAATGCTGAGTATCTTTTCTTGTGTCTTGTGGCTATCTGTATGTCTTCTTTGGAGAAATGTCTGTTCGTGTCTTCTGCCCATTTTTTAATCAGATTATTTGGGTTTTGTTGGTGTTGAGTTGTAGAAGTTCTTTATATATTTTGGATACTGACCCTTTATTGGATAGGTCATTTGCAAATATCATTTCCCATTCAGTAGGTTGTCTTTTAGTTTTGTTGATTGTTTCCTTTCCTGTGCAGAAGCTTTTTATTTTGATATAGTCTCAGTAGTTTATTTTTGCTTTTATTTCCCTTGCCTCAGGAGGCATATCCAGAAAAACATAGCTACAACCAGTGTGAGAGAAATTACTGCCTGTGCTCTCTTCTAGGATTTTTATGGTTTCAGGCCTTTAATCCATTTTGAGTTTATTTTTGTGTATGGTGTAAGAAAGTGGTTCATTTTCATTCTTTTGCATCTTGCTGTACAGTTTTTCTGACACCATTTGTGGAAGAGAGTGTCGTTTTCCTATTGCATGTTCTTTCCAGCTTTGTCAAAGGCTAATTGACCATATGAGTGTGGGTTTATTTCTGGGCTCTCTATTCTGTTCCTTTGGTCTGTATGTTTATTTTTATGCCAGAGCCATACTGTTTTGATTACTACGGCTTTGCAGTATAAATTGAAATCTGGGATTGTGGCACATAGTTTTGTTTTCTTTTTCAAGATTGCTTTGGTTGTTTGGGGCCTTTTGTGGTTTCATGCAAATTTTAGGATTGTGTGAAAAATGTTGTTGGTATTTTCACAGAGATTGTGTAAAGTTTGTAGATGGCTTTGGGTAGTACAGACATTTTAACAATGTTTGTTTTCCCAATCTGTGAGCATAGGATGTCTTTCCATTTGTTTCCGTCTTCAATTTCTTTCATCAGTGTTTTATAGCTTTCAGGGTTTATAGTTTTTGGTGCAGATGCAAATGGGATTGTTTTCTTATTTGCTCTGTTAGCTCCTTCATTATTAGTGTATAGAAATGCAACAGACTTCTTTAAATTGATTTTGTATCCTGTGACCTTGCTGAACTCAGTTACCAGTAATATTTTGGGGGGAGTATTAAGGTTTTCTATGTACAGTATCATGTCATCTGCAAATAGTGAATGTTTTACTTCTTCCATACTGATTTGGATGCCTTTTATTCCTTTTTCTTTTCTGATTGCTGCAGATAGGACTTCCAGTACTATGTCGAATAAAAATGGCGAGAGGAGAGTGGACATCCTTGTCTTGTTCCTGATCTTAGGGGAAAAGCTATCAGTTTTGCACTGTTGAATAAGATGTTAGCTTGGGACGCCTGGGTGGCTCAGTCAGTTAAGTGTCCAACTTTGGCTCAGGTCGTGATCTCATGGTTTGTGAGTTTGAGCCCTGTGTGCTGACAGCAGGCCTGGAGCCTGCTTCCGATTCCCCCTCTCTCTGCCCCAACCCCACTTGTGCTCTGTTTTTCTCTCTCAAAAATAAACATTAAAAAAATATATATATTAGCTGTAGGTTTTTCATATATGGCCTTTATAATATTGAGGTATATTTCCTCTAAATCTACTTTGTTGAGAGTTGTCATGAGTGAATGTTGTACTTTGCCAGATGCTTTTTTCTGCATCTATTGATGATCATATGGTTTTTATCCTTTCTCCTATTGGTGTGAGGTATCACATTGATTGATTTGCAAATATTGAGCCACCCTTACATCTCAGGAATAAATCCCACTTGATCCTGGTGAGTGATTTTTTAAATGTATTGTTGGATTCAGTTTACTAATATTTTGTTGAGCATTTTTGCATCTATGTTCATCAGAGGTATTGGCCTGTAGTTCCCTTTTTTGGGGTAGTGTCTTTATCTGGTTTTGATATCAGGGTGATGCTGGCCTCACAGAATGAATTTGGAAGCTTTCTTTCCTTTTCCATTTTTTATAATAGTTTGAGAAGAATAGGTATTAACTCTTGTTTAATGTTTGGTAAAATTTACCCATGAAGCTGTATGGTCCTGGACTTTAGTTTATTGGGAGTTTTTTGATTAGTGATTCCATTTCATTACTGGTAGTCAGTCTGTTCAGATTTTCTATTTCTTCCTTGTAGGTTATAGATGACTAGGAATTTCTCTGTTTCTTCTAGGTTGTCCAGTTTGTTGCCATATAATTTTTCATAATACTGTCTTATAATTATTTGTATCTCTGTGGTATTGATTGTTATTTCTTCTCTTTTCTGATTTTATTTGAGTATTTTTCTTTAAGTTTATTAATTTCAAGAGAGAGAGCACGCAGGTGGGGAAGGGGCAGAGAGAGAGGTGGTGGGGAGAGTGAATCCCACATAGACTCTGCAACACCAGCACAGAGCCCAGTGCGTGGCTCAAACCCATGAACTATGAGATCATGACCTGAGTTGAAGTCAGACACTTAACTGACTGAGCCACCCAGGTGCCCCAGTGCTCTCTCTCTTTTTTTTTTTTTTTTTTTTTTTTTTTTTGATGAATCTGGCTGAAGTTTTATCAGTTCTTTTCAAAGAACCACCTCCTGGTTTCATTGATCTGTTCTATTGTTTGTTTTAGTTTCTATTTCATTTATTTGTGTTCTAATCTTTATTATATCTTTCCTTCTACTGGTTTTGGATTTTGTTCTTTTTCTAGCTCCTTGAGATGTATTAACAAGTTGTTTATTTTTCTTGCTTCTTGAGTTAGGCCCGTATTGCTACAAACTTCCCTCTTAGAACCACTTTTGCTGCATTCTAAAGATTTTGGACTGTTGGTTTTCATTTGTCTCCATACGTTTTTTTGAATTCTTCCTTGATTTCTAGGTTGACCCATTCATTGTTTAGTAACATGCAACTTAATCTCCATTTATCTCTACTCTTTTCAGATTGTTGCTTGAAGTTTGTTTCTAGTTTCATAGCATTGTAGTCAGAAGAGACGCATGGTATGACTTCAGTCTTTTTGGATTTGTTGAGACTTGTTTTGTGGCCTAATATTTGCTCTCTTCTGGAGAATATTCCATGTGCACTTGAAAAGAATGTGTATTCTGCTGTATTCTGAATACATCTGTTAGGCCTGTCTGGTCCAATGTTATCATTCAAAGCCACTGTTTCCTTGTTGATTTTCTGTTTGGATGATCTGTCCATTGCAGTAAGTGGGGCATTAAAGTCCCCTACTATTATTGTATTACTATTGATTAATTCCTTTATATTATTAACTTTTATGCATTTGGGTCTTCCCATGTTAAGTGCATGAATATTTACAATTGTTATATCTTCTTGTTGAATTGTCCCCTTTATGATTAATGTCCTTTTTAGTCTCTTATTACAATCTTTGTTTAATGTCCATTTTGTCTGATAGAAGTATTGCTACCCTGACTTCCTTTCACATCCATTTGCATGATAAATGCTTCTCTGTTTCTTCACTTTCAATTTGCATGTGTCTTTAGATCTGAAATAAGTCTCTTGTAGGCAGCATATACATGGGTCTTGTTTTTTTATCCAGTCCATCACCCTATGTCTTTGGAGCCTTTAGTCCATTTACATTCAAAGTAATTATTTATAGGTATGTACTTATTGCTGTTTTGTTACTTATTTTATGGTTGTTTTTGTAGTTCTTTGTTCCATTCTTCCCTTGCTTTCTCACGGTTATTTGGCTTTCTTTAGTATTATATTTAGATTCCTTTCTCTTTATTTTTTGCCTAATACTGGTTTTTGATTTGGGGCTTGTGTATAACATCTTCTGCTATATGCTATATTAAGATGTATCTAACATCTTAACATATGCTATATTAAGTTTATGGTTGCTTGAGTTTGAACTCATTCTTTATACCTCTCCCCTCCACATTTAGATAAATGGTTTCATACATGACATCCTTTTATTTTGTGAGTCCCTTGACTGATTTTGACAGATACACATATTTTTACTGCTTTTGTGCTCTCTACTTTTCTTTACCTTCTTTTTTAACTTTTTTTTTTTTTTTTTTTTTTTTTTAGAGAGAGAGAATGAGCACATGAGCAAGGGAGAAGGACATAGGGAATGAGAATTGTAAGCAGGCTCCATGCTTAGTATGGAGCATGACATGGTGGGGCTCAGTCCTACAACCGTGGCTTCATGATCTGAGCTGAAATCAAGAGTCCAATGCTCAACTAACTGAGCCACCCAGGTGCTTCTGTGCCCTCTACTTTTCTTATTCCTGCTTATGGTATTTCCTTTCCACTCAAGGAGTCCCCATTAACATTTCTTGTATGGCTGGTTTAGTGGTAACCATGAATTCCTTTAACTTTTGTTTGGGAAACTCTTTATCTCTCCTTCTATGCTGAATGATAGCTTTGCTGGATAGAGTAATCTCGGCTGCAGGTTTTTTTTTCCTTTCAGCACTTTGAATATCATGGCACTCCCTTCTGGCCTGCAAAGTTTCTACTAAAAAAATAGCTGATAGCCTTATGGGGTTGCCTTTGTATGTAACTGTTTTGTTTTCTCTTGGTGCTTTTAAAATTCTCTCTTGATTACTGCTTCTTGCCATTTTAATTATTCTGTGTCTTGTTGCAGAATTCCTTGGGTCAGTTTTGTTGGTGGGGGCACTCTGTGCGACCTCAACCTAGATTTGTTTCCTTCCCCATATTTGGGAAATTTTCAGCTATTACTTCTTCAAGTATATTTTCTGCCCCCTTTTCTTTCTCTTACCTTTCTGATATCCCTATAATGTGGATGTTACTATATTTGATGGTGTCACTGAATTCCCTAAGTCTCTTTTCATTCTGGTTTTTTTTTTTTTTTCTCTCAACCTGCTCAGCTTGATTGCTTTCCATTAGTCTGTCCTCTAGGTTACTGATTTATTCTTCTGCTTCCTTTAGTCTGTGATTTATTCTTATTTTTAATTTCATTTATTGAGGTCTGAATGATTCTTTTTTATGTTTTCTGTCTCTTTGTTAAGGGTCTCATTGAGGTCTTCTACTCTTTTCTCAAGTCCAGTGAGTATTTTTATGATTTATTACTTTAAGTTCTCTATCAGCCATGCTACTTTTCTCCATTTCCCTTAGGTATCTTGCTGTGATTTTGTTCCTTCATTTGGGACATTTTCCTTTGTCCTCAGTGTGTCTAACTCTGTTTCTGTGTGTCAGGAAACTCAGCTATGTTTCCAGCTCTTGAAAGTAATGGCCTAATGACTAGGAGGTCCTGTAGTGCCCTGCAGTGCGGCATCCCCTGTTCACCACAACCTGGCACTTCAGGGGTGTCTCCTGTGTGTGTCGTGTGCACCCTGGTGTTACGGTTTGGCCCCTTTTCCTTCGGTTCATTTGTCTACAGTAGCTCTCTTTGCCTGTTGTGGACAGGGTTTGGTCCCTGTGGTGTTCGTGGGCCAGTCGGGGGCCACCTTGGGCTTGAGTTGAGTCAGAACAGGCGTCTGTCAGAGATACAGTAGCACCAACTGCAGGGTGCTTTCCCTGTGTTGCCCCCGAGAATCTTTTGGTGGGTGGGTGGGACCTGCAGTCAGACTCCTGCCTGCCCCTACCCCACTGCTAGAGTTGCATTCAGACTAGTGTGTGTGGTTATCTTCCCCTCTCCCCAGGACAGGAGTCCCTTTGGAGTGGTACTGGCCCCTGTCACAGCTGCTTACACAGTTGAAGCTTGTGGTGCTGCTTTGGATGGGTTCCGGCCAAGAGCTTTGGAGGGAGCAGCTCTGCAGAAGCTTGCTCTAGCGGGAGGGGGGATGGCATACTAGTAGCAAGTTAGGTGGCCAGTGATGTGCCAGGCTCGTTTCCACAGGTGGCCCTGTGTTTATTTTAGGCGATGGGGGGAGGGAAATGGTTCTACCAGTTCCTTTGTCCCTGGAGGAGTCCCCCAGCCATCTGTGTCCCTCCAGGACAGGCTCTGAGATGAGTGAAATAACTCTCCCTTCTCTATGCCCCAATTTTCAAACTTCTGCTTCCATGCTGCATCTCTAAGGGCTCTTTGTTGTACTGTCTCTTTAAGGATGAGGGACTCCGTTTTCTCTTGCCCTCTCAGCTCTCCCAGAGCTTGAACCTGCTGATTTTTAATATTCCTGGTGTTAAGCTCTGCTAATTCTAAGAACTCATGAAATTTGGCCCCTTTGGTTTTCAAAGCCAAATGTTATGGGGATTTTTCTTTCCCATGTGGGATCCCCAGTGTAAGAGTTTGTTTCTTTTCCCTTCCCATAACCCCGGCATCCCTCCCTCCAATGGACAGTCCCACAAGTCCATTTAGTTCCTGACTGTGTCTTCACGCTTCCTACCCTCTTTGAGGTGGGCTCTTCTCTACACTTCAGTGTGGGGTTTGTTCTGCCAGTCTTGGGGACATTTTCTGGGTCTTTTACACTGATGTGAATGTTACCTAGTTGTATCCGTGGGACAACATGAGCTTCGAATCTTCCTATTCTACAGTCCTCCCCAGAACATCTCCAGGAACCATTGTAGATCTTGGACAGGGTCATATGTGTCATTTATGTGTCATTGTCCTTTGGCTTTCCATAAGTAGAAGTCATCTCTGTTCCAAGTGTTACATACTAAATGCTTTTTTTTGGAATCACATCTTATTGCCATTAATTTATATTCTAATAGAGATAATAAATCTTGAGTATTCCCCTTAAGCTTTTTAATTTCTTTTAAATATTAGATTTTTGCAAATATCTTCTCCCATTCAATAGGTTGCCTTCTCATTCTGTTCATGGTCTCCTTTGCTGTGCAAAAGCTTTTTATTTTGATGTAGTCCCAATAGTTTATTTTTGCTTTTGTTTCCCTTGCCTCAGGAGAGAGATCTAAAAACAATGTTGCCAAGGCTGATGTCAAAGAGGTTACTGCTAATGTTTTCTTCTAGAAGTTCTATGGTTTGAGGTCTCACATTGAGGTCTTTAGTCATCCATTTTGAGTTTATTTTTGTGTATGATGTAAGAAAGTGGTCCAGTTTCATCCTTTTGTATGTAGCTGTTCAGTCTTCCCAGCACCATTTGTTGAAGAGACTTTTTCCCATTGCATATTCTTGCCTCTTTTGTCAAAGATTAATTGACCATATAAGTGTGGATTTATTTCTGGGCTCTCTGTTCTGTTTAATTCATCTATGTTTTTCTGCCCATACCATAGTGTTTTGATTATTAAAGCTTTATAGCATATCTTTAAATCTGGAGTTGTGATCTAGCTTTGTTCTTCTTTCTCAAGATTGCTTTGTCTGTTCAGGTTCTTTTGTGGTTCTGTATCAGTATTAAGGTTATTCTCATTCTGTGAAGAATGCTGTTGGTATTTTGGTAGGGTTTTCATGAAATCTGTAGGTTGCTTTGTGTAGTATGGGTATTATAACAATATTTGTTCTTCCAATTCATGAGCATGGGATATCTTTCCATTTGTTTGTGTCGTCTTCAGTTTCTTTCATCAGTGTTTTATGATTTTCAGGTTACAAGTCTTTCACCTGCTTGGTTAAGTTTATTCCTAAATATTTTGTTCTTTTTGGTGCGGTTGTAAGTGGGATTCTTTTCTCTTTCTGTTAAATCATTATCAGTGGATAGAAACCCAGCCAATTTCTATGTGTTAGTTTTGTATCCTGCAAGTTTACTGAATCAGTTTATTAATTCTAACAGTTTTTTGGTGGAGACTTTAGGGTCTTCTATATATAACATGTCATCTGCAAATAGTGACCGTTTTATTCTTCCTTCTGATTTGGATGCTTTTTATTTCTTTTTCTTGTCTGATTACTACAGCTAGGACTTCCAGTACTGTGTTGAATAAAAGCGGTGAGACTGGACATCCTTGTCTTCTTCCTGATGGTAGAGGAAAAGCTCTTAGTTTTTCACCATTAAGTATGATGCTACCCATGGGTTTTTCATGTGTCACCTTAGTATGTTGAGGTGCGATCCCTCTGAACCTACTTTGTTGAGAGGTTTTATTATAAACAGATGTTGTTGCATTTTGTCAGATGCTTTTTCTGCATCTGTTGAGATGATCATATGGTTTTTAATCCCTTTGTCTTGTTAATGTGATGTATCACATTGATTTGTGAGTAATGACCCACTCTTGTATCTTTGGAATAAATCTCACTTGATTGTAGTGCATTTTTAAATGTATTGTTGAAATTGGTTTACTTATATATATATATATTTTTTTTTTTTCAGGATTTTTGCATCTATGTTCATCAGAGATATTGGCCCATAGTTTTCCTTTTTTGTAGTGTTTTTTCTCTGGTTTTGGCATCAGGGTAATACTGGTTTTGTATCATGAATTTACAAGTTTTCCTTCCTCTTCTATTTTTTGGAATAGTTTGAGAAGAATAGATATCATGTTCTTGACATTCTTTTTTAATATTTATTATTTATTATTTTTTATTTAAAAAAAATTTTTTTTAACATTTATTTATTTTTGAGACAGAGAGAGAGCATGAACAGGGGAGGGTCAGAGAAAGAGGGAGACACAGAATCTGAAACAGGCTCCAGGCTCTGAGCTGTCAGCACAGAGCCCGATGCGGGGCTCGAACCCACAGACCGCGAGATCATGACCTGAGCCGAAGTCGGACGCTCAACCGACTGAGCCACCCAGGCGCCCCGATTTAATATTTATTTTTAAGAGAGACACAGAGTGTCTCTGAGTGGGGGAGTGGCAGTGAGGGAGAGAGGGAGACACAGAATCTGAAGCAGGCTCCAGGCTCTGAACTGTCAGCACAGAGCCCAACGTGGGGCTTGAACTCATGAACCACCAGATTATGACCTGAGCCGAAGTCGGACGCTGAATTGACTGAGCCACCCAGGCACCCCATGTTCTTGACATTTTTAAGAAAAAAGTCTTGAATGTTATCTTTAAAAGTACCTTTCTTTAAATTTTGAAATAACTTTTTTAGCAATCTCCCTGTTCTTACTGTTTATGGATTTTCATTTGTATTTCCTACAGATGTACTTAAATAAATGAAATTTTATTTTGATAATCTTTACTGGTAATTAATGTTAAATTATATATAGGCATACAAACTTTGTAACATTTAACATAACACTGAAAGACAAAGAATTTAAATTGTCTTAGAGTACCATTCAGTTAGCAGGATTAGCAACATCATTATTATATGAGTGTATGCTAATACGGTATGAAAGAAAGATCCTCATTAAAATCTTGTTGCCAAACAAGTGACAAAAACCTCACAAACAGCTTGAGGCTTTAGGCCAGTCACAGTTATTCCTGAAGAGATTTGGACAAGTGTGAAAATATATAGACTGTGTCTTTATTGTGGTCAGAACACATAAATGGTATCTTGCATCAGTTCCTTACTAAGAACATTTTTATTCATATTAGGGAAAATGCATCTGAAAACAATACAGTGTCTAAGTATTCTGTTTTGAATCTATCAAATGTAAAAGTATTGGGTCTGTTATAACCCAGAAAGTGGGCTTTTTAATAGCCATTGTGTTTGTGTTTTCCAGAAAAGGAGGGTTTGATCAGCTAGCATATTTTCATTAGGCAAATTCAGGATGCTAATGATCTTTCTTCTAGACATTATCTAGAAGCATGAACTGGTCTGGTCTAGTGCCTTTATACCAAGGTTGGGTGATGCAGAGGAATAAGCTCATGGTTCTTCACCATGGAGCATGGCAATTCCCTTCAAGAATCCCTTACCCAGATTTAGTCACTTCTGGGTTAACTTTATGTACATACATTCCCTTTCAGGATTTCCCAGGTCTTAGTTCTTATCTGGAATCATAACTGTTACTTATAGAAAGGTAGATCTTAGTATCATAATGTGAGTAGAGAATTTACATGTAGGGATGCTAATGACATTCCAGAGTGGAAGTTAATGGACTTTTTTGATTGCCATGTAGCCACCCCTTAGGTTCACCACTAATAATGAGCTGATTGTGAGTCTGATTTGCCTTTTGAGTTGTAGGGAGTCTTTAGTCAGAGAGCACAAAGGAAATTCCCTTGGTCTGATGTGGCTCATGAGCTCAGCTCATGTGCACAGAGAGGAACAAGAATATTTGTAGTTGTGGGGCGCCTGGGTGGCTCAGTCGGTTAAGCGTCCGACTTCAGCTCAGGTCACGATCTCGCGGTCCGCGAGTTCGAGCCCCGCATCGGGCTCTGGGCTGATGGCTCAGAGCCTGGAGCTTGCTTCCGATTCTGTGTCTCCCTCCCTGTCTCTCTGCCCCTCCCCCGTTCATGCTGTGTCTCTCTCTGTCTCAAAAATAAATAAACGTTAAAAAAAAAAAATTAAAAAAAAAAAAAAAGAATATTTGTAGTTGAAATGAACAAGATACCTGGCTGGGTTCAGGAGCCAGAAGGCCACCGGTGGGATTGCCAAGGGTAGAGAACAAGCAGCTAAAGGAAGCTAATCCTGTGTGTCTTCGATGTGGAGTGTCACTGCGTGTCACCCACAGTTTCATGGGATCGCACACATGAAACTATTTGAATTAAAGTCATTTCCTGCATCTGTTGTCATTGTTCCTATCCTGCCACATATCCTTCAGAGCGTGCTGTGACGCTTCGCGTAGATACAAATGTCTGTGCTCTGGGACTCTTATCCCAGCACAGCCCCTCTCGTGAGTTTTTTATACATCTCATAAATCTCAGTTATTTCCAGTTTGCTTGCGGCTTGAAAATATTTTATTACATATTATGTGTCTTCATGGAGACCCCTGAATTACCTGCTTGCTTTGAGATCATTATAAATTCTATTCTTTAGGAACTAGGAGGGTAAGGCATAGCTCAAGAGAAGAGAGCATTCTTGTTAACTTCGCATTAAAGGGGTTATAAAAGATACTCAGAAAACATTGTTTTACCTACAGCTTCTGTGAGGATGATCTCGTATTTAAGTCTGACATGGTTGGTTACTTGCAGCAGGTTGGAGATGGCAGAGCTGAAGCTAGAGCAGCCGGTGGACAGGAGGAAGGACCAGGATAGTTAGGAGTAGCTGCGGCATGGCACGTGGTCCTGTGGCAGGAGTGAGGTGGGACCGAGTCCGACCCAAAGCAAACTGGATTATGGCACCAGGCTCTTCTGGGTTGGCAGTGCTGAGAAGGCAGGACACCAAGGGACCAGTACAATCTAAAAGGCAAACTACTAGAATGGAAACTTGACACAAAGCCGTTTGACTTTTCAGGGGCGTCTAAGAGTTGCCTTGGGAATGGAGTGGGAGTTCTGTCATCAGAGATCAAGGCACCGTGGCAGCTTTGTCTTAAAGGGGGTGCCTTGACGCCATCGAAGACACGCGAAACTGGACGCCAGATGCCCGTGTCTGGAAACGGCTTCCCTTTTACTCTCCTTACTCATTTCTTGTGAAAGATCCCCTATTTCTGTTAGAAATCTCCCTTATTCTCTACGCCCCTTCTCTCTCCATGACGCCTCCTCAGAGGTCCTCTCTCCCCCCTTTCAGAGTTCCTTCTTTATTCCTGCAGAGTTAACGGCACTCGTCCGGTTCTGCCTTTTATTCAAGTGTGTGTCTTTTGTGGAGGGTGTGCCGTGTGCCAGGCACAAGCTAGGTGATGGATGTTAAGTGGATGAATATTTTAGAGCTGTTGAAAATTGTGTTGATGTAACTGCAGGCTGTTTTGTTCTTTCCACATTTTTTCAGATTTTACCAAATGTTGCAAGGACTCTGGAATCCTTATGGTAGTAAAATGCCGAAAAGAAAATTCTGCATTGAAAGAATGTCTAACTGCTCAGTAAGTCATCACCCCATTGTTTATGCTTCTCTGTGTGTGTATGTGTGTAACGTATGTAGTAGGTAAGAGTGTGTTATTTAACTCATTACATGTAATGGGTCCTTTACTAGCCCCATCACATCTTTGGTATTGTTAGCTGAGTCTGAGATTTCAGTTTGTTACATACTAAGCAACATATTTATGAAAGGTCTTGTCAAGTTATGTGTCAACATTGTATCTGATTAAAAATATGAGATCCGCGAACAAAAATACAGGATTTTTCACATGACTTACCAAATTCCTTTTCGTGAACAGTTGATCTATAGAATATATTACAGATGGGTTTATATTTGTCTCCTCTAATGAAAATGTACTGAATTAGATGATTTGTCGGCCTGGTGATTTGGGGGATTAATATAATTTAATTCCTAGGAAAGTTGCAATACATCAAATGAAGGATACAAAGGTAAATTTTGATTTTTGAGATTAATCGATTTAAAAATAAGTCTTAAATATGTTCACTGACATTTAGTTGAATATTAAAGGAAAACTTTGCAAGTTCTTTGCATGCAAGTGCTTTCTGCCGTTTCTCCCCACACATTTTATTATCTACATTATTCACAGACAGTATTGCAGAATACTTTCGTATTGTTCATTGAGGTCGTGGTTTTGGTTATCCCTTCTGTTTCCTTCTCTAACTGTGCTCCTCTAGCCTGTGAAACATGTAGGTCAGCATGGTTTGATACGTCCTTATTAGGGAATTAGATAAAAAGTAGTGATTATCTGATTCAATTATTTCTTTTTAATGTTTATTTATTTTGAGAGAGAGGAAGAATGTGGGGAGGGGAGGGGCACAGAGAATCCCAAGCAGGCTCTGCACCATCAGTTCAGAGCTCGATGTGGGGTTCGAACTCACAAACTGCGAGGTCATGACCGGATGGGACGCTTAATGGACTGAGCCACCTAGGTGCCCCTGTTTTCATTGATAGCAAATAATGTACACAGAAATTTAAAATTTATAAACTTAAAAAAAAAAAAATTCTGTAGGTAGGAGACTTGGGAAGTTAAACTAATGTCTGCATTTATAGACGAGAAAACACACCCTTATTTATGGGCCAGGACCTGCACTAAGCACTTCATCATAGAGGGGTAAGAGTTCCTTCTATGACTTACTTTTCTTCCAGTTTTGTTCCTCGTGCTCCTAAGAGATGCGTGATGGATCGATGAACTGGTTAAACTTCTTTGTGACTGGATTTGTTGAATGCTTTTTTTATATATTAAAGAATTTTTACACCTCAGTTTATCATAATAACTTGTTCTTAATTTGCCGTATCATCCCTCTCTCCCAGATGGGCATCCCTAGAGCAGAGGGGCAGGAGCGCGGGCTGCGGAGAGGGCAGTGGGGCTGACCTTCTGGACCAGCCAGAGCTTAGCTAGTGGTCAGCCTTGGGCAGGTTCCTCATAGAAGACAGGAAATTATGCCTGGTGCAGTGATTGTGAGGAACTGTATGTAAATTCACTACAACAGTGCCTGGCACATAGTGGGGAGTCAATCAGTGGTAGCTCCTTTTTTAATTGTATTTGTTAGCTTTTGTTATCTGCATATTATTTAAATATCCTTCCTTTTACCCCCTGGAAATAGGAAAAAATAAGAGGTTCTAGTCTGTTCTGGGGAAGGGGCTGGGAGGGGTTGGAGGAGGCTGCATCTCTTCAGAAGAGAGAAAAGCAGTGAAGGAAACAAAAGAGGGTTATGACATTTGCTAAATGGAGTAAAGGATTTTACTTGACCTCAATTTTCAACACACTGTAAGTGTTTCTTCATCTTTGAATAAGAAAGTGCTCTGCTTTATTTACTGTTGACATTCCACGAAATGAAGGTAACCAACCACCGCCCTCTCTCCTCTCGTTGTAGCGACATCTTGAAACATAAGTGGTTGCTTTTATTTCTACCTGCGTCTTCATTCTTCAGGAAACTGCTGTCTGACTTCTGCCCCCTTCCACTGAGACTGCTTCTCCTAAAGGTTCTAGTGGATTCATGGCAGCCAGATCCAGTGAATAGCGTTTCAGTCCTTTTTCTTTCACTTGACCTCGCTCTCCAGAAGCCCCTTAAAATTCTCTTCTACCTGGCTTCTCTTTTGCTCTTTACTGTTCCCCCAACATCTCTTACTTCTTCTCATCTTCTTGAACTGAATCCTTTAGAAAGTGGGCTCCCGGTTCTCTTCTCATGCTTAGGTCTGCAAAAGCTCAGTTTGGACCCGTGAATTTGGTTACTTCCTTAGGTCATGACATTTCTTTGCTACTTTCGTCAGGTCCAAAACTGAACTCACCTCCTTTTCCTTCTACATCGTGTGTCTAGAGTTTAGAATTTTCCTTGTCTCCTAACTCTAAATGGTTATTTCCCGTTGATTTTATTTCCTAAATCTCCGCCAGATCCATTTCGTCCTTTTCATCACAACTGCTCCTCCTTTAGCTTCGGGCCCTCCCTCATCATCCGTGGCTAGGTTAGTTGAATAGTTTACTTACCTTACAGGCATCCTGCCTCTAACCTTGCTGCCCCCTTTTGGCCTGTCACATGCCGTCTGAGTGATCTAACACACAAAACCGATCTTCAAGTTCTTCTGTTAATAGTGGCCCATTGCCTTCAGGATAGACTTCAACTTCTTGATATGGCGTAAAATGACCTTCGTGATGCGGCCTTTGCCCAGTCTGGCTTCATCCCAGGCCCTTTCTCTTATGTGCATAATCTGCTGCAAGGACACTAATTTGCTTGCAGTTCTTCATGCATCAGGTTTCCCTCATCTTTGCGCTCTGGCACAGCACTTTGTATGCTTGTTGCACAGCCTTTACTCGTGTGCTCCAGAACACCATGGCCTTCTGAGGATGGGTACTGTGCTTCTCATTGCTCTGTCCCGGGACGGTGCCTTTCAAAAATGAACTAGTTTGATAACCTAATGTTTACACTGTATTTATGACCATTTCTTAAAATCTATTCCGAAAGATTATACCTGATGAAATGTCTGGATATTATTTAAAGTAAGCTTACATTAAATGCTTGTGAAACTTCATTTTAAAAGGAGATATTCATTCCCTTCTTTTAGTTATAATGATCCAGCCTTTTATGAAGAATGCAAAATGGAATACCTGAAGGAAAGGGAAGAATTCAGAAAAACTGGAATTCCTACCAAGAAAAGGCTACAGAAGCTTCCCACAAGCATGTAGGCAAATATTCAACGATACTCAAGAGCTCTGATATTCATGGAAATCATTATCACCTGAAATAATGGACTCAAGGAAGTGTTTGCTTTATCCTAAATGATGGAAATATTATCTGAAATAAAGATTTTTTTTTTTTTAATTTCAAAGTTAAATTTATCAAATGGGATGGGAGGAGTAAATAATGAACTGGGATATGGTCTGCCTGGGCATTATGGATTTTTTTTGTAAGTTCTTCCACTATTACAGTTATCTAACAGTGATAATCTAACAGTGATCTTTAGGGTTCTGTATAGACTTGATATTACTCCCTTCCAGTGGCTAATCACAGAGACCAGAAGTAACCAAAGGAAAGCAGGAGCTGTCAAAGGTGTTAATAACGAGGCGGTATAGCAGAATAGTTACGAACCAGAATCCTTCCTGGCTATGTCACTTACTAGTTATTCAACCAGGGAAGTAATTCTCATTGTGAGGGTTACTGAAGGTAAGTAGAGTATGCAGGACAGTGCCAGGGTTACTGTTAGTAGTAGTAGTAAAGGATTATTTGGAAACATAGATGAAGACGTACTTATACATGAATTAATTTTACTTAATATCTGATGGAAAATTTCCTAAAATTGAATTATTATGATCCTTGACCTGTTTGGCTACTGAAAATAGTTTAATGATTTCAGGAGCTAGTCTAAAACAACTGTCTGAGTGCAGTAATTTGGTCCCAGGTTGAACTTTTATATTAAAAGTTGCTCTTTTTTCTTCCATGAACTCCGTTCACTGTAGCCACTGCAACCAGTTTCCAAGTAAGTAAAATTTATATATACTTACATAGTTCTCATTAAAATCACAAATAGAAAGTACTACCTACTAGGACAAGATTTAACTTTGGCCCCAGTCCCATGAAATAGAGCTGATTTTTTTTTAAAGGACTTAGTTTTAAGCAGATAGGACCCTGAAGAACCAATGTTCAAATTCTATACTTTACTCAAGACAATCGCTCAAAGAACGATTTTACTCTTATTTGAAACCCAAAGAAACCCCATTTTCCCAGGCCATAGATCAAAAGGAAGATTACTAGAACAGACCAAAGCAAAGCAAATACAGAAACCTAGAGATCACATATCATAGGGGTAAACAAGCCTATATTCTTCTGTTGGTCTTTTGGTATTGTACATTTGCTAGAGCACAGGACCTTAATTCTTGGTTTTAAATGATGCAAATGAAGAAAAAGCAAATAGTTACTTTAGGAAGCTAGGGAAATATATAACCTGTGGCTAATTTATAATTTGGATGAGCATCAGAGAAACCACCTTCAATTTTATGTGGGAAATTCATTTATGTAGATGTCACTTTCCCCATAGGCGCTGGACAGTAGGTTCTATAAACCTGTTCCTCCCTGTCGGGAACTGAACCATTGATTACAGCTGTCAGAATATCCAGGCCTAGCCAGCACACTGGTCTACTTCGCCCACGAGTGCAGCTGCCTCAGTTGTTCTGCTTGCTCATTCGTATCGCTGGCTGGTATTATTAAGAATGCACAGATTTTCTTCCCCTAAATATCCACCTTGACCCAAGTCCTTTCTGGATTAGATCATTACTGTTTTCCTACAATTCAGTCTTAGTTCTTGAAGTTTGAACTCTTCCCTACTTACTTGGTTTTCTCATTTTCCCCATAGGTATGTCCCTGCTCTTTGTAGGAATTAGGTTCCATTTTGGCAGAACCTCAGTTTCCTATTAGAGAAGATACAAATTTTGTTTTTGCTCATAGGAGATGAAGAGGAGGGAGTAAGTGTCTTTTTGTTGCTACCTGTCTTCTCTTCATTCTATGTAAATGTAAACGGAGTTATCATAAAAATATGAAGATCAAGGAAATTTTCGAGGGAAGCCCTTTGGAGCAAGTTTCAAGTGGTATGAAAGAAGTCGACATAAAATTTTCCATCCTAAGTAGATAATAAACTACAGATGGGCCCTTCTCATTTCTCTTTGAATCTCACATAGAACGGAGATGATCATAAAGTGTATGTTTTAAAATTTATGGCTGGGTAAATTTTTTGGTTCAAGTCTTACCCATCATTTAGCACTTTAAACTGTAAAGAACATCAACCTCGGATTTCTGGCATACCTGTTTGACAGCTACCCTGTTCAGATGGAAGAACATTTTTTCCACTCAAAAGAAGTTGGTTTAACAAGATAAATGCCTGTAACGTGAATCAAATTAACAACTGATAATTAGTACCTGACCTTGGAATATATAGGCAAGGACAATAGTTCACGTTCACTTCAATTTCAAACAAAAATAATTTATTTTAATTAAACAATTTCTTGGCATTATTCAAAACATTAATCAAGCCATTATCTCATACGACTTCTTTACAAAGGAAAGTTTCCAACCTTGGTTTTACAAAAGGCAAACCAGTAAGCTACATTAGAGATGAGATATAATATACAGCCTATGCAGCCACATGAGAAATAGTTTCTGCTGCTTTGTTATTACACAGGTAGTTGCTTCCTTTAGCTAAAGCCTGGAGTCTTGTATTTGTTTTATGCATATTGGGTTTTGTTCTATTACTTGGCAGGAGATTGTACTCCCTGGAGTCAGCTGTGTTCATTGGTCAGAATAAATTCCAGCACCTGACACCAATTCCATTAATCACAGACAAGCCTGAATAAGTGAGATAATAGAAAGACAAAAATATCTGTGACCAGTGAACACTGTTTATGTATGTATGCTATTCAGTTAATATAGGAGAGATCTGAGATACTCTTTTGAGTTCAAGATATTTGAAACTGTCTATCAAAAAGGATAAAGGTCTCCTACATGAAACAGTTTATCTGAGGCAAAAGATGTATAAGCCAACTAATACATTATATTACAGTGTTAATACCACCACCCTGAAAGAATTTAGACGGATTTCCATGTGAAGCCATCCTTGTTATATCTTTGTTTATAAATGATAGGCCACTCAGAATCAAAAAGTTTGGGGACATTCCGTGATCAGACTATATCAATACAGCACAGAATTTGGTTTACGGAACTAAAATTCTTAATGTGGTTAATCAAAAGTCATTCTTACATTTCAAAACAAAGTCTAACAATTTATAAGTCACTGTACATAACAAGCAGGTATAGACCCTTTGAAGAAAATGACTTTATCCAGTTACATATTTAGCTTTTTATTATGGACCACTGAAGGCACAGATTAGACTGCAACCTGTGTGATGCTCTTTCTACTTCTAATTGGATAATGAGGGATTAAAATAGTTCACACACCACACAGGTTTTCAACTATTTCATCACTTTTTTCAGTTAGGATCTGAAGGATGTATGGGACAGAGTTGGTTTCAATGAGCAGGTTATTTCAAGTCTTGAAACCATTTTTTAATCACAATGTTACTGAGTCTTAAACTTTGAAACACAATAGCATATGCAGATGGAATAACCTGTATTCAACTATAATTTTCATCTTTAAGGTCACTACAAATAGAACCTATTCACTTTGCCATTTGTCTTTTATGCAAATTAAAGCAACTTACAATTGTTCTCACATATTCATGGCCTCTTATTTTTATGAACAGATATTTAGGCATTTCACATGCTATATAAAACCATGTCCTAAAAAATTTTAATTCCATCCTTTACATGAGAGGCAGTTATTTACAATTACTATCAAAGGTAGAATCGTTTCTTTGAAACACCTTAAGTTTATTTATTAGTAGCTTACATCTGATTCTTAGAACATGGAGCTGGAGGGTGCTCTTTCATACTGGAAAATTGATACATGATGTGGAGAACAGTATGTGCAAATGTATATACTGAAGAACTCTGCAAAAGTTTATTCAATATCTGCTTTCAGTTAAGTAATTTCTTGAGAGCCACTGAGGGAGATAACAGTAACCTCATGACCAAATCATGAAATCTCTTCAGAATTAATTCTTATAAAGGCAGTTTTGATTATGTTGATCCAAGTAATGCAGTGGTGGCAGGTTGGATAAAGGCAAAGTTTTATTTTTAGTTTCCCCAAATGCGGTCTCACTTGATTTAGGAGGGCTTGGGAATACCCAAGAATTATCTTCCAGAGAATTTCTGCCGTAAGAGTTGTGTTCCTGAAAGTTAGTACCATCATGAAGAATGGATCGCTCATTATCTGTCCATGATTGGAGAATTGCTTTCTCTGATAAAACCTTCATATCTCCTGATAAAGGGGAAGATGTGGTGTGGCAAAGAGTTTTGCCATTTGGTGACAGGGGGGAATGTCTTTTGTATGTTGCAGTAAAATTCGCCAAGTGCAGTTTTGTGCTGTCTTTCCCAAGGTCTTCCATGCATCCTATTGGGGCACAGGCTAAAAAGAAAGCACAGGCTAAAGGTCAGTTGTCAAGGCATTTGTGATCCTAATTTGGCTGAATCTAGAACTGGAAATAATATTTCCAAGTTAACATGATCACTGGGGCACTATGATTTGAGACAGATGACAAATGATCGAGTTCTAATCCTGGATCACTTATTTACTGACATTGTGACTTTAGGTTCAGCCACTTTTTGTGCTTCCAAGTGTCACTTCTCTCGTCTGCAAAATGGACATGGTATTCCTGTCCTGCCTATATCATAGGACCATTAATAAAGGTGAAGAATTGTATTGTGACTAGAGAAAGCCTGCCTACTGTTTAAGTGTCCATGGAAACCAAGAAAGCTGTTAAATATAATATTCCTTTGCTTATTCAAATCTTTTTTCCATAGGTGCTTCAAAATAAATTTTTTCTGCAATGATTATATTTCGAATTGGTGAGGCCCAATGTTTTAATATACATTCAAAGGCTCTTAAGGATAAAACAGTTTGAATAGAATTTATAAGATAATTCTGTTTCTTATAAACACACATTTCTGCTGTGGTCACAGTAATAAGTCAAGAGAAAAAATGAGTTTAGTACACACGTAATGGCTTAGAAAATAAACTGAAGCGATTATTTAGCTAGTCTTAGCCAACATAATGGTAGTCTAAGGTTTTCCTCCCCTTCCAATTCAACCTACTAGGGCAAAATGCTAAGAATTATAACTCGGGCTCGAATCTATCATTGTAGAAGAAACTATAAAATGAGCTCATTGCCTTTTTTCTTGGGAAGAGGGGAAGCAGTGGAGAAGACCTAGAAGTAACAGTGCTCAACTTCTGGACAAGGGTGATATGGAGGTCAGGAAAAAAGATGATCTAGTCTGTCTCTACTCATCAAAGCACGGAGTTCTGCAGTGAAGAGCTGTGGCCTTGAGCCTGCCAGAGAACTTTCAGTTCGATACACCTACAAGATTTATCCTTCACCAGCTCAGAAGGCACGCAAGAATGAGCCATTTCCAAATGTGGAAAGAGCATTTTTCCTTTCTTATTCTTTGGAGACTATATTTGTTATATAAACAGCGTCACTGAAAACTCCCTGTAAAATTATTCTGCGTTCCTTTTAAGAGAAATTTTACCCCTACCAATCAACGCACAGTTGCCTCATAGGTAACCCTGGACATTGGAAAACTCCAGGGTAAAATGAACCATAAATTAAGTTGGAGCCTGGCAGAGCACGATATTAATTTGCCTGATTCATAAATAACTCTAGAAACTAAAAGGGATTTTGACTTTAGTTTTCCTTTCTCCCTACTAGTTAACTCTCCTGAGGAGATTTATAAAATACATTTCTCTTGTGCCGTCTTTAGGGCCAGTCCAAGGTGCATATAACTTTAGGTGCTGGTGATTATTTTTTTTTTACGAAAGGTCACATCTCAATTCCTTCAAAATAAATTTTTGGGCAAATTTACATTATACAGCTTTCCAGAAATAAAACTAGTATGTAATAAAAGGCACACATGCACTGATTTTTCTCTGAGATATGCAAAGAGCTTTTGTGAAGTCGCCACTAACTACTAGGGGTTAGGCCCCAAACTCAAAAGTTTAGTCAGCCAAGCAGTTAATATGAAAAGCAAATCAATGAAAATTTTTTGTTTCATTGAAAGAGATAGTGGGATCACAAACAGTTTCCATTCTAAACGGTCTATCCTTTATGGGAAGAAAAATTAAGTTTACCAAATGAAAGCAAATTATGCATCAAAGTTATTTTTTTCAAAACTAATTTAAAGGGCTAGGTCTTTGATATATTCTGTGGCACTGGAATGAAAAATAGCTTTTGATGTCTTGATGTCTTTTTTTTTTAATATAAGGAGGAGTTGTGGTAAAAGGTCAACTAGAGCAAACTTAACACCTCAGCCTCATACACATAAGCAACACTTGGCTGAGAAAAAAAGCCACAAGGGGAAAAGAATACAGTACGGAAGAAAAAACACATCAGCAACACCTTTATGTGTGAAGTTGACCAGTATGAGAATGAAGCCAAAGCAGAGAATAGGTAGGCTGTGAACATACTATATATACTTTGGCTTATCAAAATCATCTAATGAGATTTCGATAAGAAACGATAGCCAGTTGCTCTTCAAGCTGTTTGGCTGGAATCAGTGGTTTCCAGCAAACATTAACTTGCCTTTCTTGACTGTAGTTGGGGTTTTCAGTTTTCTTAGTAGTTCAGCTTGTACTTGAGTCACCAAATGTAAATTAGACATCTCTCTCTTCAGTTCCCAGTATGCATTTTGCATATTGTCGCTGAAATGCAAGTTTAGAAAAAAAAGTTAATGGTTATTTTCCTTACGGACAGAAAGGAGTGACTTTAAAATAGAAATGAGCATTCCTGCTCTAGTTTTCAGATGATATAAATTAAACAAAACTTCCTCATTAAATAACTGAAATACAATTAGGGCATTAGAACAAGTGAAAAGATCTTATTCAATAATAATACTGACCTAGTTTCTAGCCATTAACTGAACTGTATTAAACAGAAGGGTATTTACTAAAAAAGAAGTATTATCATCGAGTTTCTTACAGTTCTCAGAATTGAGGTTTTTATTATAGCCCGTAATGTGCAGTGGTGTTACTATCATACTTTTAGAGTAAGGAGTATTTTCTTCATTTGCAAATCTGATACAGAAAAATAGTGACACTTACTCGTGTATAGAGTTTTAATTTGTATTTATCTCTTGATTATTCGGTTTTGACCTTGTGAATTGAAATGTATATCCCTAAACCCACATTAAAATAAAATTTAGGTTTCATGCATTCCATTCTTTTATGTTTGACTGGGCTGTCTCATATTGTTGGTTCTAAACCAATGTGACATGACAGCACAAGACAGGAAGAGCCAGATGATTTCCTGGTAAGGGAAAAGAAGCTAGAGAGAGAGAGGATTATATGAACCAGAATTTAAAGACTTCACAAATGCCTCTCATTTTCATAATTAAAAGTATTTTATGTCAATTATCTGAGCAGTTACAAATTAGCTATTTTAAACCTAATCTGTAAAAGTTTCATTCTTCCATTAAACATTATGTGGATATTCATGATTTTCTTTCTTAGGTTTTTAATTGCCAACTAAACTGAAATCTTCAATACATATTCTTACTTTGCTATACAAGAATATGTAAAATATTAAGTGTAAGAACTGACCTCATAGTATTCAAATGACCATTATTGCCTTTTAAAGATATTGTTGTAAGTTTAATAACAAGTACCAAATTAGAAAATGTTACTTTATGCTTCAATTTTTATCTAGCTGTAAACAAAAACCTTTAAACCAAGGGATAATATCTTGGTATCTACATCTAATCTCCTATTCTAATTACGAAGGAACAGATCTACTAAAAAACAATATTATGGAATGTAAGGTTACATACCTTTTTTGTCAAGATATTTCTTTCTATTCCACTCCAACCAACCACAATTCTTTCAACAGAAGCAGAATACACTTTATACTGCTTTTGGAAAAAATCTGCATGTTTTAATCTATTGTAAACGTGATTTGTCAAACAGCAGTCTATTAAAAATCACAGGCTTTTTGCAGGTTTTTGGTAAGTGTGAAATAATTACTTCACAAAAATTAGTTAACCACTTTACTTCACCAGTAAACATCTGAGATGTATGCTACAGTGAGTGTTTCACATAGGAACCTGTCTTAAGTGTGAAGGGTTGTTGGTTCCTTGTTGCAATTCTGGGCATTCAGTATGCTTTCCAAAGAGTTACTCACATTACATAGCAGTGAGTGTAAGTGCTACATGTGCTAATTCATGCAGACAGTCATGATATGAATATACAGTTTAAAAATAGTGTTTAATTATTGTCATGAGATGGTAAATCAGTACCTGACTTGGAGAAAAGCAAAGCAAATACCCAAGACTGTGTTTGGATCCTAGAATAACGTTCACATTTAATCATTCAAACTAGCTAAGCATGTAAAATAAAAGCTAGATAATTATAACAAGTGTTAAAGCAGTGTCTAATATACATTTTCCAATTCAATGAAGACTGCTTATAAACTAGGTTAAACTAAAAACTAGGTTGCCAACTTTAACATACATCTGAGTCTTTTTGCCCTTAAAGTCATATGAATTAAAAACAGATTAAAAAAAAAAAAAAAAAAAAGGCTAAATTACTAAGTGTAAGCTCTCCCTCTTGTGGATAACAAAGCAATGACAGTCACTTTACAGTAAATATTAAAGTGCTATAGTCTTCAAAGTGTGTTAAAAATTTATTTTTAATTCTATTTGTACAGAATATTTAAATCATTACTTAAGTGAGACTGGAAGAGGCAAGTTGTCATCCACAAGTCTTTAGCAGAGTTCCAACTAACCGTCATTTATCTAGATTATTTTTGAGATTATATAGTCAGACTTAGCCCCTCACACCCCCAACCAGGAGTGTGAAGTTAGTTAAGTTTTGCTTTAAATGACATAGACACATAGACACACACACACACACACACACACACACATTTTTTTCACCTATAAAGAAATTATAAAACCATTTGAACACTGAGGTACAACACTAAAGCATCCCAAATGAGAACCGTAAAAAAATAAAATAGGT
Organism: Panthera uncia; assembly: GCF_023721935.1. Taxonomy (NCBI): domain Eukaryota; kingdom Metazoa; phylum Chordata; class Mammalia; order Carnivora; family Felidae; genus Panthera; species Panthera uncia. Next base: position 141,395,765 of record NC_064810.1, read on the forward strand.
GAAACAAAATAATGATGGTTGAGCATTTCTCCCATGTTATCACACCAACTTAGCAAACTGGGTAACCACATTTTCCATGTGAGGAAGCAGGTTCAGGAGAACTTACTCCATACTCTAACATGTTGCTGATCAAAGTCATGTTTTAATGATCTAGTCTAATGACTGCCTGCTGCCATTTTGAGTAACATTTTTTAATATCATAATCACCATCCTCTTCATTAGACATTTACCAAGCACCTCCAATATACTACCAACACAATCTTCTTAGCCCCAGTATAAAATCTCAACCCTCTAAATTTTAAATGTAAGTAAACCTGCTTAGCCACATTGCAAGGAGATACATGCCCTGCTTACAAACTGTGTAAAAGACCAGTTTTCTTAGTTGACAATATACATTCAACTCTTCAATACAAAAGGAATATTCCTCGTATAAGAAAAATCAACTTTTTTACTTCCCCCATACATATTTTTCTTTAGCTTCTGAAAATTTACTTTTATATCACCCAGAAGAACTAAAATCAAAGTATGAGAATCTTACCCAAGAGCTAAAGACTTAGAAATTTACATTTTGACAACTGTGATTCCCCAAAATCAACTGTCTTTCAGACATTTTTGATTGTGAAGCACAGCAAGGAATCAATTTACTCTGCAACCCAAACAACCAAGTTATAACAAACCATACTTATTGCCCTTATTATGTGTAACACACTCTGGTATGTTCTGTTCTGTTTTATTCATTGTTTGTATAAATACTTAACTCACAAAATTTCACAATTACTAAGGGAACACGGCACAATTTGAAAAACATTAATCTATATTTTCTATATTTTCAATTTCTTAAGAACTTCACAATTCAAGTTTACCCCATACCTAGATCTGTTTAAGAACTGAGTGCCACAACCTAAAGCTAACACCAGATGAACAGTGGTAAGAAACTGGCCAAATTTCTGATAGGACTGTAATTGTTAAAAGATGCTGTATACAGTAAAGGCCTCCAGTAATTACGTTAGGGAAATAGTACAGTACCTCATTTGCCTAGCAGTATGATGGAGGAAATATGAAAAAAGAGTGTTCCCACAAAGGGGGCTTTACAAATAACTGAAAATCATCCCTAAAATTATGTAAAATTGTACTTAAAGGTTTTATGGAAACATTCGTATGTACTTTTTTGCTAATGTAATAAACTTACATCTGAATTGTTCTACTTAAAAGTGATGAGGTAACTTACAAATATTAAAACATAGGACTGACTATAAACTAGGAATAGGTTTATATCATGTACATGGTAAGGCAAAGGAAAAACAAGATAAAATGCAGCTAGGAATGAGGCTAACATATAATTGAATGATACAGAGTTTACCAAGGGTAAACAAACCAGAAGAGGGAAACCTGATCAGTTTGGCAATCCATATTGCTTACATAAAATAAATGCAAACCAACTTGTAAAAAGCTGTACATACAATTTCAGCACTAGGGAGCCATTAGAACATGCTTTAATCATACAGTTCTTTTAGCGTACAAGTAACTTTTAGAGCTAAGAACTTTTAGAGCTAAGGTAATTCTTTATAAAAACTGTTTCGGTCAGTTGACACTCTGAATTAATACTGAAGTTTAGAGAATTCAAAAGTGTACTTTGAAGCCAGTTATATATATATAACCTGGTAGCCTCAAAAGGTTGACTCACCTCTTTGGACCTTCATCCTCCTCTAAATCCTGGTATATTCTTTACTATGTTGTTAGGTATATGAGGTCTTCAAAGACATTTCTGGGGACCAGTTTTCAAGTTATTTTCAGTAGATGTGATCCAAATTTATGTAAAATCTCCCATGAATGGAAGAAGTCTCCTTCTATATCATGTACTTCTAATACACTATACACAGCCCCTTTGACCTACTCCGATTCTAACATATTTTTTGTTCCCTGATTCTTTCCAAAAATGGTTTGAAGAGGCTTATAAAAAATGATAAATATAACAAAGGGAAACCTAGGTTGGCAGGAGAAAAGGTAACTTTGATAAAAAAAAAAAAAGACAACTTTGAGAAAATTTACATGGATACTGAACTAGACACACTGTTTAAAAAGGAAAAACTTCTTGCTGGATGAAACTTCAAGGCATAACTGAATAACTGTTCAAATGGCAGAGTTTATTAATTCCAATTGTTATGGTAATTGTTATAACCCATAAGGCCTAAAATACTCTGGCCCTATAAAGAAAAAGTTTGCCTACCCCTGAATCTAGAAGATTGGCTGCAATCCTCAAATTCTGCCCTACTTGATCATTTCTCTCAATTAGGTTTTGATAGGAATAGGTATGAGCCATTTCACGTTATTCGCTTTTGCTCAGTAAACTTTGGAAGCCAAATGATCAAGCAATGAAGTCAACTCACTATTTTTCATTGGATGAAAGTATCTTTCTAGAGAAGAGATGCTAAAATCAGATAATTTAAAACACAGTACTTGTTACTCAAGTAAAAATGTCATATATTTAAGAAAAAAGGGTTAAAGTAACATATGAACTCTGATAGCTTTTGTTTTTACCCCAAATGGATAGTTCTTTTAAAATTCATGTTATGCGAAAGACTAAGGTGGTCCAAATTTGCCCTTAAGGCGGAGTTACCGTATATGGAAATGTATAATTCTTCAGGTACAAACCAGGATTTATTACAGAATACTTTCTACACAGCTCCCTAAAAATCTAAAAGTGTTCAAAATTTTGTTTAAAGCATCACAATATGCACTTTTCTACTACTTAAGTTCAAACCTACTGCTGATGAACAGTTAAATGTTTTTTATAAATCCACCGTGATCAGAGATTACATGCAGTACCCAAATAGTATCCATTCTTTTTTAAAGTTAAATCACAACAGAAATCTAGGTAACCTATACAATGTGTTATTTTTGAATTTTGAAGAATGTTCATACCTTGAAATGCTCAGTCTTTGGAGATCACTGCTATTCAGATTGTCTTCCTGAGATGGATCCTGTCATGTTTAAAAATAAAGTTTTAAAGTTATAATTGTTAAGAAGTATAGATCTGTTTCCCAAACTAGTTCTTTATGATGTGGGAGTTTCACATATACAGGGGCCCATGGCTACAAAACATTGGGAAACACTGTTCAAGTTAAACAAATTCCTATGGTATAGAACTTCTCAAAACCTTTGGTGTACAATAGCACATAATGAATAGCTAAATGGGTTCTTATTAGGTACTTTAGTCCTCTATACCAACTCCATTTTACATATCCAGTGTTTTCTAAACTTCTTTGGCTCTAGTGTCTTCACCTGGCCCCAAAGGATCAACTTTTCTAAATATAAGTGACTGGAATATTGGGGGATATAGAAAAGTCTAAAAGGGCCATAGTGGAACTCACCCTGGAACCTTGACCTCATTAATACCAAACAGTAATCAACTGAGTAAAAAACAAAAACAAAAACAAAAACCCCTCACCATTATGTCAACATAGGGATGCTATTTCACACTTTTGATTTCAACTTGGAACCTCTGATAAATTTGCATTAAGCATTCCACTATTCCTATTCCTGGTTGATATCTTTACCTTAGTTGTGACCATTTTCTTTTTTAGTTTTAAATCTCCCTTCCCCCTGCCAAATAAATTCTTATGAAGGTCAAGGACCAAGTCTTAAATTAGAAAAGAAAAAAAAAAATCCTTTTAATTCATCTTAAAGTCATAAGTTTCTTAGTCCTTCAGATACCATTTCAGCAGTAAGCGAAAAGTGATTTCTAAAGTTTCTTCTACTTTTAAATGTTTCTATGATTTATGATGAATTAAACTAAATTTATCCCCTAGCACCATCTAGTGGAAAAGAGTAACTAATAAGAATTCATCTATCTCATACACACACACACACCCTTAAGAGTATTGCTTTTCTGGATTACCTTAAGTTTTTTTGAAATACATTCACTTATTAAATATACTATATACTAAGCACTATGCAAAACATGTTACATATTATCTAACCTTCATGAAAAAACAGTGGTATTTAAAAGTCTACTTTACAGAAAACAAGTTCAGAAGAATTAAATGATGTTCCTAATTTTACATAATTAGCAACACCGTAATTATGAGCCACGTTTTTATAATGCCGTGGTACTGTTTTCTACTCAGTAAGGAAATATCCATTATGTAAAAAGCTATCAATTTCCTTTCAAGGCAAATCCATTTACTGACAATTATAATTGAGAGCTACAAGGTACAGATCCTTTCTTGCAAGCATATCTTTTTAAAAGAAGCCTCTAAAAAAGATGGCAGAGTAGGAGGGGCGTAAGCTCACCTTGTTCCACAGATACAAGCAGATAACATCCACATCAGTGTAAATAACCCACAAAATGACCTGAGGGATGACAGAACAGACTCTCCACAGCAAAAGGTAAAGAAGAGACCATACTGAACAGGTAGGAAGAGCAGAGAGGCCATCTGGAGCTAAATGGACCCATGGGTCTATCTGAAGGAGGGAGGAACATTGCAGGCATGGAGAAAGGAGAAAAACACTCACTCTCACACTAGGCACCCCAGGCATGGGGAACACACACAGGGAAGACAAATCCCCAAAGAATCCCTGTGACATTTGGCTTTGAAAACCAGAGAGGCCTAATTTCCCAAGTTCTTACAATCAGTGGGGCTTAACACCTGGGACTTGACAAATCAATGAGCTCAGCTCTGGGAGGGAGGGGAGGGCAGAGGAAACAGAATCTCCGCCCTTGAAGGGACAGCATAATGAACCCCGAGAAGACACAGTATTGAAGCAGCACTGTGAAAAATGCTTCAGGTATATAGGAGAGAGATTAGCTGACTCATGTTAGAGCATGTGCTAGAGTAGCAGGGATCGCTGGGAGACTTCTCAAAGAAGAAAGGAGCTGGTGGGTGCTTCTTCTCTCCCAGGCCCCCCACCCTATTTACACGGACACGTGCAGGACCAGTGCAGCACCCTCTCCACCTGGCTGGCTAACAGCATGCCCCACGCTTCTGCAGTTCTGCCCTCTCCAACCCAACCAGCTTCCATAGTTTTGGGCAGCAACAGGTACCCTCCCACAACCGACCAGCACAGACCTTGCTGGCACTGAATATACTGCCCCCCACACTCTCTTGTGGACTCACCCCCACCAGCCATAAAGCAGTTTTCAAAAGCAGCTCCAGCTCCCCTCCCACCGTAGACCTCTCCCGCTCAAACTGTGCTAACACCATATGCCCTGCCCCAACATTCTCCTATGGATCTGCTCCTTTCAATATGCCCTTGGCCAGAACCCATCCAAAGTGGTAAAACCCTGGCACTGTGCAGGCAGCCCTGGGAGGGGCCAGCACCACTCCAAAAGTGACTCCTGCCCTGGGGAGATGGGAAAATAACCACACAGACACCAGACTGGCTGCAGCTGGAGCAGTGAGTGGGGGGGTAGACATCTGGTCTAACTACAGGGCCTACCCACCAACAAAAGCTTCTTAAGACACAATACAGGGAAAGTACCCTGAAGTTCAGTGCTACTGCATCTCTGGGAAAAGCCTGGTCTGCCTTGACCAAAGCCCAAGGTGGCCCTAGACTGGCCCACTAACAGAGGGACCAGACCCTTCCCACAAGAGGCAAAGAAGGCAACTGCAGATGACTGAAGGCAAAAGTGGCTTGGCCCAAACAGTAAGAAGCACACACAGGAGATGCGCCTGAAATGTGAGGTTGTGGTGAACATGGGACATTGTACTTCTTGGCACCACAGGACCTCTTCTTTATAACGCCACTATTTCAAGAGCTGGAGACATAGCTGACTTCCCTAAGACATAGAAACAAACAAAATTAAGAGACAGAGGATTATGCCCCAAAAGAAAGAAAAGGCCTAGATCATAGCAAGAGACCTAAACAAAACAGAGATTAATATGCGTGGTAGAGTATTTACAATAATGGTCATAAAGATACTCACTAGACTTGAGAAGAGTGGAAGACCTCAGCGAGACCCTTACAAAAGAGATAGAAACCATAAAAATATAAACCATAAGAGATGAAGAACTCAGTAACTGAAATTAGAAATGTACTAGACGAAACAGTGCACGAGAAAAATAAGAAAGGATGAGCGAACTGAAGGCCAGAGTAATGGAAAGCAATCAAGCTGAAGAGAAGAAAGATAAAATTATAATAATAAATGAAAACAGATTTAGGGAATTCAGTGATGCCATCAAGTGTAATAACATTTGAATCACAGGGATGCTACAAGAAGAGAATGAAAAGGGGACAGAAAGTTTATTTGAAGAAATAAATTTGGGAAGCTGAAAACTTCCTGCATCTGAGGGAAGAAACCAAAATCCAGATACAGGAGGCACATAAAGCCCCCAATAAAATCTAGCCAAGAGGTGCAAAGCAAGACACATAATGACAATGGCAAAAGGCAGTGATAGAGAATTTTAAATGCAGCAAAAGAAAACACATACATGGGAAACCCCATGTGGCTCCCAGCTGATTTTTCACCAGAAAGTGTGCAGGCCAGAAGGGAGTAGCATGATACATTAAAAGTGCTGAAAGAAAAAACCCCGCAGCCAAGAATACGCTACAGAGCAAAGATATCATTCAGAATAGAAGAGATAAATGGTTTCCCAAACAAAGGTTAAAGGAATTCATCACCACTAAACCAACCCTACAAGAAATGTTAAAGGGGGCACTTTGAGTGGAAAGGAAAGACCATTAGTAGGAATAATAAAAGGAGCACAAAAACAGTAAAATTTATATCTATAAAACTCAGCCAAGGGATTCACAAAATAGAATGATGTAAAGTATGACACCATTTACCTAAAACATGAGGTGGAGAGAAATAAATACTGGATTGAAACCTAAGTGACCACTAACTTAATATAGACTGCTATCTGCATAAAATGTTATGTTACATGCAAACCTAATAGTACCACAAATCTCAAAACCCACCAATAGATATGCAAAATGTAAAGAGAAAGGAATCCAAGTATATCACTACAGAAAGTCAGCAAACCAGGAGAGTGCAAGAGAAGAAAGTAACAGAGTAGAACTATAAAAACAACCGTAAACAAGTAATAAAATGGCAATAAGTACATACCTATCAATAATTACTTTGAATATAAATGGACTGAATGGTACAATCAAAAGACATTAGGTGATGGAATGGATAAAAAAGGAAAAGATCCATCTATATGCTGCCTACAAGAGACTCATTACAGAACTAAAGACAAATGCAGATTGAAAGTAAAGGGATGGAAAAGCATTTGTCATGCAAATGGTGGCAGGGAAAAAAAAAGCCAGGTTGGCAATACTTTTATGGGATAAAGTAGACTTTTAAACAAAGACATGGGGTGCCTGGGTGGCTCAGTCGGTTAAGCATCTGACTCCCAGTTTCAGCTCAGGTCACTATCTCACTGTTTCATGGGTTCGAGCCCGTGTTGGGCTCTGCACTCATGGTGCAGAGCCTGCTTGGGATTTTCTCTCTTTCTCTCTCTCTCCTCCCCTCTCCTGTTCACACTGTCTGGATCTCTCTCAAAATAAATAGACATAAAAAATTTTTTTAAAAAAGAACAGGAAAAGAACACTATATAATCATAAATGGAACAATTACAATAAGAATTATAAATATTTATGCACTCAACATGGAAGCACCCAAATACATATAGCAAATAACAACAAACATAAAGGAAGTAATCAATAATAATACAATAGTAGGGAACTTTAACATTCCACTTCTATCAATGGATAGAACATCCAAACAGCAAATCAGCAAGGAAACAGTGGCTTTGAATGACACAATGGATCAGATGGATCTAGCCGATATATTCAGAACATTCCACCCTAAAACAGCAAAATACACAATTCCTGTCAAGTGCACACGGAACATTCTCCAGAACAGATCTCGTATCAGGCAACAAAATAAGTGCAACAAATACATAAAGACTGAAGACACAGCATGCATCTTTTCCAACCACAGTACTATGAAACCACAAGAGAAAATCTGCAAAAAACAAAATACATGGAGGTTAAATAACATGCTACTAAGCAATCAGTGGTTCAACTAAGAAATCAAAGCAGCTGCCAAAAATACATGAAGACAAATGGAAATGAAAATACAACAGCCCAAAATCTTTTGGATTCAGCAAAAGCTATTGTATTAATAAGGAAATTTATAGCAAGACAGGTCTACCTGATAATGCAAGAAAAATCTCAAACAACCTAACCTGATACCTGAAAGAGTTGAAAAGGAGAACAAAACCCCAAACCAGTGGATGGAAGGAAATTATTAATAAAGATTAGAGCAGAAACAAATTCATTAGAAACTAAAAACCCAACAGAGCAGATCAAGAAAACCAGGAGCTGGTACTTCGAAAAGACCAACAAAATTGATAAACCTTCAGCAATATTCACCAAAAAAAACCAAAAAACAAAAAAGACTCAAAATCAGACATAAAACAGGAGAAATAACTGACACCACAGAAATACACAGGATTGTAAGAGATTATGAAAAATAATATGCCAACAAACTAGAAAACCTAGAAAAAATGGGAGAAATTACTAGAAACATACAACCTCCCAAAACTGAAATCAGGAGAAAAAGAAAATCTGAACAGACCAATTACCAGCCATGAAATTGAATAATTAATCAAAAAGTTCCCAACAAACACAAGTCCAGGACCGGATGGCTTCAGAGGCGAATTCTATTATACATTTAAAGAAGAATTAATACCTATTTCTCTCAAACTAATCCAAAAAATAAAAGTAAGAAAGCTTCCAAATTCATTCTATGAGGCCAACATTACCCTGATACCAAAACCAGATAGACACTACACAAAAAAGGGAAGTACAGGCCAATACTGTTGATGAACACAACTGCAAAAATCCTTAACAAAACACTAGCAAAAGGAATCCTACTATACGTTAAAAAAATCATTCACCATGACCAACTAGATTTTATTCCTAGGATGCAAGTGTGGTTCAATATTCTCCAATCAACATGATAGATCACATGAACATGAGAAGGAATAATCCAATTAAAAACGGGCAAAAGGTATTAACAGACATTTCTCCAAAGACATCCGGATGACCAACAGACATGAAAAGATACTCAACATCACTCTTCATCTGGAAATGCAAATCAAAACCATAATAAGGTATCACCTCACACCTGTCAGAATGGCTAAAATAAAAAACAAGTGTCAACAAGGATGTGGAGAAAAAGGAACCCTCATGTGTGCTGGTGGGATGCAAACTGGTGTAGCCACTTTGAAAACACTATGGAGGTTCCTCAAAAAATTAAAAATAGAATTGACATATGATTCTGTAATTCCACTATTAGGTATTTACCCAAAGAATATGAAAACACTAATTGGAAGGGATATATGCAACCCTATGTCTATTGCAGCATTATTTACAATAACCAAGATATGGAAGCTGCCCCAGTGTACATCAATATATGGATAGAGGATGTGTGTGTGTGTGTGTGTGCATGCAAAAAATGGACCATCAGTCATAAAAGAGAATCTTGCCTTCTGCAACAACATAGATAGATCTAGAGAGTATGATGCAGAGCGAAATAACCCAGTAAGAGAAAGACAAATATCATATGATTTCACTCACGGTAGAATTTAAAAACCAATAAACAAAGAAAAAAAGAGACAAACCAAAAACAGACTCTTAACCATAGAGAACAAATAGATGGTTATCAAAAGGGGTAGGGATGAGTTAAATATGTGAAGAGAATTAGGAGTACATTTATCATGATGAGTACTTAGTAAGGTATAGCATTGCTGAATCACTGTATTGTACACCTAAAACTAATATAACATTGTATCTTAACTATACTGAAATTAAAAATTTTAAAAACATAAAATTAAAAAACATATATAAATAAACAAGCAACCATAGCAGTCAGGCAGCCATCTAGCTAGCTTTTCAGGGGCTATGGCACCTAAGCTTGTAGGACAGGATGCTTGAAGCCTTTGAAGAAATTACGGTACGTAATCACAGGTTCAAAGGTATGGCAGTGGTTAACTTCAGATGTCAAGTAGGAAAAAAAGCATTTTGCTCAACAGGAACTGACATTAATTTCTGTGGTATTTCCCCTTTCTCAGGCCTGGGGGCTTGAAAGCAAGTTCTCATTGTCCAGTTCAGAGGAATTCATTTGGCCAAGGCCAAGGTGGAATGCTGTTATTATTCTTAATGCCTGGCTCATCCTCAAGTGGTGGTCACATTCAATAAAGACTACATTACAGAAGAGAGAACTATCAGTTCCATTTAAGGACAGCTGGGATTCAGGGGAAGCACGCTGGCTGGCAGTCAGGAAGTATGGGAAGTAGTTCCCTTATCAGTTACTGGCATCCCAAGAGGAACCAGGGGTAGGTGACACAGCTCCTCAACGGAGTTAGAATGCTCTGATGGGCAAAATGGGTAAGATGAGAAATAATTATCTAACTGGTTAACTTATTTAAAATACATAAATGTATATAATGGTTGTTTGACTCTAGACTAACCTTTACAATTTCTGTAACAATTATCTTTTTAAGATTTTTTTCCCCAAATTTTTGTTTAAATTGTTAACACACAGTGCAATATTGGTTTCAGAAGCAGAATTAAGTAATTCACCACTTACATACAACACTCAGTGCCCTTCATAAAAGTGCCCTCCTTAATAACTATAATCCATCTAGCTGACCTGTCACCCTCCATCAACCCTCAACCTGTCCTCTATACTTAAAAGTCTCTTATGGTTTATTTCCCTCTCTTCCCCACCCCACCGCCACGTTCATCTTTTACTTCTTAAATTCCATACAAGTGAAATCATATGATACTGTATTTGTCTTTCTCTGACTTGGCTTAGCATAATACACTCTATCTCCATTCATGTCATTGCAAATGGCAAGACTTCATTCTTTTTGATGGCTGAGTAATATTCCACTGTGTATATATACCACCTCTTCTTTATCATTCATCAGTTGATGGACATTTGGGCTCTTTCCATAGTTTGGCTATTATTTGTAACAACTATTTTGCATATGGTGCATGTGCTCTCACACTGTTATTATTTCTTCTTTTTCTATTCAGTACTATCTGTCATGACATCTAACCTTGTAATCAAGTTTGTTAGAACCCAATGTAAAGTTCTGGTAAACAGATTAGGTGAGGACCTGAGAGGCAACTTGTGTTTTAGTGGATGACTTTAGGCTAACCGTACTTTAGCAGCTCAGCAGGGCTTTTCGTTTTTGCTTTTTCCCAATTCTTACAACCTCAGCTATTTGCTAAAAATTAAAGTTGTCCCAAAAGTATTAAACTTGTAAAAATTAGTAGACTGACAAGTTTTTCCTTCTTAAAAAAGAATCCTAAAAATTAAGTTGTATCTTGTAGTGTCTACATTAATCAAATTATTAAACAAAACGATAAACTTAAAACTTGAGTTCTCTTTAAGCTTTACAGAAAAAAATGACATAAGGAAACTGAAGGAAAGGAGTTTAAAAGAATAGCTTTAATAAATTAATAAACTAAGGTTTTTTTAAGTGAGCTTTTTAAAACAAAATTATAAATTCTGGGATTATGCTAGAAGTATATAGTATATCAAATTTTACACAAAATGGCTAAAATGGAAGATAAAGGTAAATTTTTCAGAGACTGTAACTCTCTAAGTAGCAACAATATAAGTTAACTCTACAATTTAATCCTTAGTTACAAATCCTACAAATAGTACACAGTACTGAATACTGAACTTCTCAATTTAATAATTCTGTAGTACCATTTGTTTGGCTTTCTGTAGCTGTATTTTGAGATCACTACATTCTTTCCTCATCAGTTCCAGCTCTTGTTCCAAACCATGGATCTTCAGGTCACAGCTCAACTTTTCCACCTCCCAGTTTGATGAAGGTGGATTTAAATTCCTTATCACTAAAAAAAGGATAGACGTTAAAATTGTTATTTCTGCCTTCACATTTGTTGCAATTCCGTAGTAAAATGTACATAATGCAAAAACTAATATAAAACATGCACAAGTAAGTTTTTAAAAAACAATAATTACGTTCAAAGATCTATGCTAATGAGAATATAAAACCTGCCAATCTTGTTTTAGAATGTATTAATCATCCCTGTCCCTGATTTTCTATTTACATTAAAGTACAAGTTTGTAAGTCTGGAACTTTAAAATATACGACACTAATCAAATCGTAGACAAGTCAATAATCTACTTATGTAAGTCAAGGTTAAGACAGTGATAAAAGTAAATGAAGTGAGGAAACTGAAGCTCACGTAGCTAATCACTCCATCTAGTCCCCCCAGAGAGTTTGACCATAAGGCCTAGAACATGATATCAAAATGATTTACTGATGAACATTCCACTGCAGAAACTCAATACAACTGGATACTGACTTACTCTTGACTAAATGCTTTAGACTCCCTACCTAGAAAAATCCCCAACCAGCTATTGTAAGAGAGCTCATCTCAATCTCCTATCAAAAGGTCTCCCTCAGAGGCCTACTCTTCAGTTTGGCTCATCAGAATGTTTATGGGAAGAGGCCAATACCCATATTGTTCCATAACTAATTTTTCACTCCAGCATTGCATCTGCACATTTTAACAGCCTTCAGAAATTAAAAAAAAAAAAAAAAAGGAATTGTAACTACTCCATGACAGGCGTCTAATAGCAGGCAAAAGTTCATTAGAAAGGAAAAGCCAGGACATACCAGCAGGCAAGACGTTTTGACAAGGATGGGGTTCTACTCCTTTCTTCATCTACTTCATCACAAACTAGCCCTGAATAAAAACCATCAAATTTTCTCTAGGAAAAGTGCAATTTATATCTAAGGAAAAGTTAAAAGGGGTTGATATTTTGTGAAAGCAGATCAGAGAAATTAACGTAAGCCTAAAATTATAAAATAAGTTAAGGCCTTAGCATACAGATAAAGAAACCTGGTAATGGATATAACACATAAATGGAAAACTGTACTGATTCCATTATAACATTTGTAACAAATAAGTGGCATACCCTGCTGAGTTTCCACCTCTGTCCTTAGCTGGAGAAGTTCTACTTCTTTAGATTGTAGCTGTTCATTCAATACTTTCAAAGATTCAGAGTTGTCTTTATTCTAGTTAAGTAGGGAAAATGCCAAATTACATTTGGTATAATCTGTAGCTTGATATATATTAATTTTCAGGTAGATGAAAAAAACCGATTCAGGCCTTTTAAAAAGTGAGGTGGGAAAATGAACCCAGTTTTTCGCTAATCTCTCTGTCTTTCAAACTTAGGATATTATTCACTGGCTTTTTTTCTTTTTTCTTTTCATTTTTAAAAACATTGACAAATCCTACTATGTCATGATTTTTAAAAATAAGTTAGTGGAGTTAGACATATTTAAGTCCTAAACATCATTACATACAAAGTATTTATTTTGCACAGAAATAAGTTACAAATATTACTATTAAAAATTGCTATTTTTGCCCTGAGCATGTATATTTTCAATTTTTAATTTCATAAATATAAATATTTATTTCTAATTTTAAGCTTCCTGAAGAAGAAACTCATTCCCAATATATAGATATTCTTTTTAAACCAACTTACCATTTTATCCAATTTGCTTTTCAAATTATCTCTATCAATGCAAACCTCTCGATATGCATGATAGGCCTTATTTACTTGTTCACGTCCCACAGAACTTGTTTCTTCATCTAATCGAGCTCCTATAAGCTAAGAGAATGAAATTAGAAGAGAAAGCTTAAGAAGGAATTCTACACACACACACACACACACACACACACACACACACACACACAAAGAAGCCAGTCTTCTGATGACTCTACACCTTACTTTTTTTGTAATGCAGGGATAAAGCCTGGACTATAATTAAATAAAACATTTCACTTCCAACAATTAAGCTTTATTGATTAAGAAAGAAAAAAAATACAGGTAAGTATTTTTAAAGTGCTCTATTTTATGCTTTTAATCAGTGTTTTCTGTCTTATAGCATATACTAATTCATCACACTAAAATACTACATCATTCTTTTATAGTACGAAGATGTTTTCCAAGCCAGTAGGATTTCATTTCCATCATCAGAAAAAGTGAGAAATGAAGGTATACTTGGCTTTTTAGAGAATAAACGTGTTAGTTCATTTAGTACTAGATTATTCCAGAATAGAAATTAATAGGATTATTGGTCACAAAGTACAGAACTATCTCCAATGTTAACTATACCAAATCACATTTTTCTACTTAGTTTAAAAATAAACATAACTATGAACTCCAAAATGTTACCTTTTCTCACTCTATCCCAGTATATCACAAATTTATTTGATTATCATTAAAGAAAATGCATAGGAATTCAAAGAAATCATGATTTTTACAACTGACTTCCTTTCTCGTACTTCCCCTAGATGAATCAAACTCTACCAAGCCCCATCCTACAGTTTTTGTAACAAGATAATTCATTTCCTTGGCAGCTAAGAATCCATTTCCTTTCCCTTTGGCGAAGCTGCTGTTCATAAAATACAAATAAAATGATCTAATCCAAATAAACATAAAACTAAGTTAAAACTTTAAAACTCAAAAACAAAAATATAAGTGTTCCACTTATATGGAACTTATAGTGGAGCTTTGAAGAGTTCCACTATCCAAAGCCAAGTAGATGTGATGATTTATAATGGGATCAGCTATCAAGCTTAAATATTCTATAACATTTAGGAGTGTCAGGTTTCTGCATGAAAAAGGTAAACAGATGACATTAATTTATCAGTTGAAAGCATTATTCTGTGTGTTGAAAAACAAAAGAGAATGTGCAGGTAAAGAAGATGTATGTCAATTCTGGTGAAGACATTTTTAAACATATTAGAATAATGTTACAGGAGCTTCCTCCTTTGACACTTAATTTCCTTTGTTGGCATATAATTTTTTGCACACATATTAACATGCCGAATAAAACACAGTTTATGAAGGTATGGCAATCTGAAAAAAGAAAAATCTATTCCAAGTTGTTATTGGAAGTTGTTATTGCTGTTCCAAGTTGAATATTCTACAAATATTCATCATGTACATTATATGTAAAGTATGATAAGTGCAGTATGCCCAGGGTTTTAAGATTAGAAGTGAGTAATTCTTGGAAATTTAGTAAACCATGGAAGACAGGATAGAAAACTATTTAAAACGTCAAGTATTTTAAATTATTCTTTAAGTCATAAAATATAATAAAGATAATAATTACCTTTTCTTCCAAAAATCTTATTCTTTTCTTTAAGAAAGAGTTCTCTTTCTCTGAATCCTTAAGTCGTTTTTTGATGTCTTCATATGCAGTGACAAGGGCAAAATGTGAAGCAACAGACTCATCTCCTGAATATATTGAGATTGGAGTCACCGTATCTCTCCTATGTGCTTTTTCATGATTCAGAATGCAGATATCATCTTCTACCAGTGCATCCATGACAGCTTTTTAAAAGAACATAAAATACAAATGTCTCATTGAATAAATGAGCAAGAGAGATGTATTCAGAATGAGCATACTGGGGCAATGTTTAAAAACTCTTTTCTTTTAGAGGCAGCATAAAATACTGGTAAAGGGCATGGACTCTGAAACCAGATTCTAGGAGCTGCATCCAAGTACTACTACTTAGAGCCAGTGTGGCTTTGGGCAAGATGCTTAATCTCTCTGCCTCAGTTTCCTTATTTATAAAGTATAAAAAATCGTAGCGACTATTTCACAGAATTCATAAGAATATTAAATGAGTTGATATCTATAAAGCATTTGAAACCAACCGAAGCTATTATTAAGTTTTAGAAAAAGTTGTGAAACCATTTTTATGGAAAGGATAAACATTTTTAAATACTTAATACCCATTATTTTTTTCTTATCAGCATTTCCACTTACATATATAAATAGCAAGTTTTATAGCTTCCCAAACTATAAATTATCAAAAACTCCAAGTACAATTCATTACAAGACTATTACAGAAGTTTTAAGGCATGCTCCACTATATTCTTCCCATACCAGTAGTTGTTTGTTGTGCAACTGCAATAGTACCCATTAAAAAAACTTTTTAAAATGTTTTTTTTTTTATTTTTGAGAGAGAGAGCATGTGAGGGAGAGGCAGAGAGAGAGGGAGACACAGAATCTGAACCAGGCTCCAGGCTCTGAGCTGTCAGCAGAGAGCCCAACCCGGGGCCCGAACACATGAACTGCGAGATCATAACCTGAGCCGAAGTTAGATGCTTAACTGACTGAGCCCCCCAGGGGCCCCGGAATTAACATTTCAGTACTTACCGTGTCCTAGTACCTTGTACTACATTCTCTTAATACTATCTCATTTAAACCCATCCAAACAATTCTATGAGGTAGGTATCATCTACATTTTATAGGATCAAAAAGGTTAAGTACTCAGTCCAAGTAAAAGCTAGTAGATGTTAGTTAGCTCTGTGAGGGTCCAAGTTATGTTTGTTTTGTTCATCATTGTGCCCCCAACTCTAACACCTAAGAGAAGCAGCCAGTTACTCCATTGGTTAGGGAACTTACTTGCTCTGTACATCTACTTTTGCTGTTAGGTTCATCATTACTTCCCCATCTGAGAGTTATGTTCCTGAAAAACACTGTGGAAGGAGAAATTGTGGCTGAAACCTTTTAAGACCTCATGGGAAAAACAGGGTAAGAGGGACTGCATATCATAAGAGAACCTAAAAAATCCTTTTAAACATTTTTAAGTTTGAAATAAAACACCAAATACAGCATTCTAAATAAAGACTATAATGGAATTTCATGTATCTTACATAATTAAGGACTACTGAAAAAAATTTTATTTACTATTCCTTGCTTGGAATAATATTTTATTGCTTATTGTGTCAGTCACTGTTCCAAGAATATTAAAGGTGAGGAATTGAAGTAAAAGGAATTTAAGTAATTTTCCCAAGTAACATAGTAAATAATGAACTGAGATATAAACATAGGTGATTAAACCACAGAATCCATGTTTTACTATGCCTGCTCTTCTCCAAAACTTCTAGCCTCCCTCCCTGTATCAATCAATGCCTATAAAGTCCATTTTGCTGTATTTCAGACAACATGAGTATTAGGAAAAGTGTGTGTTTTTCTGGTTCTGGTCTTCTATCACTGTATTTCTGCTTTACTGGTTTTACAATGAAAAGCTTCCAATTGTTCTCAACTAATGTTAGAGTTTGGTATGCCTAGCAATTTTTTTATATCTAGGATTATAGGAGAGGTAGGCAAAAATGAATGTGTGTACTACAATCTGAGTAGGTGAAAGCTATCAGACAATTTTCACCAATACCAACTTGAAAATTTCTAAGCAGGGCACCTGGGTGGCTCAGCCAGTTAAGCATCCGACTTCAGCTGAGGTCATGAGCTCACAGTTCATGAGTTCGAGCCCCACGTCAGGCTCTGTGCTGATACCCATAAGCCTCAAGTCTGCTTTGGATTCTGTGTCTTCCTTTCTCTCTGCCCCTCCCCCCGATCACATTCTCTCTTCCTCTCAAAAATAATAAACATTAAAAATATTAAAAATTTTTTTCTAACCATATAGGACAACTCCTACTCTTAAGTTAGAATCTTTCCCAGCCTGTCAATAAAGTCCAAAAATAAGAAAGGACTATGCTACCTACATATCCCAAAAAGGTGGCAGGTCCTTAGAACCATACTTAATTTCTGCTGCTTCTGGTGGAAGATATACTTTCTTCTCGTAATGAAGAAAAAGTTTTCTTCCTTTAATGGGGTTTACTTTTTCCTCTCTGAATTCAACCCTTTTCCAAAATAACAGCAAACATCATACCAGTCATGCTGCTGATAGCTGAAATGTTGATATTTCCTCTCCAAAAGGAAAGTATGGGTTATTCCCACATTGCAAACTGCAAGTATGCATATGTATATCCACATAAGATTCTTTCTCCTACATATTATATCTGAAAAGCTTGCTAAGCAGAACAAGAATAGTTCGCTAGTTAAGTGGCAGCATGCAGTATAGTTTAAGGAGAGATAAAACTGTGCCCATCTTAGACATAATTTCTCATATCTTAATATCCAAATGAGGAGTTATTCAACTGGGATAATTTTTTCTCCAAAGAAAGTTGAAAAACAAGAAGTAAGCATAAACTGCTCTACACAATCAACACAGATGTCCTACAGACTGTGCACTTTAAGGATCAGAGCATATATGCTTTTACTTTACACAAAGTTCTAGCTAGCTCAGCTGTGTGATTTCCTATTCATTTTTATCACGAAACAATCATTTATTCAGCAAGGAAAACCCAGTGTGGAAAACAGCTGTGCAGTAAAATAATTACCACACCATAAAGATAAGTAATATATTTGAAACAAGAGAGAATGCTATGAAAATTGAGGGTTGGGAAGGAGGAATGGTTTTGAAAGAAGTATCACACACACAAAAAATGACTCTTAGTCCCGTACTCTTAAGTGAAGAGGATGGTTATTTTCATTGTACTTAAAACTTCTAGGAAGGAGAAACAAGTTCAAAGACCTGAAAGTGTGGGGAGAAGGTATGAAAAGATAAACAGCAAAATGTGAAATAAAAAAACCTAACAGAAACAAACTCTCTTTATAACAGAGAGACTACAGAATTTGGTCCTTATTCTATGGAATTCAAGAATGGATAGGATTCAAGAATGTGAAGAATACACAATATTTATAAAATGTATCTGTAACCAAATGAACTACTCAGTATTGTGCTAAGTATTTTAAAAACATTATCCCATTTAATTCTCATGACTACACTCTGAGGTAGAAAATCTTACTGTATTCATTTCACGGATGAGAAAACTGGGGCCTGGGAAGGTTACAAAGCTTAACCAAGATCAGATAACATACAGTACAAGCACTTGGATTTCAGAGCCTGAACTATCAGTATTTCCCCCCCCCCCAAGATTTTTCCACATACTCAGATTTGTTAAGAACTACAAAACTAGGAATCTTATGGAACGACTTTTAAGTATCTTAGATGGAAGGAGATATAATGATATAACAAAGTCACATGTATAGTATGATAAGTGGTCCTTTTTAGGACAAAATCAGTAATGCGATTGGCTTATTTTATATATTTAAATCTTATTTCCTATTTTGGTTTTAAATCACCAAAAAGGTGCATTTGGTGAGAAATATGAGAAAGTATTATTTGCATTTATATGCTTCTTTCAGGTTTCATACTATTATTCCAAATATTTACTTATTGTACTATAAACATGACTTGGAAAGCACTGGAAAGCAGCATGAAAATTGCTTATCTTAATTGTCCTAAAAATTATATGAGAAATAGCCATAGATTAAAACACACCCAAGGGGTGCCTGGCCAGTTCAGTTGGTAGAGCATGCAACTTTTGACCTTGGGGTTGTGAGCTTGAGCCCCATGTTGAGTGTTGAGATTACTTAAAAACTGGGGTTAAGCATCTGGCTCTTGCTTTCAGCTCAGGTCATGATCTCACAGTTCATGGGATCCAGCCCTGCATGGGGCTCTGTGCTGACAGCATGTACCCGGGTTGGGATTCTCTCTCCTCTCTCTCTTTCTAAATAAATAAGTAAACTTAAAAAAAAGAATACAACAACTGAAATAAAAAATACATTAGAGGGAATCAACAGATTAGAAGATGCAAAAGAATGAATCAGCAAACTGGAAGACAAGATAATAGAAAGGACCTAAACTAAACAGCAATAAAAAAGGAGGACGAGGAGGAGGAAGAAGAGGAGGAAGAGGAAGAATTTTACAAAATGAGGGTAGGCTAAGGGATCTCTTGGACAATATCAAGTAAACATACATTCACATTTCAGAGGTCCCAGAAAGAAAGAAAACTTATTTGACAAAAATAATAGCTGAAAACTTCCCTAACCTGGGGAAGGAAACAGACATCCAGGTACAGAAAGCAACCAGAGTCCCAAACAAGATGGACCAAAGGAGGTCCACAACATGACATACATTAAAATATCATCAAAGATCAAAGATAAAGAATTTTAAAAGCAGCAACTTTGCAGGCCAGAAGAGACTGGCATGATATATACAAAGTGCTGAAACGTAAATAACCTACATCCAGGAATATTCTACCCAACAACATTATCATTCAGAATTGAAGGAGAGATAATCGTTTTCCAGACAAGCAAAAGTTAAAGGAGTTCATCACCACTAAACTGGTATTATAATAAACGTTGAAGGGACTTTAAGTGGAAAAGAAATGACCATAATTAGAAAAGGAAAAAATTTCAAGAGTAAAAATAGAAGCAAACATACAGTAAAGTTAGTACAGCAATCATTTATAAAGCTAGTATGAACGTTAAAAAACACAAGTAGTAAAATCTATTATGTCCTAAAAAAATTACTTAAGAGTAGTAACAAAATAAAAAAGATGTAAAATATGGCAACGTATACATAAAATGTGGGAGTAAAAATGAGGTTCTTTCAAAATGTGTTTGAACTTAAGTGACCATCAATTTACTACAGACTGTTACACTTAGGATGTCAAATATGAAACTCATGGTAGCCACAAACCAAAAACCTTTAAAGATACACAAAAAAAGAGAAAGAAAGCCAAGCATAACACTAAAGAAAGTTCTCAATCACAGGGAAAGAGATCAAGAAAGGAACTGAGAAAAACTACAAAAATAACCAGAAGACAATTAACAAAAAATGGCACTAAGCACATACCTATCAACAATTTTTTTTTTTTTAATATTTATTTGGAGAGAGAGACAGAGACAGCGAACAAAAGAGCGCATGCATGCACAAGAGGGGCAGAGAGAAAGAGGGAGAGAGAAAATCTCAAGCAGGCTCCATGCTCAGGGCAGGGCCCAACGAGGGGCTCAAGATCATGACCTGAGCAGAAATCAAGAGTCAGAAGAAGCACAACTAACTGAGCCACCCAGGTACCCCTATCAAGGATTACTTTAAACGTGAGTGGTCTAAATGTTCCAATCTAACGACATAGGGTGAAGAATAGATTAAAAAAACAAGACCTACCTATATGCTGCCTATAAGAGACTCACTTCAGATTGAAGTGAAGGACTGAAAAACGATATTCCATGCAAACTAAAGCAAAAAAATCTGGGGTATGTCGGAGCAGCTTGGGTGTGGGAGGAGCGGCTGCAACCAGGCAGCCCAACTTTGTAAAGGCTCTCAGCACTCTGTGACCTGCAGGCACCCAGCATGCACCTACCCTACTGCCACAATGCCCAAGAGGAAGGTCAGCTCCACTGAGGGGGTGGCAAAGGAGTAGCCCAAGAGGAAATTGGTGAGGCTGTCCGCCAAACCTGCACCCACAAAAGTGGAAAAGAAGCCAAAAAAGGAGGAAGAAAAGGATAAATCTTCAGACAAAAAAAAAGTAAAGGGGAAAAGGAAAGCAAAGGGAAAACAGGCTGAAGTGGCTAACCAAGAAACAAAAGGAAACCAACCTACAGAAAATGGAAAAACTGAAAATGAGGGGAGTCTAGCCTCTGATGAAGCAGCAGAGAAAGAAGCCAAGTCTGATTAATATCATATACCATGTCTTATTAGTAGTGGTCCCTGTCTCCCTACGTATACAATCCAGAGGAATAGTTTTATTAACTATTTTGTGAATGCAGGTTCTTTAGTAGCTCCACAAACATTTTTAGGAAGGAGGGAATCCCCCCTCATACCATTATTTAAGCGTAAATGCTTTTTTAAAAAGGTGAAACCATTTGCTAGTTGTTAATTTTTATTTTTTGGTACAACCAGAAAATAGCGGGATATTGAATATGGGATGCTTTGATTATCTTAGGTGTCAGTTTAACATTCCATAGATGGGGCAGTTTTTATATCCTATAATGCCAAGCATACTAAATGTCAGTTTGGAGTCAGTCATGAGTTTACTAGGTCTTGAACATCTTAAATTACTTCTATTCCAATGTTGTTTTTGACAGAATTGATTCCTAAAGAAGACCACTCCTTGATCTTGCCTCTCCCTGTCAGAATTTTGTGCCCTCTGTAACATCTTGGATTTGGTCCAGTTTTCCTAGTAACTTTGCTAATGTGCTGTGCCAGACTGAAAATTTGAGTATGTAATGTATATAATATTAAATTGTGAAATAATGGGACTTAACAATGCAACAGCATATCAACATTTGAATATATTGCTGTTAAGAAAAATTTGCCTCCAAATTTTAAGCTGAAAGGTCACTGAAATAACCTTTAGAAAAAGAAATCACAACTACGTGATTTTTCAAATTGTTCGGTACATATGTCTAGAAGTGTGTACAAATTGAAATGTCTGTTCTGATCCCCAGAACAAACAATAAAAACTCAATTACGGGGAAAAAAAAAAAAACCTGTGAGCACCAATACTTATCAGATGAAACAGACTTTCACACAGACTGTAATAAGAGACAAAGAAGAGCATTATGTAACTATAAAGGGATCAACCCAACAAGAGAATGTAACAATTATAAATATCTATGCATCTGACATTGGAGCACCTAAATAAATAAAGCAAACATTAGTTAGCAGACAAGAAGGGAGAAACTGACAGTAATACAATAATAGTCAGAAACTTTAACACCCTACTTACATCAATGGATAGGTCATCCAGGCAGAGAATCAATAAGGAAATGGTGTTTCTGAAAGACACATTAGACCAGAGGGACTTAACACAGACATATATAGAACATTCCACCCAAAACAACAGAATACACATTCTTTTCAAGTGCACGTAGAACATTCTCCAGAATAGATCACGTTAGGCCACAAAACAAGTCTCAATAAATTTAAGAATATAATCATACCAAGAATCTTTTCTGACCACAATAATATGAAACTAAAAATCAATCCCAAGAGAAAAACTGGAAAAACACAAACATGTGAAGGCTCAACAACATGGCACTAAACAACCAATGGGTCAATGAAGACATCAAAGAGAAACTTAAAAAAAAATACACTGAGAAAATGAAAATGAACACACAATGGTCCCAAATCTTTGGGACACAGCAAAAGAAGTTTTAAGAGGGATATTTAATGCAATACTGGTCTATATCGAGAAAAAAACTTTAATTAAAAAAAATTTTTTTAATGTTTATTTTTGACAGAGAGAGAGAAAGCACAAGCAGGGGGAGGTAGAGAGTGAGGGAGACACAGAATCAGAAGCAGGCTTCAGGCTCTGAGCTGTCAGCACAGAGCTGGACACAGGGCTTGAACTCACAGACTGCAAGATGATGACCTGAACTCAAG
This sequence comes from Panthera uncia, assembly GCF_023721935.1. Classification (NCBI taxonomy): domain Eukaryota; kingdom Metazoa; phylum Chordata; class Mammalia; order Carnivora; family Felidae; genus Panthera; species Panthera uncia. The sequence continues at coordinate 141,418,925 of NC_064810.1, forward strand.
TCAGAGGCTTAACCAACTGAGCCACCCAGGAGCCCCAGGAAAAATTTCAAATAAACAATCTAACAATATACCTACAGGAACCAGAAGAAGAACAAAGTCCACAGTTACTAGAAGGCAGAAAGTAATAAAGATCAGAGCAGAAGTAAACGAAATAGACCAAAATAAACGAAATAGAGACCAAATAACAATAGAAAAGATTAATGAAATAAAGAACTGGTTGTCTGAAGGGACAAACAAAATTGATACACCTCTGGCCAGACTCATAAAGAGAAAAAAAGGAGAGAGGCCCCCAAAAAAGTCAGAAATGAAAGAGGAGAAATAACAACTGATATCACTCAAAGACAAAAAAGATTTTAAGAGACTACTATGAAAAACTATGTATCAACAAACTGGACAAACAACTGAAAAGAAATGGATAAACTCCTGGAAACACAATCTTCCAACACTGAGTCAGGAAAAATAGAAAATCTGAACAAGCAATTACTAGTAATAAAATTGAATCATTAACTTAAAACACTCTGAACAAACAAAATCCTGGATGAGATGGATTCACCAGGTGAATTCTACCAAAGATTTAAAGAATTAATACTTATTCTCAAACCGTTCCAAAAACAGAAGAGGAAGGAAAACTTCCAAATTCATTCTATGAAGCCAGCAGTATCCTGATACTAAAACCAGACAAAGACACTACAAAAAAAAAAAAAAAAAAAAAAAAAAAAAAAAAAAAAAAAAAAAAAAAGAAAAGAAAAGAAAAGAAAAGAAAACTACAGGTCAATATCCCTGATGAAGTCAAACAAATACTAGCAAAAATCCTCAAACAAAATTTTACCAAACTGCATTCAAAAATACATGAAAAGGATCATTCACCACAATCATATGGGATTTCTTCTGGGTATGAAGGATGGTTCAATATCCACAAATCAAGTTAATGTGACATACCACATTAGCAAAATGAAGGATAAAAGTAAGATGATCATCTCAATAGATCCAGAAAAAGCACTGGACAAAATTCAACAGCTGTTCATAATAAAAACTCTCTCAACAAAGTGGGTTTAGAGAGAACATACCTCAGGATAATTAAGGTCATATATGAAAACCCCACAGCTAACATCATAATACTGAAAACCTGAGAGCTTTTCTTCCAAGATCAGGAACAAGACAAGAGTGTTCTCACCACTTTTAATCAACATAGTACTGGAAGGTCCTAGCCTAGGAAGTTCTAGTAAACAAACAAGAAAAAGAAATAAAGGGCATCCAAACTGGTAAGAAGTAAAACTGTCATTATTTACAGATGACATGGCACTAGACATAAAAAAAAAAAAAAAACCTGAAGACTCCACCAAAATTAGAATAAACAAGTTCAGTAAAGTTGTTTACAAAATTAATATACAGAAATCTGTTGTTTTTATACACTAATAAAAAAGTAGCAGAAAGAGAAATTAAAACAGTTCCATTTACAATTGAACCAAAAAGAACAAAATACCTAACAATAAACTTAACCAAGGAAGTGAAAGATCTGTACAGTGAAAACTATAAAACAATGAAAGAAATTGAAGACAACACAAATGAAACATATCCCATACTTTTGGGTTAGAAGAGTATTGTTAAAATGTACATCCTATACACAAAGCAATCTACAGATTTAATACAATCCCAGTCAAAATACCAACAGCATTTTTCACAGAACTAGAACAAATGATACTAAAATTTGTATGGAATCATAAAAGACCCTGGATATCCAAAGCAGTCTTGAGAAAGAAGAACAAAGCTGGATATACTACAATTCCAGATTTCAAGATATACTACAAAGCTACAGTAATCAAAATAGTATGGTAGTGGCACATAAACAGACACAGAATAGAGAGCTCAGAAATAAACCCATGCTGACATGGTCAATTAATCTATGACAATGGAGACAAGATTAGGCAACGGGGAAAAAGATAGTCTCCTCAACAACTGGTATTGAGAAAATTAGACAGCTACATGCAAAAGAATGAAACTGCACCACACTCTTATACCATATACAAAAATACACTCAAAATGCATTAAAGACCTAAATGTGAGACCTGAAATCATAAAATTAGAAGAAAATCTAGGCAGTAATCTCTTTGTCATTAGACTTAGCAACATTTTTCTAGACATGTCTCCTCAGGAAAGGGAAACAAAAGCAAAAATAAACTATTGGGGCTACACCAAAATAAACAAACTCACATGGCAAAGGAAACCATCAACAAAACACAAAGGCAATCTACCAAATGGGAGAAGAGATTTGCATATGGCGTATTGATAAGGGGTTAATATTGATAATATAAAAACTTATATAACACTAAAAAAATCCCAATATGACCAAAAAATGGGGAGAGGACCTGAATAGACATCTATCCAAAGAAGACATACAGACGGCCAACAGATACATTAAAAGATGCTCAATATCACTAACCATCAGGGAAATGCAAATCAAAACCACAAGGATATAGAACCTTACAACTGTCAGAATAGCTACTATCAAAAACACAAAAAATATTAAGTGTTGGCAAAGATGCACAGAAAAAGAGGCCCTAGTGCATTCCCTAGTGGAAATGTAAATTGGTATAGTCACTGTGGAAAACATGATGGAATAGAAAAACACATATTCTGGAATAGAATGGAATAGAAAAAAACCATTTAAAAATAGAAAAACCGTATCACTCCATAATTCCCCCCCAAAATGGAAACACTAATTTGAAATGATATATGCACCCCTATGTTTACTGTAGCATTTACAACAGCCAAGATATGGAGACAACCTAAGTGTCCATTGATAAATGGATAATGAAGATACGGTACACACATACACACACAATGGAATATTAGCCGTAAAAAAGAATGAGATCTTGCCATTTGTGACAACAGGGATAGACCTACAGGGCATCATGCTAATGAAATAAGTCAAAGACAAATCTTATATGATTTTACTTAGATGTACAATCTAAAAAACAAAAGAACAAAAGCAGAAATGGTCCATAAATACAGAGAACTAATGGTTGCCAGAGGGGTAGGGATGAGCATAGCATAATATATACAGTTGTTAAATCAGTATATTTTACACCTGAAACTAATATAACAATATGTTAACTATATTTCAGTAAATAAATAAAATGATAATGGAAAACAATAAACAAAAATACTGACTGCTAGACTGCACTGCAGATCTATGCAAGTCAGTATATATAGATATAGATATATATACATCTATAGACATATCTATATCTGTATCTATATCTACATATAGATATAGATACATATCTGGGATGAAAATGTCAAACTGAACTTTTGACTTTTGAATCATCCCATATGATTTTAAGTCCCTATCCAATTTGAGAGTCATTACTCTACAAAGTGGCTATTATGCGATTCATAGAATTCCAACTGTAACTAGTATTATTAAACAATTGTGGGCATGGTTAGTTTTATATTATCAATTGTTAAACAACACCTAACTTTTGCATGGAGATTTTGTTTTTAAAATTATAGAAAGCAACTTCATTATCTCTCTCATCACAATAGTATAGGAAAATCAGATAGATTTACCTATAGGAAATATATAATGCCAATATTTTATATATTTGGAATTAAACTGACTCTTCTTAGATGTTTACATAAGAAAAGTACAAATTAAAAGAGAATTAAAAAGGGTTACGGTGAAAGATGTTGACAGTTATTGCTGAGAACAATGAAATTCCCAAGAATGATTAAAACGTGTTCTCGTCAGCCAATCCCAACATGAGGGGCAGATGATTCTACACTATCAATAAGCAAAGCTCTCTACGATTCAACTCCATTTTGAAATGATCTACCCAGAGACAGTAACGTATTCCACAGGTAAAGGGCTTGGTGCCACAAGACTGCCCTCACTTTGGATGCTAATTGTAAGCCTAGGTTGTTACCTGTGCTTCCGACCACACAGATACACAGGTCCTGAACAAAGCAGCTCTGTCCTCCTGGAGTTTGAGGCTGGCACAGTGGCATGTGAAAAAGTTCTGGGAGCTCTCTGAACCCTCTCCTCTTTAGGTTTTCACAAAGGCTTCCTTACACAGAAATGATTAAGCCATTGGCAATCGATCCAACTTTCAGCTCCTTCCCTCTACCAACCTTGGTGGGACTGAAAGCTCCAACCCTCTAATTACATGGTTGGTTTCCTTGGCAATCAGCCCCATCCTTAGTTGCTGTCCAAAGTCATCTCATTACCATAAACATAGTTTCAGTAAACAGGGACTGGTTATGAATAAGAAGACACCCATTTCACTTTCATGGCTCTGAAGCAATTTCAGTAAAAGAGGTTGTTAAGTGACCAAATAGGACAAAAGATGATCCCATACCTCTTACCCTCAGAAAATTCCAAGGGTTTGGGGAGCTGTGGGCCAAGAACTGTGGACAAAAGCCAAATACATATGAGAAACATATTTTGGCTATCTAAATGATCAAATATACGTTTCTTATAAATCACAATATTGCAATGATAATGGAGAAAGAGCAACGTATTTGCCATATAAGGTGGGTAAAAAGTAGCAAGAGTAGTTCCTGAGGCTAAGGGAGAGACCAAGAAAAAAACATTCAAACACTGTAAGAATTATTCTAGAAAATCCTAAATTGCAATCTTCACTACAATCAACATTAAGAGCCCAAGGTGAGACATGCTATACATATGGGGTTGTGAGATGCTAGAAAACACAGAAGTATCTTCTGACACCAGACAGGTCTTTTTTTTTTTTTTTAAACTAGGAAAACATAGGATTATCCTGTCCTATTTCATCATCATGGTATTTACCATATCCATCGCTTACCATATGCCAGGCACTAGTGCTTCCACAGGCATTTTCCAGCTTCTTAGGAAGGAACTCTTAACCTAATTTACAGCCAAGGTCTTAAAAAAATTAAATACCTTACTTACAGCTACATAAGTAATCAGTGGCAAAGCTGGGATGTGAACCCATATAAGCTTTCTGCTAAATCTGTGCTCTTAATACAACATTCTGAGAGACGATACAACATGGATTCGGATTTTTTCTAATAAGAATCTGGAAAAGGCAGAGCTCAGGGGTAGAAAGAACACTGACCAGAGATTCAGAAACCCAGACTCTAGTCTACAATCTGCCACCTTGATTACTGACAGGTTTACCTCTCTCGATCTAAATTTTCCCACCAATAAAATGACAGGGTTGAACTACATCACTAAGATCCCACCTTCCGAAATTGTGAAGGCAAAATTTAATGCAGATATAAAATGGCAACCTCAACAGACAGAAAGAATGCACATTTTCTCCAGAAACTGACTAACTGGTATAGCACAAACCTTACCTCAAATCCACACCAATCTTGGCTAGAAAGTTGTTATCACCACCACAGATAAAGAAACTTAAGCTCTGAAGAGGTGAGGCTCATTTCCCTGTAGTCGGACTGGTGGTAGCGACAGAGCTAGGGTTGGAATCAAGAACTATTTACCTCTTTTCCTCTATTCTATGTTGCCTCCTGAACTGAGCCTCCTGTTTCCATCATCCTTCTACTTCTGAAAAGCTAAATTATCCCTAACCCACTTCATAGGATCAGTCAAGACACGATGGGGCAAAGATGAAGTCTGATGGAGGCAAACGGATCAACGCTTACTCCTCGTTCCCTATTTTTAATCAAATAATTAGGCGCAGGAATGGCCTACCTAGTTTACAAAGAAGAGATAATCAAGTGCCTTTTTTCAAGAGACTGTCACTCTATGGATCTCAGCACTCAAATGTCCTACAATTCAGTAAGTGCCCCAAATATACTCAGCATCGGACATACAATATAAACAACTCCGTTTCCGTTTCTATAACCCTCACTGAGTGTCACTAAACTGCAACAGTCCAGAAGTAACACTTATGACTAGGGAATCATAAGACTTCCTCAGGGTTAGCATAAGTACAAAAGGCAATCTGCTTTTTATTCTTTTCATAAAGTAACATATCTCAATGGAACTGAGCACTTACATACATCAAGTGTTATTAGTATAGCAGTAATTACTCTCCAATAGCGATAACAGAACTATAACCAGAATATAAATACCACAAGAGAAAAAAGTAAACTACATTGGGTTTATTACTTCATGGATTAAGAAAAACCTCATCACATTTCATATAATCATGAAAATGTTGTGTTGACAATATTTACCGATGGTTTAGGGTAGGTCAGGCAGCTTTTAGGGGAACTACTTTTCTGTTCTTCATGACGATTCGTTAAATCTGCAGAAGACCTCTCATGTGGGCAAGAATTTCCTGTTATCACAGGTGGATTGACTAAGAGGCAAATGTTAGAAAGTGGGGAAGCCAAGGAATGAAAACCAGCCAGTTGATTCCAGAGCCAGCAAAACTCTTAGAAACTATGCGTCGGTGCGGTGAAAAGTAAACATAACTCTCATTTAGGAGATAGGAAAAATGAAGAAGAGATTTGGTCCCCCAACCAGTGTCAAGCGATTAAGTGGAAAATTCAGCACTCAGATCCTGAATTACTGTTCTGACTTAATCCAGTGCATTTCCCATTACACCATACTCCCTCTTTAATACTAAAACCTTACGTGTGTAAACAACTTCCCATTTAATAAATAATATCGCATTAAAATTTTCTAATGACCCCGTGAGGGATTATCATTCCTAACTTACAGATGAAGGAGGGAGCGAGCACAATAGCTTGGGAAATTAGATATGGCACGTTTAGAAAACTAGAACTTAAATTATATACTGAGATCTCGAGCAACCCAATTCAAAATTCCATAGTAAAAAAGAAAATGTTTCCTATGTTTGAGAGGCACGGGTCTATTTCCATCCTAAAACGTCACTACCCTGGGGCGCCTGGGTGGCTCAGTCGGTTAAGCGGCCGACTTCGGCTCAGGTCATGATCTCGCGGTCCGTGAGTTCGAGCCCCGCGTCGGGCTCTGTGCTGACAGCTCAGAGCCTGGAGCCTGTTTCAGATTCTGTGTTTCCCTCTCTCTGACCCTTCCCCGTTCATGCTCTGTCTCTCTCTGTCTCAAAAATAAATAAATGTTAAAAAACAAAAATTAAAAAAAAAAAGTCACTACCTTTGATCACCTTAGCGTATCTCCAACAACACACTCGTTTTAGTTAACACTTCACCTCGCTTTTGAGTATATAAGTTCCTTGTTTGTAGGAAACGACAGTCCACCTACCGTGCTTATAGTAGTAACTCAACAAATGATCGAAAACTCATGCCAAACACACAGGTCAGACGCTGGAGAAACGACGAATTACCTACTGTTAGCCTCGTTAACGTCAACCCCACAGCTTGGATGCCCCAGGCAGTAGCGTCCTAGCTACACAGCCTTCTTCCGTTCCCGATAGAAATGCAATTTCAATGAATGAAATGAAACTAAAGGCGCTCCATTAATTCAGAATATGAAAAGAAAATAAGCCAAAGGGGGAAATAAAGTGACGGAGGACGGAAGGCTTGGAAGAGCTAGCGTGCAAATCAAACAGGAGTTAGGGATGCCCAGGGGCGGGCCGCTCCCTAGTCAAAAAGGAGAGGGCAAGGGTTTGGGAAGAAAATGACGTGTCTCTTCCGAGCAGCAACAGCAGCGGAGGTTGATCCCGACACTGCCCGCACCCTTAGCCCGGTCGAATCGAGTCACTCACCCCGAAGACAGGCTCCGTAGGGCCGCCCCCAGGGCCGCCGAGTTTCGATTCCCCAGTGTTTGGAAACGGACCGAAAACAAACCGGGTCGCCAGAGGTCACCGCGGGCTTCCGGTTTCCTCGAAGACACCGCCGCTTCCCCAGAGAAGGCAGCCGCTGCGGGAACGCCGCGGAAGGATTCCCATTTCTTTAGCCTCGGCTGCCCCGCAGTGGGCGCAGCCCAGCCCGTCGGCTGGGGCCCGGGAGGTTCTGGAAGGAGGGCCAACGCTAGGCACAAGAGGCCGAGCCGGCCCGGCAGAAGGCCCGTTACCCAGCAACACGCGCGCGAGACCCGGGCCCGCCGGCACCCGCCTCGTCAGCGTCCGCCGACCGACAGCCGCCTCGCGTTCCGCGCAGGGGAAGCACTGTACAGGGGGGCTGGAAGCAGCGCACCGCCGGAAGTAGGGCCCCAGCTGTTCTCAGGCTAGACGCCAGGGCCGCGCGAGCAAACCGGAAGTCAGGCCGAAGGGAGCTGACAGGGCATTCCAGAAGGCACAGCTTTGAGGGGTGGGGGAAGGAGGATGTGGGCGCGGCGTACTACGTGTCCCGTGAGCCTCCGCGGCGGGGCGGGGCCGCGGCGACGCTAGGAGGCGGAGGCGTCGGCGGAGGCGAAGGCGGAGCTGGAGTTGGGTAAGGGCCGTTACCCGCCGCTGTGGCGGTCGAGTCGGTGGCTTGTTTTTCAGCAGTCCTCCAGCGACTTCTTTTCACTCAGCGACCGCTTGGGGGTCCCCGAGCGTTTGTGGTGCGTGTTGGTTGGGTCCTCTCAGCGCCGTTAAAGGTTAACAAAGCTCTCGCCTCGCTGTGGCTGGGAGTTGAAAACCTGTAACGATGCTTTCAGGACGAGGGGGGCGGCAGGAAGCTGTGCAGAGCTCCCCATCTCCGTTTCCTGGGCGCTGCTGCGAATTTTCAGGCTATCGTTTGAAACACAAGCTCGGCGAATTACTCATGGTCCCATAGTTATTCAGAACACTGCTCTTAAAAAAAAAAAAAAAAATCTAATTTTTTGAGTTTAGTGCCAAGCTTTGGGATTTGGGAATTGTACCCGGCTGCCCTAGAGTTGCTACGGCCTTTGGTCGTTTCTAGATGATAATCCCTGAGCTGCGGAGTCGCGAGTTGTTGAATTCGTTACTGTCCTTGGAGGTCGCAGTCAGGTGGATCCCCCTCAAGCTCTGCGGCTATTTCTGCCTTAAAAAAAATAAAGGAGAAAACGGTAAATGTAGGCAATTTATCCTCATTAACCGCCAATTAGCAACAATGACGCCCTTCGCCACCCTCTTACTTAGTATTTTGTCAACTGAAGGCTTAAATATTGGTTAAGGTTAGAAGATGTTTTTACATACCGTTTTGATTCATCACCCCACCTGTCATCTCTGATCAAAGGATGGGTTCGACTCAAGGGCTAACTTTTTTTTGGGGGGGGGGTGGAGACAGAGAGAGAGAGAGGGAGGCACAGAATCCGAAGCAGGCTCCAGGCTCTGAGCTGTCAGCACAGAGCCCAACACAGGGCTCGAACCCACGAAGCGTGGGATCATGACCCGAGCCTAAGTCGGAAGCCCAACCGACTGAGCCACCCAGGCGCCCCTCAAAGGTTAACTTTAAAATAGGTTTTTGTTGATAACCTTCTCTTTTTGATTTAAGCGAAAATTAACAGCTGTTGTGAATAAACACCACACGAAGCTTAAAATTACATCCTATCTTTAAAATAGGTTAAAATCTAAATGTAATTTTTTTTAAAAAGTCCACTGGCTTCAATTTATCGGTCTGGAAGAGAGCAGTGTTTTTAATATTTTGGACATGAGTCATTTAGTTTTTGATTGCCTCGGTAATGTCTTTACAAACTTAAAAGACCACCAAACAGTTTGTCTTGGATAGCAGAGTTTTGAGGAATGTTAATAAAATTGGCTGAGGCACCCCAAATCATCAGAAATAAAGTGATTATCTGGTTTCTAATTTGTAGATATGTCAATGATCTCTATTTTTCAACTTCCATTCACAATTTAGAATAATTTGAGACTTGTTGAAAAGGGAAATGCATTTTTATCTTTTCTGAGTAAAGAGAAAATCACTTAGCTAATTATTTTAAAGTCAATTTGATGAGAGCCAATTTTTATTTAAAATACATACGTTGTTCCTATAATTATGAAAAAGATGGGTTTTTATTAACAAAGTTATTTTTATATTAAAATGATTTTCTCCCATACATCATCACACACACACCCAAGGTGGGGGAAAAACAGGTAACATACACAAAAGGATGTGAACTACTTAAAGTCATGACTTGTTACACTGTACCCAAATGTGTGTGTATCCTGAAGCAACCTCTTCAAATCCCTAACCTTTCACTTTGCAAGGTACATGGAGGGTTTCCATACATACCCTTTACATAAAGTATAGTTTAAGGGTACTAATTCTCAGGTTGTCCACTTGTATGTTTTCTTCTGTAAAATTGATTTGCCTTAGAGTGTGCCTAAATCTGACACCTTTCCCCCTTCTTCTTTGGTCATGTCCCTCTCCCACTCTACAAATAAAGCAATACCTTTAACCTGACCTAAATCTGTTAAGAAAGTGAGTGATTCTAATGGCTGGGTAACTAATTCTTTTACAAGAGTGGCAATTTCCAAAGGCCTTCGAAAGTATTGCAGGACTCAATTGAATTGTCAGCTTATTAGAAATAATTTTTGATGAGATACCTCTATGTGATTTTTGATACATGGCTTAGTGGTTCAAAAGAATGGTTGTTATAACCAGAAATCCTTCTACTCCCAAATACTTAGTATAGAAGAATACAAAATAGAAGAACAGAATTAACGCAAACTGTTTCTTTCAATAAATAGTATTGAAGAAAGTATTACTTTCTTAGCAATAAATAGTATCAATCCTGGATACATGATCTAAGTGGGGGTTGGGAGAGAAGGCCCTATCTATTTCTTTATGAGATGCATTTCCGGTAAGAACTGACTTGATATTTTATAATGATCATGATTTGTAATATGTTTGTTATTTGATCATTAGTAGTCTAATAATTTAATGATAACACAATACTAAAGAAAATTTTTGGAACTTATGTTCTGAGGATTTAAAAATAAATATATATATACATATATATATATATATATATTTTTTTTTTTTTTTTTTTTTTTTTTTTTTGCTGTTGTTACAGGAAAATGTAATAGGATGGTCAGTTTAAAATATTTTCAAACACTAAAATGTTAGGATAAAGTTATGTGGGAGAAGTGAAATAAAAATATGAATTCAAGGAGAGAAAGAATGATGATCAAGTTCCCATCTGTGAAAGGAGAGCTTGTTCGTGTCCTTTTCAATGGGATGAATGTTAGTGGATTTCAGATTACTATGCCATTTACATTCCATTTATAAAAGAGATACTACTGTCTCTAGCAGCTAACCTTGCTCTGGACATACAATCTGTGCTTCATAATTTTTTGACTTGAAATGCTTTGTATTCAATCGGAGTTAGCTTCTGACAGAGCTTTCGTTTTTTAAAAAAATAAAAATGTGAGTGTCATAATTATATGCACAGTAACTAAGTGCAGTGATTTTCTTTTGGAAACATGTAGGTGAAGAAAAATTTGATAAACCTGAACAGCCCTAAAGTAGGGAGAATAAATATGAGGACATCAACAGAGAATCCAGAATGTGGTAGGATTGCGCAGAGAAAGAAAAAACATCCAATAGAGGGAATCCTATACTCTTATTAAATGAAGTAAGAGCAACTCTCCTCTGAGGCTTGACAGTTAATACTCTTGCTATTTGAGATATGAATTCATTAATTCCGTAATTAACAAATGTTTATTTAGCACCTACCATGTGCCAGACATTGTTTTAGATACTGAGATCAAACAGGCAAAATGCCTTTTCCTAGCACAGAGCCCAACGCAAGGCTTGAATTCATGACCCTGAGATCAAGACCTGAGATGAGATCAAGAGTGAGACGCTTAACCTCCTGAGCCACCCAGGCACCCCCAAAATGACTATTTAGATGTATAAGGACGTAAAAGCTATCACAGGGCTATCAGTCATGTGGATTAAGACCAGCAATTCAGTCCCATTAATTTTTTGTGACAGTTTCTATATGTGCCTATGAAAACTTTTTTTCCTATTTAGAATGAGGAGAGAAGAAATAATTCTGAGACTTTGACATCTGCACTGTAAAAACCAAGAAGACAAAGTCAGTTTGTCAGAGAAAAGACATTTTATAAAGCTACCAAATAAACAACAATGAAAGAATGACTTTAAGCTTCTGTAGGATCTGGAGAAAGAAATTAAGGTAGATTGTTTAAAAAGATTATATAGCAAAGGAGAGGGAAATTTTCCAAATTCATTGCACAACTCAGATTATATAGTAAAATTGTTGAATTTATAGTAGTTGCAAAGTTAAAGACATAATTTCCTAGTGTAGATTTTTAAATTGCCTATGTATAGTTGATTCTTAAAAGTACAAAAAAAGATGTGATTTTAATTCACTAATATTAATCATTTTCTCTACAGTCTTTAACTTTTTTTCTATTTTTGAAATTTTTATTTTAGAAAGAGAGTGTGAACAGGGGAGGGGCCGAGGGAGAAAGAGAGAATCTCAAGCAGGATCCACACTCAGTGCAGAGCTCGATGTGGAGCTCAATCCCACAATCCTGGGATCATGACCTGAGCAGAAATCAAGAGTCAGACACTCAACTGACTGAGCCACCCAGGCGCCCCTATATTTTTTTAAGTTTATTTATTTATTTTGAGAGGGAGAGAGAGAGCAAGAGAGCACATGAACACACAGAGAAGGGGCAGAGAGAGAGGATTCCAAGCAGGCTCTGCACTTGGAGCCTGACGCTGAGCTCTATCCCACGAATCAGGCAATTATGACCTGAGCCAAAATCAAGAGTTGGACACTCAGCCAAGTGAGCCACCTGGGCGCCCCTCTACAGTCATTTTATAATAATCCCCTCTGGTTTTAAAAAACTCCTCCCTCTCATCCCATAGCCAATCTGTTCACCTGGTTTTATGGATCCTACTTCTTAGCTATCTTTCAAATCCTAATTCATAATCCTTGCTGTGCTACAGCTTTCTATTATAATAGAACTGTTATATAATATATATAATATGTACTATATATATTACATAGTTTATGTATAATATATAATTTATAACATAATTTGTTCTATATAATATATAACTATTATGTATTATATTGTACATGTTATATAATATACTGTATATATTATACTATAGTATATAATATGCTATATAGTATGACTATAATAGTTATACTAATATAACTATTATAATAGTTTTTTCTAACTAGTTTTTGTCTTTCGGCTTCCAACTTATTCTTTATATTGATATCTAAAATGATCTTTTAAAAATGTAAATGTTGCCATTACAGTTCTCCTCTCAAACTCCTGAAATGACTCCTTAGCATGTTTTAAAAAGCCATTCTAAAACTAGCCCAGCCTGTTTTTCCACCAGCTCTTATAAACATTGCCAACTCAGGCAATGAAATTTGGTATCTTTGTTCATTTATATACAGTTTTCATTGAGTTGACCTGGCTGTGATCTTATATATATACATTTTTATTTTATCATTGATATATTTTCTTAATTTAAAAATTCTCACTTACTTGGGGAACCCTGGAAAGATTCTCCATCAGTTTGAGAATTATGACTCTTCTTACATTATTTTGTCTTAAAATGAAATCACATTTAGAAGAGGATCCTGTATGTCCAGATAATGGATATCATCATAGTGAGTCACAATTTTTTTTATATTATTGCATCGTAATTTTTTTTAGAGTATGTGACAGAAAGATATTATTTTGATACCGAGTGTTCCTTAGTAGTAATCAAAGCCCTTTGTGCCTGAAATAAAAAAAAAAATTAAAAAAAAACTTTTTTCTCCAAAGATCATCCTAAACTAATATCAAAATTCTTAATTATTCTTCTAAATTATAATGAATTGCATTGCCATACATTATTTCCAGGCATGATAAGAAAAGTTCTTGCCTTATCCCATCCTACCAGTACTTTTTCTGGAATAATCCAAATTTTCAACTTAAAGAAGTTTTTGGTTGTTTTTTTCTCTGACAAGACAGTTTGATCTATTTATTATCTCAAATGAACTGATATGTTTCAAATACCTTTGTTAGCTAATATAGAAGTTTAAGGATCAGAGATAAGGCAGTACTAGAACTACCTGGAAATAACTTATTGAGAAAATATGTTGAGAAAATCATTGATATGTTGAGCTTAGTGACTGAGGTGATTGCTCAAAATGAAGAGTTTTAGAAGCCAGATGATCCTTTTACTATTTTTCAATTTTGATTTTTAATACTGTTTAGGTGAAAATGGAAATGAAATGACTACATTTACACCAAATCTTGTGTTTTAACTTGGGAATTTATTAGCAACAGAAATACGATTGAAATTACCAATAACATTTATATTCATGAAAAATGTAATTATTTCTTTTTTTTTTCAACGTTTTTTTTTTTTTTTTTGACTTTGTTGGGGACAGAGAGAGAAAGGGCATGAACGGGGGAGGGGCAGAGAGAGAGGGAGACACAGAATCGGAAACAGGCTCCAGGCTCCGGGCCATCAGCCCAGAGCCTGACGCGGGGCTCGAACTCACGGACCGCGAGATCGTGACCTGGCTGAAGTCGGACGCTTAACCGACTGCGCCACCCAGGCGCCCCTTAAATGTAATTATTTCTTGACATTGAATATATCATTCACTAAGTTGGAATATTTAATATTTTGGTCAATATATTTTTTTAAGTTATCAAACATAGTCTAAAGAGTCTTAAGAGAATAAAATAGTTTTTTTGTCTATGCAGCTAGGCAGAAGACAACTACAGCTTTCCAGATAGAGCAAACTTACTTTAAAAAATATGCATATGGATATCTTTGATTTAGGGTGAAAATAATGTCCTGGATTGAGGAAAAGAGGAAGAAGCCTAGGGAAAAAAATCTTTGCGTCTTGATATTAAGTGAATTACCAGAATATTCCATAATCCATCGTTTCTAAAAGTCAACAAGAATCTTTATAAGATCATAATTATCTTGCATCTTTTAAAAAAATTATTGTAATGTTTTATTTTTGAAAGAGACAGAGAGAGCATGAGTGGGGGAGGGGCAGAGAGAGAGAGGGAGACCTAGAATCCGAATCAGGCTTCAGGCTCTGAGCTGTCAGCACAGAGCCCGACTTGGAGCTCAAACTCACAAGCTGTGAGATCATGACCTGAGCTAAAGTTGGACGCTTAACCGATGGATCCACCCAGGCGCCCCATCTTTCATCTTTACAAAACTGTGAGGCAGGTTTATTCATTTTTTTCAGAAGAGAAGTGTAGAGCAATAAAGAAATGATCAACTATAAAATATCAAGGCAGATATGTTTTTGTGTCTGTGTGTATATGTGTATATGCTATATATATATATATGCACACACACACATATGTACATACATACTATGTTTATGAAATGGTCCTTTAGTTAAGAGTTAGAGAAAGTATGCTTTTTCCCCACATGACCTAAATTATATCAGTCTCAATTTTTTTGCTGAGAAAATAATAAAAATTTTAAATATTGATAATACATAATGTTAATAATTTGGATTACTTCTTCTAGTGATATTTTACTGAAAAGATTTAGGAAAAATAGACTTAGGAGACATTCATTTTACTGCTTTACACACTGAAGGATGATATATTTAAAACCAAATATATCAGTATTATATTAAATGTATGTAGAGTACTCAGAACAAAGACTGTCATATTGGATTAAGAAAAATGCTGATTATAAGTGATCTGTGGAAAATAGCAAAGGATGAAAAAATATTGATCATGAGTAAGCTAAGCTAAAGTAGAAAGTAGCTTGATATATTAATGTGAGACTAAGCAGACTTTCAGGAAAAAAAAAAGTTTCCACCAGAAGATAAATGGTTTGTGTGTATCTAATAAAACACCTTCACAATATATGAAGCATAGCTAGACAAAACTAAGAGATAAACACACAATACTGGCAGATTTTTAACTTAACTCCTTCACTAACTGATAGAATGGAAAAAAATATATATTAAGGAAATAAATGATTGGAATTAAAATTATTACTGTCATACCCACTAGGATGACTATTATCAAGCAAATGGAAAATATTCATCTTAAAATTAATATGGAATCCAAGGGATTCAAGGGAATCCCTGAATAGCCAAATCAATCTTGAGAAAGTGTAACAAACTAGAGGTTTCACATTGCTGGTTTCAAAACATGTTACAGAGCTACAGAATCAAAACAGTATATCACTGACCTAAAGACATACATATAAATCAATAGAATAGAGAGCCCCCCAAAACCCTCATATAAATGGTCAGATGATTTTCAAGAAAGATGTCAAGACCATTCAATGTGGAAATGGCAGTTTTTTCAGCCATTGGTGTTGAAAACAATGAAGTTGGACCCTTACCTCACAGCATATACAAAAATTAAGTAAAAATGGATCAAAAACTTAAATGTAAGAGCTAACACTATACAGTCTTAGAGAAAAACAGGAGAAACCTTCATGGCATTGGATTTGGCAATGAGTTTTTTATATGACCACAAAAGCACGGGCAACAAAAGAAAAAATAGTGAAGGTCTCTAAATCACTAACAAAACACAAAAAAATCATCTAGTGATTCCAATATTGGAAAAATACTGTGATATTTACTTTGAATTTCATTAGAACTGTGTAAATACATAATTGAGGAGTAAAAAATGTAACTTTGGCTTCAAAACTAAAATCACGCCTATGCTTAAATAATGTAGGCAGTAAATGAGATGGGAAATGTTCATAATGTATTGGTAAGAAAGCAAATTTCCAAGTTCTGTTCAGGATTGCAGGCTGATTTATTTATGTCTTTTCCTTCCATTAAGATTACAATAAAAAAAATAAGAATATACACATAACAGAAAAAGAAAGGGTTGGGGAGTCATCAATGGATAAAAGATTTCAACAAATATTCTGAAAGAAATGAGGTATGAACATGTTACCAAAGGAATGGACACCAAGAAGCTTCAGCACAGAATATATTGGAGAAGAGTCCACAGTGGAAATGGGAATTAATCTTCCCAGAAAGATAATGGCGAGGCTATGAGGGCCCTAAATGTAAGGTGGAGGATGAATATGGGAATTTTGCAAGTCTTTTATGAAACTAATGTGCCTCCTTGTCTTCTCATTTCATCATGCAGAAAGGTGGCCCAAAGTTTTCTCCGAGGCCAAAAGAAGAAAAGACCCACCCACTCTAAAGAAATTGAGAATTGGACAAACTGAGAAAAACCTTTAGTTTGTTCCCTTCCAGGGTAAGAATTCCAACTTATTCCTATTCCTAGTGTGTCATGTTTACTTTGCAGATTTTGGTGTGATATGTTGAAGAAGCATGCTCTCAGTTTTACATTATGTAATTTAAAATTACTTCCATTTTCACATTCTCATTTTAAAACTCTTCGGTGATTCATTTTCTCAATATTTGTGTAGTGATTCTTGAAACAATAATTATGTAGTTACTCACTAGCACCCAAGATAAGAAAGTCATCACTCTTTATTAGAATTATGACACTTATTTCTAAAATGAGAAACATCAATGACAGTGTATAAATCATTTCGAATGACAAGTTGAAATTCTCTAATTAGACTATCTTGAGATTCTATTCTTGTGTCTTGTGATTTAAAGGAAATGGTGAACTTAATTGAAGATCGTTATTCCACAACATTAGTGGAACAAAATTTTACCTTTAAGCAAATCAACTATGTGACTTCCATGGCAAATAGATTAGATAAAAGTCAGTTGAGAATGGGCACATGTAGGGAGAAATAACTCCCAATCTGAAATTCATGCTCTCTTTGTTCAATCTACTGATATAATTCTAATCCATTTATAACACTATTGTATTTGACAGATTGTCTGAAGAACTTAATTTTAATTATCCTTGTTGGGTCTGTTGTTTTATTTTTAAGTCTCCATATACTGAATAAACTGCGGTATTTGTAACCAATATAGATCTAAAGCATACAGATTGATTACTAACATTTGAAATTAGCATTTAGAACAGTTTATCAGATTTCTACTATTTGTGAACTATTCCCTTAAAAATTTTAAAGCTGAAGACCATAGTTGCTGCAAATGATACCAATTTTTGATTATACCAATAAGCTGTTTCTTTCCATTCAACTTTGATTTCTGATTTGAGATGAAATTCATCAGTTATCTTCACTATTAAAATGAAAGAAAAAGTAAAGAAAATATCTATTGAGCATCTTGGAGCATTTTTTTTAAAGTGTATTTATTTTGAGACAGAACACACATGCACACACACACCACACACACACCACACACACATGAGTTGGGGAGGGGCAGAGGGATAGCATCCCATGCAGGCTCCACACTGTCAGCACAGAGCCTGACTTGGGGCTTGGTCTCATGAACCATGAGATCATGACCCGAGCCAAAATCAAGATTTGGTCACTTAACCAACTGAGCCACTCAGGCGCCCCATCTAGGAGCATTTATTAAGCTAGAATCTATCCAGAAGTATCTGCATAAACTAGTTCATGAGCAGTAAAGCTAAATTACAAATTTGAACAGATAATAGGCTCTTAATAAGTTTCTGTTGAGTCATTAAGTATAATCTAAGGTTGACATATAGGCACAACTTTATTAATTAGGTAAATGAGTGAACAGTGAATGTTAAATTTACATCACAGAGAAAATTAAGGATAAATGCATTTTAGAGTTTAGAGGCAAACTAAATAATTATTTGTTAAATTGAGCACTTGAGAAAAATCATTAAGGAAAGATGAAATAAGTATACTCATTTTGCATTGGTTTCTGTATATTTTAATTTTCTTATCTAACTACAAATTTAACTCACTTAAAAGCAGTGTAGAAAGGAAACCAAACATTTATTATATTGTTTTTAGTGTACCAGGCACTGAAATCGGTTTTTTTATATGCTGTTTCATTTTGTCATAAAACCATCCTATGACTTAAGCATTATTATCCTCAACACATACAGATGATAAAGTGATGTTCAGATCATTTAACTGACTTGCCTTAATTTAAAAATGTCAAGAAATGCAGCCAGAATTTAAATCTAGAGCTACAGAAGATATCCAGGTGATACAGCCATCCTGGTTTTTAAATATTTTGAGTATCAACACTGGCGGGGCACTCTAACTCTGAAGTTACTGTCATTTCCAATATTTTATAATACAAATATTCAGTGCTTTTCTTTGGCAGGAACTTTTTTAGATGCCAGGATACAGTGGTTAACAAGATAGATAGGAACCTTGCCCTAAGTGGATTTTCACTTGCTTGTAGAGGACTTTATCAAATAAATTATAATACAGTGTGTTAAGTGGTATGTAAAGGAAGTAAGACTGCTAGGGGCACATGGAAAGAGCATTGACCCCTACTTACCATTTTTTGGATTGGTTTAGGTATCACCTCTCTTAAGTGGCCTGACACCCTGTACCTGAAAGTGTTAGTGTGCCACATATGCTTCCATAGCATCCTGTGTTTGTCTTATAATACTTGATACTTAACATTACTTGAGGAGAGGGATTTTTGTCTTTCCCTAAGCATTAAGTCTGGCTTTGGCAAACCCTCAAGAAGTGTCAGAACCAAAAACAAACAACAATAGAATCAGGATCTAAAACTGTAGCAAATAAGTAAGGAGTTTTAGATAAGATTTTAGGTATTGAGAATGGAGATTTCCTTGTAAAGTAGGAGGCAAGTTTATTTTTCGAGAATGAGGAAGATGGTGTGAGATTTATAAAGGTTTAGAATAATCACAGTGAGGATACAGGAGGAAAGAGAAAGAATACGTAAAAAGGGTAGCCTTGAAGGTGTGCTAACGGCTCCTCTGAGCTGGAATCTTTTCATTTAGAGTGGTACCAGTAGACATGAGTACATAATTTCCTCTAAGAATCAGCAGCTCCTGGGCAAGAAATCAGGGATCAAGCCTGTATTTGGTAAGAATGTTCTTGGCCTCAAGTAGTTGGACAGAAAAATAGTTTAAACATGTAGGGGTTTTCTCACGTATCCAGAAGAACACACAGATATAGAATGACAGTAAGATTCCTAAAGTTAAGAGCAAAAAATTTTACTTCTCAGAATGTTACCATGCATTCTTCCCTGCATATCAATTGGAAATGGTTTTTCTTCTGTTTTTTTTTTTTTCTGAATTCTTGTTTTCTACAAT
This sequence comes from Panthera uncia, assembly GCF_023721935.1. Lineage (NCBI taxonomy): Eukaryota > Metazoa > Chordata > Mammalia > Carnivora > Felidae > Panthera > Panthera uncia. The sequence goes on from NC_064810.1 coordinate 141,438,853, forward strand.
AAATGCGTTTTACATTAAAATTGATCGTTGAAATAAAGGTTTAGAAGGAAAGTATCTCTGTTTTGTTTCCAAAACATTTTTTAGTTTATGCTGAATGTTATTAGTACCAGATAACACTTGAGCATCATTAAGGAACCCAGGACATAAGAAGAAATGATTGTACATTTTAAATGGGTGAATTTTTTGGTATGTGAGTAATATCTCAGTAAAGCTGTTAAAGCTAAAGAAATGAAGAGAAAAAATGGGAACTTCCTCCCCTACATGTAGCAAAACTTAATAGAAAAATTAACTCTTTGTTGTACAAGTAATGTATCAAGAGCTTTCTTAAAAAGTGGCTTCTGGTTTTGGGGTGGTGGGGAAAGGTGAATCATTGTAGATGAGGCCTAATCTACCAAAACTATTAAATAAGTCAAGCTTATATTTTTATACCAGACTCTCTTTTCTCAACCATTTGTATAATATATATGTCATAACTTGCTCTGATCTCACAACGCTTCCCAGCTTGCTCTTTTCTTTCTTTGCATTTCTGTTCTCCTGATTCACAGAAAGAAAAAAAAAAAAAAAAAGACCAAAATACAAGAACAGGGGCACCTGGGTGTCTCAGTTGATTAAGAGTCTGACTCTTGGTTTTGGGTCAGGTTATGATCTCATGGTTCGTGAGATTGAGACGTCGGGCTCTGTGCTGACAGCCAGAGACTGTGTTGTGCTTCTTTCTGTTTCTCTCTCAAAATAAATAAATAAATATTAAAAATAAAACAGAAACCTACTTAAAGTTGGCTAAAATTGTTTTCTCCACTTTCTCACTTCATAATTACAGTTTAGCATGCTCCAATGAGGATTTCATCTCTACCACTAACCTAATGTTTATAGATCATCGATGACTTCCATGTTTAAATCCAATGTATATATCTCTGTTCTTCTTACTGAAATCCTAAGCAACATCTAACACAGTCATGTGTTCTGTCTTTCTGGAAACATGAGGGTCACCAACTTTGATTCCGTTACTTAGGCTGAAAACTTAGTAGTCAGTCTTGATCACTACCTTTCCCTTATTCCCTACACAAAATATATCCGTGAGTTCTACCTGGTTCACCTCTAAAACATGCAATCAGTCTACTTTTCTTAGAGCCATATTTCTACACAAGACTAAAACATTATTTCTATCCTCAAATCATTTATACTGTAATATGATGTATTTTTAAAATACATACTTTGTTGAATTGTTCCATATATACAAAAAAGTGTGAAAATTATAGCTCACAAAGTAAGTACACCTGAGTAACCATATTCTGGGTAATGATGAAATCTCTTCCTCTCATTCATTATCTATCACAGTTGTTAGGACCCTTGAAGAACATTGCTTGCCCCCAAGAAGCTACCAAATGGCTATTCTTAGACACTAGATCCCTTTGATCCAAAGCTGACTACTATCTTAACTTTTAACACTGCAAGTTAGTTCTGCTTGTTTTAAAACTTTATTTAAATGGAATCATGTAACACGTATCTTTTTATCTGGCTTCTTTTGGTATTCACTCAGGTTTGTGTAGCAGGAGTTTGTTCATTTTTATTGCTATACGCTATTCTACAATGTGAATTTACTGTATTTCATTTTTCTCTTCTACACTTTATAAGATATTTAAAAAAATTTTAATGTTTATTTTTGAGAGAGACAGAGTGTGAGCAGGGGGGCAGGGGGACAGGGGGAAGAGAGAGAGGGAGAATCCAAAGCAGGCTCTAGGCTCTGAGCTGTCAGCACAGAGCCTGATGCCAGGCTCGAATCCACAGACTGAGATCGTGACCTGAACCGAAGTGGGACACTTAACCAACTGAGCCACCCTGGCGCCCCTATAGATATTTTAGTTGTTTATTGTTTTTGGCTACAAATACTCTTGAACATATCTATTGAGATATATATGTGTGTGTGTGTGTTAGCTATAGATATTTGTGTCATATAAATACCTAGAAGTACATATGTTCAAATTTACTAGATAGTAAAAAGCAAGTTGCCAGTGGACATACCAGTTGGCAATGCAACCAGCTGTGTATGAGAGTTCAAGTTTGTTTATATCCTTGCTAACATTTGGCATCGTCGGTCCTTTTAACAGTGACTTTGCTGATAAGTTTATAGTGGTATCTCATTGTACTTTTTTTTTTAAGTTTTATTTTATTTATTTTGAGAGAGAGAGAGAGAGAGCGTGTGCGTGCACTCAGTTGGGGGAGGGACAGAGAGAGAAAGAGAGAGAATCCTGAGCAGGCTCTGCACACTCAGGGCAGAGCCCGATACAGGACTCGAACCTATAGACCGTGAGATCATGACTCAAGCTGAAACCAAGAGTCAGACGTTTAACTGACTGAGCCACCCAGGTGCCCCTCTCATTGTACTTTTGCTTTGTATTTCCTTTATGATTGTCAAGTTTGAGGCCTTGCCATATTTATTGGTTACATGGATTGACTCTTGTGAAGAACCTGTTTATGTGTTTCGGCTATTTTTCTATTGGGTTTTCTGACTTTTTTCTAATTGATAGATTTGTACCGGAAATCTTCCTGCACTTATAGTCATACTGGCGTCATATTTGTCCTTCACATAAGCCCAAATTTTCTTCTTGTCATGGCTCTTTATGGGCGGTGTCTTCAGTTTTCAAGTTTCAGCTCAAATGTCATTTTTCATGTAAAACCTTCCTTGACCATCTCCTCATCTCCCTCAGCATATACATCTATCATACCAACCTTTTTTCCCTTTAGCATCTATCAACATCTGAAATTATCTTATTTTTTTGTTTGCATATACTATCTACTTCCCTTCTTACTGGAATGTTAACTCCTGCTTACTATGTCTATTTATATTCACTGCTGTTTCCCAGCAGTTGGAACTATTGTGTGGCATGTGAGAGGTTAAAATACCTGTTGAAAAAAATGAATGAATGAGTGAATCAGGGAACAAATTAATGCCAAATTTGAGGTACTGTTCGTTTTGATATATTTACAGAAGAGTACATACCATTTTTCCCCTAAAAGACTGTATGTTTTTGTGGATAGAAAGCAATGTTCTTGAACTAGGACCGTTGCTTATTATTTCTTATGTGCATCATAATTATATTCCTGGTAAGATTATTTAACCCCTAATGATCTTCATTTTCCAAGGTAACTCTAAAAGTAGCCATTATTGGTACATTGCTTGTTCACCTTTGCAATTATAAAATTTACAAATCCATGAAACATTCTTCAATTTAACTTTTGCAACAAGAAGTTACAATTTAGCAAAATAAATTAAATCAAGTACTTTGGATACACAAGTGTTTAAGGCTACTTAATTAGCAGAAACAGTGCAGGTTGAAATTTATTGAAAATTTGTACTTTGATGGTTTATTTGGAAACTTGTTTTCATATTAAAATATTTCTTCAGAATTTTCAATAATTGATTTTAATTGAAGATCTGATATATAAGCTATAATTATGAACAACACGCAAAGAAAAATATTAAATCTGATGAATTAATATTATTCAAAGTTTTCTGTAGCTAGTCACCACTTTGATGTATGTAGATCAATATCAAATTTTTTTAGAATGTTTATTTCAAGGATAGATTATGTTATGTTACTAAAATATCTTTGAGAAATAACTGTTATATATTGTTAATTTTGTCTTTTTACATTTATATTAGTCCTTTGAATTTATTTCCTGTATTCATTTATAAAACTCATAATATTGAAAATGTAATTTTATTATATTTATTTAAAACACATATATACTTCAGTCTATTCTCATTCATGGTCATTATGTTTTATTATTACATCATTGTGAACACTGAATTAGCAAATTCTGAATCATTGCTCCTAGAGGAAATGCAGAATTAAATTCCTGCAAGCCTCTGGTCACCACATCTTCATTAATCATCACTACAGAAGCTTGTTTTATGTGTGTTTCTGTTTAAAGACACCTTATTTAATCTATACTGTTGATTCATTAACATTGAGCTCATGGCCAACAGCACTATAACTCTTGCCTAAACAAAGCTTATCTAGCACAGATTTTCTCCTTAAGGTACATCACAGCCTTCTTGAACTTAAGAATGCTAGCTGTATGTGTGGGGGACATTTTAAACAATAAAATCACCAACAAAAGTGCAGTAATTGGGAAAATGTGGCACTAACTAGACCATGTCTCTTCTGAAACAAGAAGGCAGAGAATTGCCTGTGAAGGCGCAGCAAATATTGATATTTGAGGTTATAAATAATTTATAGTGAGTGGGAAAAATTACAAATATGGAATTTGCAAATAATGAGGATTGACGTATAGTTATATAAAACAATACAATTTAAAATTTTCTAATATAAAAACTTTGGAAAATAGAGCAGAAAACAATTTATAATCTTACCACCGTAAGATTTTTACATCTTTTTCCAATTTTTGCCTCTGGTATATATATTTTCAAATATTGCATGCACAGCTACATTTTTTGTCTTACACCTCAGTGTGCCTCTGGAAAACCCTCCTCCTCCATTGATGTATTTTTTTTTTTTAGCTTATTTATTTATTTAGAGAGAGAGCACAAACAAGGGAGGTGCAGAGAGAGAGGGAGAGAGAAAGAATCCTAAGCAGGCTCTGCACTGTCAGCGTGGAGCCCAGTGCAGAGCTTGAACACACAAAAACCGCAAGATCATGACCTAAGCTGAAACCGAGAGTTGGACACTTAACCAAATGGGCTCTCCAGGTGCCCCCGTTGATGTATATTTGATGGAGTTTTCTTTACCCCATGCTCCAGAGGTGGGTATGTGACCTATGCCTAAAAGTTGTGATATTCACCAGCTACGGTCATTGATACTGGGATAGACATATGTTCACTTAGAGCCAGTGTGGTGCCGTAAGATTTTTGCTGGATTTCTGGAGGAGACATTTGCTCTTTTATACTGGACTTGAATTTTGCTGCCACTGTCTTTCATGTGGAACCTAAGAGTAAACCTAATGCAGAAGGAGGCAGACTAGAGAGACTAAGGAAAACCAAATCCTAACGAAATAATTTAATTGGTCTTGAATTAATTTATTTTTATAAAATTGTACATATTTAAGATGTATGATATAGTATTTTAACATATATATATATATATTGTTGAAATGATTACTACAATCAAGCTAATTATGATATCCATCACCTCACATAGTTGCTTTTGTGTTTGTATGGTAAGAACACTTAAGATTTCTTTTAGTGAATTTCAAATATACAACCTATACAACCTAGTATTATTAACTATGACCAGCATACCATCAATTAGGTCTCTAGACCTTGACTCATATAACAGAAACTTTGTACCCTTTCACAAATATTGCCATCTCCTCCCCATCATCCCTGGTAACCACCATTTTCTCTGCTTCTATGATTTTGACTTTTTTTCAAATTAAGTGATAATCATACAGTATTTTTTTTTCTGTGCCTGAATTATTTCATTTAGCATGATGCCCTCCAGGTTCATCCATGTTGTCACAAATGACAGATTTCCTTCTTTTTTAAGGCTGAATGAAATTCCAGTGTGGGGAGGGTATGAATAATGTGAACAATGCCACAGTGAGCATGGGAGTGCAGATATTTCTTTGAGATAATTTTATTTCTTTTTGATATATACCCGGAAGGGAGATTATTAGATTATGGAACAAGCTATCAGTTTTGTATGGACCTGCATGCACATGTGTATATGTGTGCACGTATACTTATGAGTGGTCCTGAATGAAAACAATAACTGAATTCATTCCATATGACATTTAAGAACATTCAGTTGCTCAGGTACAGGAGAGGGGGGAAAAAGATCACTAAGTTCACTAAAGGAAGGTCAAAAGGAAGCTCAGGGATTGGTTAGTTAGGGGTCATGTTTTAGGAGACTGAATCACCTCTAGCCCAAGCTTCTTCCTGACACTCATCACTGCCTTCTCTTAAGATTTGTTCCTTATTAGTAGTAAAGTGTAAATCTGTTTAGTAATCCTTACCTATATGATATATAAATGTCTCCTACACTAATCTGATCTTGTCATTTCTAGTTCTTTATTTTAATTCTTTCATACCTGCTGGAGGACCCATTTAAACAATCTCAAAGTCTGGGTGTGCCTGGGGGGCTCAGTTGGTTGAGCATCTGACTCTTGATTTTGCCTCAGGTCATTATCTGATGGTTTGTGGGATGGAGCCCCACATTGGGCTCTATGCTGATAGCACAGAGCTTGCTTGAGAGTCTCTCTTTTCTCCCTCTGCCTCTACCCCTGCTTGTGCATGCACACACACACACAAACTCTCTCTCTCTCTCTTTCTCAAAATAAATAAATAGATATTTTTAAAAAGAACCTCAAAGTCTGAATATATAGGTAGATTATTTTCCCTTTACTTTATTATGTGAATGTTAACTTGACTTAAGAATGCCAGCAAATCTTCACCCTGAAGTGTAGAGTTGCTTTTTTGGTGAGTGGAAGAAAGAGATAGATTGAATACTGCCACAGAAGTAGTTCTTTGTGACTTTGAGTTCACTACCAACTCCAAATTCAAGACTTTATAGATCCTTACTTAATCTTCAATATTTTCAATCTCTGGAGTCTAGTACTATTAGAGCACTTGGTTTATTCCAACCGTAAATCAAATGCCCTTTCTCCCATTCCTGGCGGTGTCCCTTCTTAATGTTTCCAGTTTATAGTAGTAAATACCCTCTACTAGTGGTCCCAAAGTCAGCTGGATGACTGTAGCATAGTATTCCAGTCTCCAATGGTTTCAATCACAGCCAATAAAAAGAGAGATGAACCCTGAATCAGTGTATTTCTACCACTGGCCTCTTCTTATGGACCAGGAAAGACACCATCTCTAACAATTTGATATCTTTGAAGGCTGGATTAAAATAAATTTTTAACCTGTAACTCTAAGAAAATGTCTTTTTAGTGAAATGATGAAATGCTGCCCAAATCTGGTTTTTAATATGTAGATAATCTAATCTTGAGCCCTGAATTCCCAGCTAGAATTCGCTTTCTTTATGCCTTAAAGTAATTCCTAACTAGTGAAAGTTTGGTGCCCAACCCCCTGAATGGTTATGGTAAAAGTTAATTTGTGGCTTTGTTTTAGGGTAATGATTTTTAATCTGACGTGGAGTTGGACAATTTTACCATCCGTCCAAAATCCCATCTGGTAGTCCTTCAAATATACTTCAAATATAAGACTTTCTTGTTCCCATCCTAATAAGGCCAGCTCAGTGTCACATTAAAAAAATACAAAGTCTCTTTTTAAAAGCATTGAAAATCAAGTCTTTATGAAGTTTCTTGAAGCAGTGGAAGAGGAGGAAGTCCTTCGTTTGAAACTAAGTAAAGTAAAATTTGTCTTTACCCATCTATCCTCTTCCAAGTTAACAAACTATGCAGGAATTACTTGCCTCTTTTCCTTAAAACTCATTTAAAAAATGACCTTTCACTTTCTTACTTAATTCCCTCCTGCCTCCTATACTCTCCCAAATCTAGTCTTACAATATCTTCATATTTTTTCTTCTATAAAGAGCATTCTCAGCCCCTCCATGTCTGCATTTTTACCTATCAGCCAACTAAGTCCCTGGGAGTAAATAAAAATGCTTTCTTAGAGATATGAACTGAAGAGGGGAAGATGAAGCTACATTTTTAACCTCTTCTGTCTCTACCTTATATGTCCCTTCAAGTATATATAATGCATGTAGACGTTAAGCAGTCTTCAGCACCTTGTAATGCCCATTTACCTCATCCATCACCTTGCATACTGCTCCTACTTAGGTTGTTGAAGCTTTGCTGCTTGACGCTTCTTTGTTAAAAACAAAATCAAACAATCTATTGGAGAACTGCGGGAGACAGTCTTTCTAGGTAAGGCAGTTAAGTGAGGGACTGGATGTGGGGGAGGAAGATGGCCTGGTGTATACTCCGCACCTCAGGAATGTTACTGAGTATGGAACAGCTGCCTTTAGAAAACTATTTCTAGAAGACAAAATGTTTGCTTTTACAAGCCAAAGATGTGCTGAAGTACAGAGGGCCGCTAGATTGGCAGAGCTAGGTTCTGCAGTTCTCAGTTTAGTTGCAGTAAATAACGAAAGGACTTCCAGAGCTGCGGTTCGCAGCTACATGATACTTCAGAAGACTTTTGCAAATAGCCGAGTACTACTTATGAAAAGATAGAAAAAGTTGCCAGCAGGATAAAAAAACACAAAAAAACGGAATCATGTGGTAGGTACAAGGGCAGGACTCAGTCTAAACTCTATATCGAAGCCAAAGAACGTGGAAAGTATCTCGGAAACAGGATAAAGAAGCAACCAGATGCGTAAACTGCAGGAAGAATTTCCGCCTCACAGTCCTGATACCCACCATACCCCCTCAAGTAATTTGGCCACCTCAGTCTCCCTGTTGCACTTACCTGTCAGATGACAGCTCTGATACAGAGATGGCTTCTGGTTCTAACAGCACACTTCCCTTTTCCTTTTTAATCTGACTTGTTGGAAAAGGTATAAACTATGTTGTGAGTTTAACTCTATAAAAGGCACTTTGGGGAAGTCCTTGCCACCCATTTATTGAAGCCTTGCTGCAGCAACAAGAAGGGTTTCTGAGAAGCTGGACGATCAGGGTGCCAGAGCCTCTGCCATTTCCACTGAGGAGTGGTTTATGTAGATGGGGAACAAAAAATCCAAATTTAATTTGCTGGGGCTGCCATAACAAAGTATTACAGACTGAGTGGCTTAAATGGCAGAAATTTATTTTCTCCTTGTTCTGGAGGCCGGAAGTTTGAAATCTAGGTGTCAGCAGGGTGGTTCTTTCTGAAGTCCTTGAGGTAAGGATCTGTTCCAGGCCTTTCTTCTTGGCTTGTCACCTTCTCTCTGTGTTTTCACATTGTTTTTCCTCTGCAGGTGCCTGTCCAAATTTCCTCTTCTGATAAGAACACCAGTCAGATTGGATTAGGCCCACCCTAATTTTAATTTACTTAAGCTCTTTAAATACCCTGTCTCCAAATACAGTTATATTCTGCAGCACTGAGATTTAGGTCTTCAACATATAAATTTGTTGGGGGGGGGGGGGGGGGGAAGGGGAGATACAATTCAGCCCTTAATAGTGGCTTTCCAGCTCTTTGATACTTATTATTATGCTTAAAGGCAATTTCTAGAATGATTTGAGTTGGTTCTTTTCTCCATTTCCACAAACTCTGAAGCCAGTACTATAGAAAAAAAATATTTTCATAATATTTAAGATACTGTTTCATAGGACTCCTGAATGCCACTATAAAGTCTTTATATCCCCTTCTAATGAACGAAAGTAAGGGAATTTCAGACGACTGAGATAGGATTAATTGTATGATAGACCACATGTAATTGTAGCCTTCTATATTGAGAAGCGGTGGTTGAGACATTTTTCAAAGATGACTGGCTGTACTTGTTTTCCCTCATAATAATAAATACTCAATCACGTAGTCTTGTCACTGGAAGTATTTGTTAACAATTTTGAATTAAGGTTTTGCCAAGGTTCTGATCACTCAAATCTTTACTACTGAAATATTAATCAGGACACACTATGCTTCCTAGTGTAAACACCTTGAAGGAGAAAATAATTCCTAAATATACAAAGAGGTAACTTGACTGTCTATGTTGTATCTTGTGTCACTTCCCTCTGTGTTAATATTTGATAAGGTGTTTCATTTATATGAGACTTCTAATGCATAACCAAATCACCTCTTTGGGAAAACTTATGAATAGTACCAAAACACTGCATATAGTAGCTAATATACTCTATCACTCTGTTACACTCTCTGAAAAATAAAATGTGGATCTTCAAGATGGCACAGAACAAAGGCTAACACTTATTGAGCTTCATTTCTTAGAAGGCTTACCATATATGTAAACAGTTGACTTTTGTTTTTATTATGTGACCAAATATTTCACTAAAAACCTGCACAATTCAGTTTTAGCTGTGGGTTCAGTTGACCTTTGTATTTACCTGTGTAGGTGGGCATTTGACTTGTGGTAATGTATTAGGATTTCTTGTTTAATATTAAGGAAAATTTCTAGGAGAAAATACATGTGTATTAATGCTGAATGGATTGGTTTTTTGGGTGTCTTATTTTAGTCAGGCTTTCTATACAATGAGATGTTATGTGATTAATGAATCCTGAATGTGGAGCTCTTTAATTCTGAAATCACCATTAAAAGCCTTTCTTAGTTGAGCCCAAGCCAAAGTGTTCTCATTGCTGCTTTTCTAAAAGTTCAGGTGGGGAGGGGGTACCCACCAGTTCACTCTTTATAATGAGGGAAGAACATTTTGCCTACCTTATAAAAATGTGATTCAGTGTCATTCCTTAACATTGGATTTTAAAAATTGGATAGTTTAAATAACAGTAGCAGTGAGCCACTTTTATGGGTATCCTATAATTTTATAATTATTAATCTAAAAGTAAAGTTCTGTTCTTCTTTCTTTTGGACAAGCCTACACAGTACGTCCCATCCTAGACACAAACTACATAGTGAGTTGAATGGATTCTCCCATAGCCTTTGAGATATATTATGAGGTCTTACCCGTTATCATCTCTCCTGAGTCATATCTGAATTTTATTTTGTGCATTTTGGCTGGTACCGGTGGTATAGGATATACCATAATATAGATTATCTCTATTACTATATTTATTACTAGACGCAACCAGTCTTCTTTTTTCCCTTTTACCTCTCTTTGCTCATAGGATGTACTATATGTAGTCATATACTTTGAATTAATATATTAGAAATCACAAATCTGTTTTGTACTTTTTAAGTTGTTCAGTACAGGCTTGTACTAGGATAGTTAATAAATTTAGTATTTTACAAAATTCAAAAAAGAGTATACACAGAAAAGTAACCTTGAGGCTTTCCTGCTTTCCTAAAGCTCTTCTACTAAGTATATTCGCTCCTTACAATATGCATTCTGAATCAGTCCATATGTCTATATTGTGAAAATATTTCTTCCTTGTCTCTTTTTTGCCTTTCAACTTTTTTATGGTTTTATTTTATTTTTTTGAGTTTTAGTTCCACAGAAGATTTAATCTCAGTGTGTTCAAGTTTATTAGTCTTTTATGACTTTTATGTCATACATGCAAACACATTGGTACTTCTACATTATATATGTTATTTTACACTTTTTTACATTAGTGTTTAGTCATTCTGGAATTAATTTTTATAAATGGTGCTAGGTTGAGATTTAACTTTAGTTGTAAAAATTACGAATGAATGTTGAATTTCTCACATGTAAATATACGATTATTATATGGTTTTCCTTCTGTAATCTCTAATGTGACGTGTCATTGCAAACTATTGCAAGTGGCCAAACAGCATACATATCAAACCTGCTGGGGCAGTATTTGCAAGGGAAAGCTTCAAGGTATAGGTGTCAGTACCTCAGTGGTGAGTCACCATTGCCTTATTCCACTCTGAAATAGAGCATAGCAGCAGTCTCTTTGGGCCATGTGACAAATTCCATTGGACAGACCTTGACCACTGAACTATGAAACTTTTAGTGAGTAATTGGAGAAACACCAGCTCCTCCCCTGGCATGATCAAGGACCAGAATACAGTAGTAATATGATGTGAAACAACTTTGATTTCAGCACTGTCCTGACAGCATGGCATTCAGGGTTGATGAGAAGTCCCAGCCCAGCTGAAATCTAAGACCTTTGGTTATAGACACAAGATGCTTCAAGTTAGCAAGATTTGCCATGCTAGTAGGCCATATCAGTATACATGATTAATTGGGTTAACATCAGCCCCTTCCCTGACATGAGAAATGGTTGGAGGTGGCAGCGGGGCCGAAACATTATGGTCGACCAGTATTGATTACATCAGGCTCTGGCCATAGCCTGTTTCTGTGGAGCTTTGTCAGATGCCACATTTTTGGCAGGCCATCTTGCAGAGGACCAGTCTTATAACTAGTTAACTTTTACTTTTCATTGCCTATTTGGCCAAGATCACTTTTTTCCCTTAATATTCTAATACATGCACTTTACTTTACAAATCTGATCTGCTTTAGCTCAGATTTTTAAGATCTTTCCTAAATGAAATTGCCATAGTTTTTTTTCTTTTCTTATGTTCTCCTTATCTGTCTTTTTAAAATTCCTTTTGAGTTAAAAATATGCAAGGTATCTTCTAGGAGCTTTTAAATTTTTCTAATGCTCTATTTATATTTATAATATAGTTTATTTCTGAATTTTCTCTTTTTATTCTTTTTTTTTTTCAATGTTTATTCATTTTTGAGAAAGAAAGAGCATGAGCAGGGGAGGGGCAGAGAGAGAGGGAAACACAGAATCCAAAGTAGGCTCCAGGCTCTGAATTGTCAGCACAGAGCCCAACGCAGGGCTCGAACCCATGAACCACGAGATCATGACCTGAACTGAAGTTGGATGCTTAACCAACGGAGCCACCCAGGTGCCCCTGAATTTTCTCTTTTTAAGGAACCAGCTTTTGTTTTGTTGATATCAGCTAAAGTTTGTCCCCCAAATTCATATGTTCAAGCCCTAATTCCCATTGTAGCTGTATTTAAAGATGGGGCCTCTAAGGAAGTCATAAGGATTAGGTGAGTTCCTAAAAATGGGGACCTGATCTAATAGAATTAATATCCATGTAAGAAAAGACACCACAAAGCCCATCCTCTCTCTCTCTCTTTGCACATACACTGAGGAAAGGCTACCCAAGAGAAAGGACATAGTAAGAGGAAGCCGTCTACAAACCAAAGACTTCCAGTCTGCAAAACTGTGAGAAATAAATTTGTTCTCTGTTGTTTAAGACTGTTATTTAAGCCACCTTAGTCTATGGTATTTTTTTTTTTAGTGGAAGTTTATATTGATCAATTCTATTGGTTCTTTATTATTTGTGTTTTTTTCTTGCTTGTTTCCTTATACATCATTTTTTTTTAAGTTTGGGTTGCATTCTGTGAAAAACCCTTAGTTCAGTCTTGTAGCTCACTGATTTTTTTTAACCGTCTTGACAGTCAGCATATTGGTTTCTTTAAATTTCAGTGGTCAAATTTTAAATTTCTATGATATTCTGTTATTTCTTCTTAAGTTTATTCCTTTTGAGAGAGAGGGAGGGAGAGTGCACACGCATGTGTGCACAGGGGAGTGGCAGGGAGAGAGAATACCAAGGAGGCTCCACACTGTCAGTGTGGAGCCTGATGTGGGACTCACACCCACGAACCATGAGATCATGACCTGAGCTGAAATCAAAAGTCAGATGCTCAACTGACTGAGCCAACCAGGCACCCCTCTGTTATTTTTATTAAAAATGCATATCCTTTTATATCTTTGTGAAGTTACTAGGTATTTTAAAATACTATCCTTTTTACATTATTAAGCTTATATTTTATGGGTAATGAGTTCTTCCTTTTGTTGGGCTTGTTTCTGCTCTTTCATTATTGGCTCTTCTTTTTGATTATTGTGATTGGGTGCTTAACGATGTATTTAAGGTTGTTTATGAAGTCCCTGTTTACTTTAGCTTTTCTCCGTATATGGAAAGAGGAGTGAAGGGACAAAACCTCTGGATGGAGTGGTTCAGTAGCTGCTTCTGGGTAGTAACAGTTCTCCATTCTTATTGAGGTTGCTAGCCTCCTTAAGTTCCCATTTTACCTCTTTCCCCCCAGCATCAGCTATTTCTGCTCTTCGTGACAACAGACATCTCTGTTGCTTGCTGCCTGGCCCAAAGAAAGATGATGCTGTAATGCTCCACTTAAGTACTCCAACCAGTCACTCTTGGTTGTCCAGATCCCTCCTGTAGTCATCATCTGACAGTTGTAGGCTTAGCACATCCCTGGACCAACTTCCACCTTTATAGGCATTTTCTTCTGTGCATGTTTTGGGCTATGGCTTCCTTCTCTACTTTTTTTTTTTTTTTCATGAAAGGATTCCTCATAGTGTCTGAAGACTGAAGATAAATACTGCTTTTCTTTATTATTATATTTTAAGAAATATGGCACAGTATACTCTTATGTAATTTTTTGCCACTTGGGATCAGATGAAAAGGCTTGGCATATATTCAGTCTTCCTTCTTGAACCAGTGTCCGAGGTAGCTACTACATTCTAAAAATTGCTGTATTTTGATATAATTTCAGACTTACAGAAAAGTTTTATGAAGAAAAAAGAATTTTGGTTTATTTTATATTCAGCTTTCCATATCAAATATGTCATATATATATATATATATGTATATATATACACACACACACACACATACATATATATATTTGGTAGATATATCAAATATATGCTTGAAAATACATATTGGATTATTTAAGAGTAAGTTGTAGTGATATTCCTAAAAATGGTAAAATAAGGAACTCTAAAAAAATATGTCCCTCCACTAAAGCAATGTTTAAACCGACAAATACTGTTAGAATTAGCATCTTTGGAAATCTGGAATCTAATTTTGCAATCTAATAAAAAGTGAACAATACCTAGAAGAGTGCTTAATAAAGAAAGAAGCTACTAAATTTCAATAAGTGAACTATGTGACATTTTTAATTACCCACTGTATTATCAGTGTTCTCTAGAGAAGTAGAACCAACAAGATATATTTATATAGAGAGAAATCATTATTTTAAGGAGCTGGCTCATGTGATGTGGATTCTTGTGAGTCCAAAACCTGATGGGGTAGGCCAGAAAGCTGGAGACTTAGAGAAGAGTTGCATTTCAAGTCCAAAGTCTGCTGGAAAAATTCCTTCTTGCTTAGGGGAAGTTCGTTTTTGTTTTACTAGGGCCTTCAACTGATTAGATGAAGCCCACCTGCATTATGGAGAGTAATCAGCTTTATTCGACCATCAGTTTGATGTTAATCTCATCCAAAAAACATCTTCATAGAAACATCCAGAATAATATTTGACCAAACAGCTGGGTACCCTGACCCAGACAAGTTGATACATAAAGCTAATCATCAGACCCACCTACTGTCCCCCATTCCCCAGCTCACAGATGGCAGTAGGGATGGAAGCTTGCATTCTTGGTGCAGCTTGCTGGTGCCAGAGGGGTTGACCACACACAGCAAAGAATACAGCATTTCAAAGAGTAAGTTGCAAACATGATCCCTCTCTATCACTTGATATTTCAGTGTGCATTTCCAAAAACAAATTATTTTTATTATTATGTGACCATAATGTAGTTATCAAAGTCAGCAACTTAGCTTTGATGAAATACTATTACTATATGGGTACATTTAAAAAAATTTTTAATGTTGGGGTGCCTGGGTGGCTCAGTCGGTTAAGCGCCCTACTTCGGCTCATGTCATGATCTCACAGTTCGTGAGTTGGAGCCCCGCGTCCGGCTCTGTGCTGACAGCTCGGAGCCTGGAGCCTGCTCCAGATTCTGTGTCTCCCTCTCTCTCTTGTAATGCCTGAAGTTCCAAAACCTCCCACAAAAGACCACCAGAGTCGTAAGTCAAAGCCAAGCGGCAAGGGTCGTTTATTGCAGGTTCGAACCTGGTCCTCTGCGCACTCGTCGCCGGTGACACAAGAGGCCACGATTAGGGTTGGTATAGCGTTTTTATAGACAGAGACAAATAGCACAGGGGAGGTTTTTACTTGTGGCGAGAGGAAGAAAGGGGGAAGGGGGTAGGTGAGGAATGTGCTAAGCAAGCAGGTTTACAGAAGCGAGAAATGCCGGTTAGTTTGTATACAATCACTCATTCCATTACATATCAGACTACATTTAGGAAGTTTTACAGCCCATTCTACAGTGGGTTACAATCAGGAAAGGTCTCACAATGCTCATAGCAAACAGCAAGCAAAACAAACTTCTCAGCAATTGTATTTCTTATCAAACATCCATAATAAGCAGAAAAGAGAACCTAGCTTTAAACTAAGGCGGGGCTGTCATTTGGATTCAAAGCTGTTCCTTTCACTCTCTGCCCCTCCCCTGCTCATGCTCTGTCTCTCAAAAATGAATAAACATTAAAAAACATTAAAAAAATTTTTTAATGTTTATCTTTGAGAGGGATGGAGAGACAGAGCGCAAACAGGGGAGGGGCAGAGAGAGAGGGAGACACAGAATCCAAAGCAGACTCCAGGTTCTGATCTGTCGGCACAGAGCCTGATATGGGGCTCAGACTCACAAATGGCAAGATCATGACCTAAGCTGAAGTCCTATGTTCAACCGACTGAGCCACTGTATGGCGCCCAGCTATATAGGTACGTTTTAAAGGCCCTTGGTACATATTGCAAAATCTACCTCCCAAAGTTTCTACCAATGTATACTTTTGTCAGTAGTGTATGACAATTTCCAGTGATTCTTTACCATTTTATTTTTTTATTTTATTAAAAAAATTTTTTTAATGTATGTATTTCTGAAAGAAAGAGTATGAGTGGGAGAGGGGCAGAGAGAGAGGGAGACACAGAATCTGAAGCAGGCTCCAGGCTCTGCGCTGTCAACACAGAGTCTGACGCAGGGCTTGAACTCATGAACCATGAGATCATGACCTGAGTTGAAGTCAGACGCTTAACCAACTGAGCCACGCAGGTGCCCCTCTCTACCATTTTAAAATTGTAGATTTATGTTGCTGAATTGATATGCCACCTAGCATTCATTCTAATAGAGCCCCTATTTCTTTTTTCTTCTTCTTTTTTTTTAAAATATAGACCTCATCTCCCTCTTCTGTATTTTGGTTTTTCTTTTTCTTCATGGAATCTTCCTTAGGAAAAAATACAAAACAAAATTCCAACTCTGGGAATGTTGGGGGAACTTCCAAACTTGACCGTTCCTAATACAAAAGCGTTTTATTTGTTACTCTATTTGTTCTCTATTACATACATTTATTTTTTTAATTCATCTTTACAGCCTCTTTATGAAATAATAATTTTGGAGATAAAATTGTGAGAGGTTAAATGATTTTCCCAAAGTTCTATCACCAATAATTGGTAGATTCTGAACTCCTCTTAGACTTCCTGACTTCAGAGCTGATATCATATTGAGCTGGTTAGGTGGAAAGGACAGTGAAAAACTCTATCAACATTTGCCCAAGGGAATTCATATCTGCTTCATTTAATTGTCTTGAAGGTAGTGATAAAAGCATCTTTCATGAGAGACAATAGAAGGTATCAGACTGAAGACTCTGGATGGGGATCAAAGGTGATGAAGAGTGCTGGGTGTTAATGATTGGCAAGACATGTACCTTTTAGTCTAATATGCTTGCCAGGTAAAGGGAGATTATGTATGAACTGAAGACAGAATAAACAGTGAAAACCAGCACAGACAAAGCAAATAAGGTTTAGCAAGTTTTCAGAGCTGATGAGACTTAATAGCGCAGATGCGATGAACCGGTGGCTAATGAAATTTGGACTCTGATAACATGGCTAAAAAGGACAAAGCATAGGAGCTGATAATCCAGCAGGGGGAGTCGAGGATTTTTGAGAAGAGCAGCCAGAGTGGAGAAATCAAGAAACATTAATGCAGAACTTTTTAGAGATCATCTAGCTTTATTTTCCTTACATTACAGATAAGAACACTGGGGCCCTCTGGAAATTACAGAGCTAGAAAGTTACAAAACCAAGATTAGAAACTACATTTTTTACACCAAGTCCTGATCTTTTTCTTTTGTCTCTTGAATATGATGAGATTATAATCCATAATATTAAAATTATTCAAATTCTCTTTGGAAATAGGTTCATTATGGCAGTCTTATGATCAGTGGTTATAGTGAGACATTATCTAGAAAATAGAAATGATGAAAATTGAAGTTATGATGCTAAAATGCCTGAAGCCTAAAGACCTTGATACAGATACTATTACTTTTCTCAAACCCAAAAGAGTTGCATCATCTGGAATAGCCTGTGGTTAAAAATGGAAACACTTCCTATAACAGCAGTGTCGAAGAACAAAAGATAATGACAACTCTTTTTTTTTCTTGTTTGGAAGAACAATCATTATTTTTCTCATTCACATACAAACAATAAAAACAATTTCTATTACAAGCAGTCATTTATCTTCATTCCTATTCTGTATGTATTTTTTCACACTGTCTCATTAAATTCTCATATTGTTCGGAACTCCTTGGATATGTTGTAATTTTACCATCTGGGATTCATCAGTCACAAGATACATATACATCGTAATAAAAATGGATGCTTCACAAGGATTCATATTGGCTATAGTCCATCTTAAAGACCTTTGTTGTGTTGAACAATGGACTGTGTAATATTTCAATTCAGGAACAGATGATCTTATTTTGTAATTTTTTCCAACTCTACAACATTCTAAAGTAACATTCATGGAATACAGAAATCTTTGGAGAATGTATGTCAAATCCATGTGCAGTTTTCTAATCTTCTTTAGCTTATAAATTTTACTTTAATGCCACAAATATCCATAATAGTAATTATACTTCATAAAGTTGTTTAAAACTGTTTAGTGGGGTTTTACAGATTTTAGTGGTCTCTTTTAAGAAATGTAATTTAACTAGTAATGCATTATAATGTATTGTTACAAATAAAATATTACTCACTGATCTCTTTTCCCTCTGTTAGCTAGATGCCCCACAGAAATATAGAAGAAATTGAGCAAAATTAGGGAAATTATATGAAAAATGCCTGCAAGTAAATTGTTATTTAGGCATTTGGGGATCAGAAAACAATGTTTCCATCATCAACTGCACTGCTGGAGATACAAAAATAATGTGTCTGTCCTCAGAGAACTCACAGTCTAATGATGGGAAATATGCAATAACACTGTAATATGAACTAGAATGCTGTAAATATCACAAGTTAAAAGAACATGAAAGCAAACAGGGAGAAATTGCAGCTCGTTGGGGATATCAGAAAGACTTCTTGAAAGAGCTGGTATTTGAAGTGGATCTTGAAAGTCAGCAATTTACAAGTTAAGGTAGAGTAAGGAGGATAACATGAGCAAAAGTATAGAGACAGACACACTGGGTATGTTTGGAAAATATCAAATAATGTAAGAGTGGATGTAGTTTGAAAGACTTATAGAAGAAAGTAATACTAGCCCTCATTTAATGAGCATGTACTGTGAGCTCTGCTTTTTGCTACCTACTCGATATGCATTATTTTATTGAACTTTAAGAACATGCCATGAGGTAGGTACTAGTATTATTCCCACTTTTTAAATGAGAAGATATTAAATGATTTGCCCAAAGTTATACAACTATTAAGTTGATGTTCTTGGATCTTAATCTAGGCCTGACTGGTAATAAACCCAAACTCCTAATCACTAAAATATAAAGTTATATTGTGGAGATTTCAAATATAAAATGGGGATCTTATTTCCAGTAATGTTATCAATAGAACACCGTGTGTGTGTGTGTGTGTGTGTGTGTGTGTGTATGCAAAAGGACCAATTTTTAAGAGTTCCTAAGATTAACCTATTATCAATGAGTTGAAAGAACACATTTGGGGAGAGAAAGTAGACTAGCTGGTCAGTAGACTAGCTGAGTGTGCCAATGAACTGAGTGGGTTTGTAGGTTAGTAGCATTGAAAAGGTGGGAACACACAGAAACTTAATTTTTTTTAAGTTATAATAAAATGACAGCCATTTTTAAAGTTTATTTATTTATTTTGAGAGAGAGAGAGAGAGTGAGCATACATGCACAGGGAGGGGCAAAGAGAAGAAGAGAGAGAATCCTAAGTAGGCTCAATGCATGGCAAATAGCCCCAAGCGGGGCTTGATCTCAGGAACCATGAGAATGTGACCCAAGCCGAAATCAAGAGTTGGACGCTTAACCGACTGAGCCACCCAGGCACCCCACAGAATGACAACTATTTAAATGGAGGGGGTGAGGAGGTAGGCAGTTTCAAAGATGACCCTGGGTGAGTGAAATAGCAATAA
Source organism: Panthera uncia (assembly GCF_023721935.1). Taxonomy (NCBI): domain Eukaryota; kingdom Metazoa; phylum Chordata; class Mammalia; order Carnivora; family Felidae; genus Panthera; species Panthera uncia. Next base: position 141,458,654 of record NC_064810.1, read on the forward strand.
TGGGGAAGAGAAACTTCTGAAGGAAAAGAAAACTCAATTTGGCCCAAGTTACAGGGTGCCTGAGCAGCATCCAGGTGACAGTGTGAAAATTACTTGGAATGTAGGTGTGAAGTTGAGACTTGAGGTGGAGATTTGGCAGCTATTTGCATAGGAAAGAGTGTCAAAGCTATTTGAGTGAATTCCCAAAGATGAGAATAGAAAGATAAGTTTGAAGACAGAACTTTGAGAAAGGCCTACATTTAGGGACTATGAGGGGAAAGAACTAGTAAACGAATCAGTAGTGGTTAGACGAGCCTTTAAGTTTAAGAACAAGCCTTATGACTAGGTGATTAGAAAATCTCTTGTCTCTTTTAAAAGAACATAATAAAAACCAGATGGTCAGTTATTGAAGTAGATGCCTAGGATTTCTGGCAACTAGTCGATACTCTGACTTTCTGTTGTGTGGCTCTAGAACTTTTCTCTAAGGAACAGACCCATAACTTTAAATTGTCTATCTAGCAGACCCATAGGCATCTTAAACTCAAGATCAAAAAGATTGTATTATTGTTATCCCCCAAAGCTCAAGCTTGCTCCGTATTTATGTTCTCTTTTTTTAAAACTATTTGAATTTTAAACTGTTTGGTTATTAAACCTATTCAGTTATTAACTCCACTGTTCATTTGCCCCAAACAGAAATCGCAGATTGATCTGCCACTATCCTCCCTTTCTTATCATTAGGACTTCCACTTCCAAAACCAACATATATTTGATTATTGCTATAGACTGAATATTTGTGTCCCCCCAAAATGTGATGGTGTTAGGAGGTGGAGCCTTTGAGACGTGAGTAAGTCATGAGGGCTCTGCCCTCGTAAATGGAATCAATGCCCTTTTAACAGAGACCCTGAGAGATACCTTGTCCTTTTTGCCATATGAGGTTATGCAAAAAAGCAGCCATCTATGAACAAGGAAAAGGGCTTTCACCAGACAGTGAATCTGCCAGCACCTTGATCTTGGACTTCCCAGCCTTCAGAATTGTGAGAAATAAATATATGTTATCTGTAAGTCACCTAATCTATGGTACTTTTGTTATAGCAGCCCAGATGGGGTGCTGCTCTAAAAATGTGAAAGTGGGTTTGCAACTGAGTAAGATTAGATTAGATTAGATTAGATCACATGATTAAAGAGGCTGGAAGAATTTTGAGGTTTGTGCTAGCAAAAGACTACCTTACAATGAACAGCCCATTAAGAAGGATTCTGTTGATAACCCAGAAGGAAAAGAGAGCTACAAAGAAAATATTTGGCTGGATATTTGGCTGAAGAAATATCTAAGCAAAGTATCGAAATTGCAGCTTAGCTTTTCTTTATTATAGTAAAATGCAAGAAGAAAGAAAAGACAGACTTGTTCATCAAAAAGGAAGAGGAACTTAAAAGATTTGGAATATTCTAAGCCTGTCCGTATTAAAAAGAGTGGGTGAACTGTTTGGGAGAGAATACAAAGAATGTGGCCAAACAACCATCTGATAAGGAAATGAGCCATCAAAACTGAATTTAGGAGCTATTGTTCAAGACAATGGAAGAAGGCAATTTAGTGATCATCCTGCTCTGCCACCCCCATTACAGAGCCAGAGCAGAAAGGTCTGGGAGGCTGAATGATTTCAAAGGAAGGGCTGAGGGCCCTTGTGGGACTGTGTTTAGCCTTGCCTCGAGAATTTCCACTCCCTGCATTTGTACTAAGCCCCGTGATTGCCCCAGGTGCATTTCCGGTGAATCTTTGTGGTGGGAGGCCCCAGTAGTTACCCCACCAGAAGGCACAGGCAGCAGATTTTGCTGCATCCATGTGGTGCTGTCCCCTGGCAACATCTCTGCCAGGGCAGAGTGCACAAGCTATGAGATCAAGGCTATTTCCACCTAGATTTCCTGATGCATGACCCAGGCAGAGAATCTCTGCAGAGGCTCCAGTGGAGCTGTGGGGCTGGGGTTGCCCTCATGAACACCTTCAGGCGATTCCAGCCCAGGAAAGGCATGTGACTTTAACCTTTGAGAGCTATGGTCTGGTCTGTTCCAAGCAGTCATAGGGTTGGGGGCTGCCCAGAGGCATGGGGGGAAAGCCATCAATAGCCTTTGGGACCCAGCCCCTATCTGGCAAAACTGTGGGAGTGGGACCCCAGTGGGTCTGGGAAGCAGGACCACAGCTTGGACAAAGACAAAGAAGATTCTGCTCCAGCCTTAGGTTTTAGACTTGATCAGGACCTGTCATTACTTTCTTTCTTCTTTCTCCCTTTTGGAACTCTGAATGTCTATCTTATGTTGTCCTATCATTGTATTTTGGAAGCACATAACGTGTTTGATTTCACAGGTTCACAGCTGGGAAGGAATTGGCTCAGGATGAAGCCTGCCTTCAGTCTCGCCCATATCTGGTTTAGATGATTTTTAGATGAGACTTTGGACTCAGACTTTGAGTTGATGTTGGAACAAGTTAAGACTTTCAGGGGTTGTTGAGATGAAGTAAATGTATTTTTCATTTAAGAGAGACATGAATTTTGGGGGCCAAGGATCAAATGCTACAGATTGAATATTTATCCTAATTCATATTGAACTTAACCCCAATACGATGGTATTAGAGGATAGAGCTTATGGGAGGTGACTAAGTCATGAGGGCAGAGCCTTCATGAATGGGATTAGTACCCTTATAAAAGAGACCCCAGGGAGCTCCTTTGTCACTTCTGCCATGTGAAGTTATATTTAAAAGACAGCCAGGAAGAAGGTTCTCATCAGAAACCAAATCTGCCAGTGCCTTGATTTTAGACTTCAGAACTGTGAGGAAGAGATTTCTGTTGTTTATAAGCCACCCATTCTATGTATTGTGTTACAGCAGCTTCAACAGACTAAAACAACGATCAGTTCCTATTATTCTTCCCGAAAGGTTCTTCTATTCCATCTTACCTTATACAACATCATACTGTCCTAATGAGGTCCTTGTCATGTTTTCTGTGTACTTTGTAGTAGCTTTCTTACTAGCCAATTAGCCTGCATCTAATTTCTTTGCTTTTTGATCCTACATCAAATACAGCTCTCAGAGGTATATTTCTATAACAAAACGAATGTAAAATAACATTGAAATGGTAAGTGCTATTATTTCATATACTAACAAAGAAGAAAAACTGCCTAATTAAGCTACAACACAATGCTTTCTTAATATGTAGGATTTTTATTTCATAATTAAAAAATTCTTTTGGAGATATTTAGACATATTCTTATCACATCTCACTTTTGAATAGGCATAAAAAAGAATATAAATGAAATAAATTGGTTAAGGAATTCCTAAAACTTCTTTGTATATGAGTACTTTTCCTAAATAACTTTTCATTTTGATGTTGGTGTTTTCACACATCTTCTGTGCCATCAAAAGCATTGGTGAGACAATTTAAGAGTGCTTCACTGTTATCTGAGAGGTTTTCTTTCAAATCACAATACAGTGTCTCCAAGTTTGGATTCTGGTGTTATTCTGCTTTTATCTGAATATGCCAATGAAGGTTTTTGATCAAAAACCAGGACTTGGGGTGCCTGGGTGGCTCAGTCGGTTGAGTGTCCGACTATTCACTTCAGCTCAGGTCATGATCCTGCAGTTTATGATTTTGAGCCCTGCTTTGGGATCCACACTGCTGACAACTCGGAGCCTGCTTGGGATTCTCTCTCCCTCTCTCTCTCTGCCCCTCCCCTGCTCACTGTCTCTATCTGCCTCTGTCTCTCTTTCTCAAAATAAATGAACTTAAAAAAAACTAGGACTCATTCTTGAATTAATATTGAATTTATATATGTTTAGTGGTGGTATTTGTCTAGTCATTCCATGAGGAAACAACCATGTCTCTACACTTTTCGGTGAGTTTATACTTTAACTTTTATGTACAGACAAGGACATTTCTTTATGACTTTAGGAGGCCATTAATTGGAAGACACATGGTGATTTTCGAGATAGGAAAATGTGAAAAATGTGTACCGGAGAAATTCTGAAGTAAGTTGTCTGACTTTTGTGATGCTCTTGCTTCTAAACGATGGCTCCTCTCTGCCTCCAGAATAACTTCTATTAACATAACATGGTAAATAAGGCCCTTTACACTCTTGCTCTTAGATGTTTTCTTCAGCCTCACTTGCTGCCACTTTGTTTCCCTTAAGAAGTATTCTAACCATGCCTGGCAGCTCAGTATTTCTGTACATGCTTTGTACTTTTGCACCTTCATGCATTTGCTTGCAGTTCTTATATATTCTTTGCCCTCTTCTCCGTGATGAACTCCTATATCCTCTCAGGCTCAGCCCAAAGGTCAGCTGTTTCATGCATCTTTCATGGAACCCCTCTGTCCCAAAAACAATCATTTCCTCATTTGTGTTCTCATAGGGTTTTGTTCATTTATTCTAACATGTATCACCCATGTTACATTTATCCAGTATTTTATGGAACTTGGGTTTATCTGTGTGTCTCTGTCTGAACTCAAGAAGAGACATTGTTTTTTGTTCATCTTTTGCTCATAGTCCTGAAATCCATGCTTGACATTTAGTAAAAACTCAATTCATGAGTTTTTGAATTGAATTGAATTGAAATGAGTTCAATTAATTTGAATTAATGTTTAAAGTCAGTCATTTATTCAACAAATATCTATTGAGTATCAAAAGACTGTAATACATGGTACCGGGAGCTCAGTACAGGGTAATGGGTAGTACTTTTGTTATCTCCAGATGCGGGACCAAAGATTTAGAACGGTTAACTCATTTGTCTAGTAAAAAGTGGTAGAGCTCTCCGACTGAAAATTGAGTGTCTGTGACCGTTCATGAACTATTACCTTGAATGAAAGAACTAATAATGTATAGCCTGAACTTAAGGGTGTATAATTTTGGGTAAGTGTTTCTGTTTTTTATTTTCAAATTTAACTTTCAAATTTTCTTCTGAATTCTGTAGTTCAATGTCAGCTACATTATGAAATCAAACATTAAAAACAAGTCATGTAAAGCAAGTGTTAATGCTTAGTGTAGCTTTGCACATATCAATATCTTTATAATCTGTAGTGTGAACTACTTAGACATGATTTTATAGGGACACCCCCCCCCCCCGCCAAAGACTTTAGAAGTTTCCAGACTACATTGTTTTTCCCCCTTCATTTGCATCTTCTGTATGTGGTAGTAATTTTGAAAACCAGCAAAGTGTTGGAGAAAAGGTAATAGAGATAATGAGAATCTGGTTTGAAAAGAGTAAGTGTTTTGTAATCTGTATTATACATTCTATTAGCCTGGATAGACTGTGTCAAATCTAAAATACCAAGAGGTTTAAGTTAGATGCAATTGAAAATGAGTATCACTATCATTTGAGTAATAATGACATTTTCTTAGTGTTAATTTATCTTCTCAATATTATCCACTGTGAGACCCAACTTCCTAAGAAAATCTGAAAACTTTATCTACCATTTAAAAGTAATCTTTTAATCCCTTTAACATTTTATAATAGGCTATCATAATGGATTTTCCTAAGCTTTCCATTGAAATGGTACCATAAACTTAGAGTGCTTTCTCCATTATAGCAGTCCAGTAGTTGCAGGATAGACAAAATTCTAGGCAATTGAGTGCTAGATAGCAATCATTTTTCACTTTCTTTCTTATCTCTTACACATTAATTATTTGCATTATTAGCATTCTCTTAAATATGTTGTTTCTTTGTAGAAATATTTTAAAGTGAATCCATTTTCTGAGGGATAACACCTGTTCAGTTAGTTAATTATAACTCGAATGAATTGCAGTATGGTAAAGGTAAATAGTTGAAGAGCACCTCTGTGAAACACTCTCATTTGTGGTACTTTCCACTTTTCCAGCAAGGCTTCACATCACATTTAGGACATATGACCTGCCTTTATATGATCTGAGTGAGGATTCTAACATCAATTTGATATTATATATTAATAAGTCCTGGTTTTCTTATTTATTAAATAAAAACAAATAGAAGTTCCTTGAATGCACTTGTAATGGATAATCTCACTATTTCTAGAAATGTACCCAACTCCTTGCCCTCAGCTTATGTGTTACATAATTTCCCAATAGGTGCCTTAGACTTAGAATCTTCCACACCTCTCTTTATATTTGATTTGGGGGTTGGTAGCTTTTCACCCGGTGGCCAACATCATGCTTTCCTACTGTTTTCTTTGCAGCTAACTGTGGGGGCTTGTGGAGGATGGATGACTGTGTCCTGAAACAAAAAAAGAAAGCCTTGACAGGAATCACTTTAATTTCTTTTGTTTTTGATGACTAGATTTATGCTTCACTATTGTCAAAGTCCCAACAAGATAAAGATGTCTGCTATTACTACTGGTGTTTAGTATTTTCCTAGAACTAATGTAAAAGTAAAGAAAACAAAATACAAAGGATGTCAGCATGGTGGCAGAATAGTAGATTCCTTACTTTGCTTCCTCCCACAGATTCACTGAATAAACAGCTAAACACAAATCAATTCCCTTGGAGAGAAATAAACTAGTTGAGTGACTCCTACACAGTAAGTGACTGAGAAAATACACACATTGAAAGGAGTAGGAAAGGTTGAGACACATTCATCCCATAAATTCCTGGCTTAGCAATTTGCAATAAGAAGGGAACCCCAACTGCCAGCTTTTCCCTGGGGAGCAAAGGGTTTGGATCACATGTCTAGCTCCCCAAATTTATTGTTGCTACACAAGGAATTGGCTCCCAAATCACCTAGCTGTGAAAGCCATTGGAGCTCAACATTCATGACTCCCTCGGGACCATATTAAACAAAGAGGAGGTTTTAAACAGAAGTGTGAGCACTTACCGTGACTATACCAGTGGGCTCAACACAGAGAGAACAGACAAAAAGACAAAGCTACCAGTTTCCCCATTGAAGGGATTTGACTGCACATTTTTATAGCTGCTGTCTGAGGGTCCAGTGTCTTCTCCCTCTTCCCCCACCCAAGGTTGAGTTTCTAATCAACCTTCATCTGGAAGTTGACTGGACTTCTCTAGGGGCCTGAAAGGGATTATGGGTACTTCAATACTTTTCTTTCCCCTCACTCCAGTGATGAAAACAAGTGTCCACCTTCTCCCTGGAAAGAGATTATCCACACATCTAGCATCCCACCTGTCATGACTGCCTCTTAGGGGACTGGCTCCCAAATCACCTAGCTCAGAGATCCAAAAGGGCTTGGCATTCACAAGTCCCCCTTTATCACCAAAAACAAAGAGGCAATTTTTAATAGATGTGTAAGCACTTCCTACCACCATCCCCCTACCATCAGTACAGAAGAAGCAGACAAAAACACAAGACTCTCAATTTCTCTCTGGAAGGGATTTGGTTACATAATTTCCCAGCTGCTGCCCAGGGGCCAGGATTCTAATTATCCTTCATCAGGGAACTGATGGAGCACATAGTTAGTAGTCTTATGGAATCCTGAAACTACTATGGGAACTTCCTGTGCCTTTCCTTCCAACTCACCTCACTGATAAAACCAGTGGTGATAAATGATTTACCTGTCATCTAATTCAAAATAATGGTCATAAAGATGCTCACCGAACTCATGAGACCAATACATAAACAAAGTGAGTTTCAACAGAGAAAAAATATTAAAAAGTAGTAGACAGAAATTATAGAGCTGAAGAATACAAGTGAACTGAAAAATTCAGTACACGGGTTCAACAGGAGACTAGGTCAAGCAGAAGAAAGGATCAGTAAACTCAGAGGTCAGTGGAAATCATCCGGTCTGAGGAGGAAAAAGAGTAGAGATAGCTTAAGGAACTTACAGGATGCCAACAAGTGGAGGAATAAACACATTATGAGAATATGAGAGTCCCAAAAGGAGGAGAGAGAAAAAAAGGCACAGAGAGATTATTAAATGAAATAATGGCTGAAAACTTCCCAAACCTGGGGAAATAGACATCCAGATCAAGAAAACTTTAAAAAGCACAAAACAAGATAATTTTAAGAGACCTGCACTGAGACACAATCAATTTTTCAAAAGTTCAAGAGAAAAAATTTTGAAAGCAATGATTGAAAAGCAACATGTTACATACAAGATAACCCCTGCCCCAAGACTACTTGCAGATTTTTCAGGGTAAACTTTGTAAGCTATAAGGGAGTGGAGTGATACAGTCTAAGTTCTCAAAGAAGAAGGAAGGAAGGAAGGAATGGAGAAAAGGAAGAAGAGAGGAAGGAGGGGAGGGGAGGGAGGAAAGAAAGAAGGGAAGAAAGAAAAACTGCCAGCCAAGAACACTTCGCCAGACAAAATTGTCCCAGAATTGAAGAGGAGATAAAGATAAGACAAAAGTTGAAGGAGCATCACCACTGGACTTGCCTTACAAGAAATGCTAAAAGAAGTTCTTCCAGCTGAAATGAAAAAGTGCTAATTAGTAAAATGAAAACATGAAAGTATGAAACTCACTGGCATAAGTGGATATATAGTCAAATTTGGAATGCTCTAATATATAATGGTGGTGTATAAATCACATATAATTCTAGTATAAAGGTTGAGACAAAAGTATTAAAAATGACTACAGCTGTAATAATTTTTTAATGAGTACACTAAAAAGATATAAATTATGACATCAAAAACATAAAATGTAGGGTCAGGGAGTAAACATATAGAGCTTTTTTATGCTGTCCAAGTTAAGTTATAAGCTTAAAATGGACTGTTACAATGTTTTATGTAAGCCTCATGGTAACCAGAAAACAAAAACCAGTAGTAGATACACAAAAGATCAAGAAAGGAATCAAAGCATACTACTACAGAAAATTACCAAACAACAAAAGAGGAGAGCAAGAGAGGAAGAAAAGAACAAAGGGTCTACAAAACACCCAGAGAAGAATTAACAAAAGACTTTACCTACCAAAAATTACCTTAAATGTAAATGAACTAATTATCCAATCATAGACTGAAAGTGAAGGGATGGTAAAAGATATTTCCTGCAAATGGAAACTGAAAGAACAGGTGCAGTGATAATTATATCAAACAAATAGACTTTATGTCAAAAACTATAAGTGACAAGGCCATTACATAATGATAAAGTGGTCAATTCATCAATAGGATGTTAAAAAAATATGCACCTAATATTGGAGCATCTAAATATATAAAGCAAACATTAGCCGATCTGAAGGAAGAAACAATAATAATAGGAGACTTCAATACCCCTCTTTGAACAGTGGGTAGATCATCCAGACAGAATATCAATAGGAAAATACTGGACTTAAACTACACTTTAGACAAAAAAACATCAAACAGACATATACAAAACATTCCATCCAACAGTGGCAGAATACACATAGAACATTCTCTGGGATAAATCATTTATTAGGCCACATAACCAGTCTTAACAAATACAAAAAGATTGAAATCACATCATGCATCTTTGCTGACCACAATTACATGAAACAAGAAATCAGTAACAGAAAAACTGTAAAATTCACAAATACGTGGAGATTAAACAACATGCTTCTGAACAACTAATGGGTTAAAGAAAAAGAAATTTAAAAGTATCTGAGACAAATGAAGATGGAAACACAGCACGCTAAAATTATGGAGATGTGGTAAAATGAGCTCTAAGAGGAAAGTTTGTAGTGATAAATGTCTACATCAAAGAAACAGATCTCAACCTAACTTTACATCACATGGAACTAGGAAAGGAAGAAGCACTAACCCTGAATTGAGTAGAAGGAAGAAATAACAAAGATCAGAGCAAAAATAAACGAAATAGAGACCAGAGAGATAATAGAAAAGGTAATGAAATTATGAGTTGGTTTTTTGAAAAGATAAATTTGACAAACCTTTAGCTAGCCTAACAGAAAAAAAGAGTGAAAACTCAAAATAAGAAAAGAGATGTTACATGTAATGCCACAAAAATACAAATGATCATAGGAGACTACAGGAACAATGATATGCCAAAACATTGGACAACTTAGAAGAATGGATAAATCCCTAGAAACACACAGCCTACCGAGAACAAATTATGGAGAAATAGAATATTTGAACAGACCAATAACTCTTAAGGCAAATGAATCAGTAATAAAAAAATCTTTCAGCAAAGAAAAGTCCAGTAACAGATGGCTTCACTGGTGAATTCTACCAAACATTTAAAGACTTAATGACAGTCCTTCTCAAATTCTTCCAAAATAATTGAAGAGGAGGGAACACTTCCAAACTCATTTCACAAGGCCAACATTACCCTGATACCAAAGCCAGATAAGGACATTGTAAATTATAGGCCAATATTCCTGATGAATATATATGCAAAAATTCTCAACAAAATAGTACTAAACAGAATTCAACAGCATATTAAAAGGATTACATACAGTGACCAAGTTGTATTTGTTTCTGGGTCTAGGTAGTTTAGCATATTCTAAATAAACATGATATGCCACAATGAAGAGAAAAAAAATCATATCATTGCAGTAGATGCAGTGAAAGCATTTGACAAAATTTAATAACCTTTGATAAAACTCTCAACAAGTTAGGTATAGAAGGATTATACCTCAAAGAAACAAAGGTTTTATATAGCAAGCTTACAACTAACATACTCACTGCTGAAAAGCCAAAAGTTTTCATCTAAGATTAGGAGCAAGACAAAGAGGCCCACTCTCATCAATTCTATTCAACTTAGTACTGGAAGTCCTAAGCAGCACAATTAGGCAAAAGAAAGAAATAAAAGGCATCCATATCAGGAAAAATGAAACTTGTTTTGTTTTCAGAATACATTATCTTATATATAGAACACCCTAAAGACTCCATCCAAAAACTGTTAAAACTAATGAATGAACTTAGTAAAGTTGCAGGATACAAAATCAACAAATGAAAATTGGTTGCATTTCTACACACTAACAACAAACTATCTGAAAAAGAAATTAAGAAAACAATACCATTTACAATTGCATCTGAAAAAGAAATTAAGAAAACAATACCAATTACAATTGCATCTTATTCTTAAGAATAAACAAAGGAGGTGAAAGATCTATACAATGATAGCTATCAAACATTTATGAAGAACATTGAAGACACAAGTAAATAGCAAGACATCTCATGTTCATGGATTGAAAGGGCTAATATTGTAAAATGTCCATACTGTACAGAGTGATCTACACTTTCAGTGCCATCCCTATCAAAATTCAAATGGCAATTTTACAGGAATAGAAAAAAAAAAGTCCTAAAATCCGTATGGAATCATAAAAGACCCTGAATAGCTAAAGCAATTTTAAGCAAGAAGTGCAAAGTTGGAAGCATTATACCTTCTTATGTATGTTACATAACTATATCAATCAAAACAATATGGTATTGGCATAAAAACACAGATCAATGGGACAGAATAGAGAGCCCAGAAATAAACCCACATATATATGGTCAACTAATTTTCGACAAAGGCACCAACAATATGCAATAGGGGAAGGATAGTCTCTTCAATAAAGGGTATTATAAAATTGGACACTCACATGCAAAAGAGTATAATTGGTTCCTTATCTTATATGATACACAAAAATCAACTCAAAAGGGATTTAGGATTTAAATTAAAGACCTGAAACTGTAAAACTCTTATTAAAAAAAAACATAGGGGAAAAGGTCACTGAGATTGGTCTTGTTGGTGATTTTTTGGATCTGACACAAAAACTAGGTTTTTGTTACTAAAATGTTACTGTACAGCAAAGGAAGCCATCAAAAAAAGGCAACCTATAAAATAGAATGGAATGAAATATTTGCAAGCTATACACTCAATAAGGAGTTAATACCCAAAATATATAAGGAACTCTTACAATTAATAGAAATAATAACAATCAAGTTTTAAAATGGACAGAGAACTTGAATAGACAGTTTTCCAACGACATATGTGTGGCCATCAGATATATGAAAAGATCCTCAACATCAATAATCACCATGGAAATGCAAATCAAAACCACTTACTTATTGCCTCACACCTGTTTGAGATGACGATTATCAAAAAATTAAAAGATAATAAATATTGGTAAGAATGTGGAGAAATTGGGACCTTGTACACAGTTGGTAAGAATGCAAAATGGTGGCTATGAAAAACAGTTTAGGAGTTCCTCAAAATATTAAAAAGAGAACTACTGTAGGATCCACCAATCCCACTTCTGGATACCGATTTAAGAGAAATGAAATCAGGATATCAAAGACAGATTAGCACTCCTATGTTCATAGAAGCCCTATTCATGATAGCCAAGATATGGAAATAACTTAAGTTTCTGTCGATGGATGAATGAAGAAAGCCTGCAAAGGAATGTTATTCAAACTTAAACAAGAAGAAAATTCTGCAACATGCAAAATATTGCAAAATATTGGATATTGGTCAATTCGGGGCCGTTATGCTAAGTGAAATAAACCAGCTACAGAAAGACAAATACTGTATGATTCAATTTATATGTGGTGTCTAAAATAGTCAAATTCATAGATTCAAAAGAGTGGGACTAAAGAGGAAACAGGAAGTTACTAATCAGTGGGCATAAAGTTTTAATTAAGATGAATAAGCTATAGAGATCTGCTATACAGTGTTGTAACCTATGGTCAACAATATTGTATTATACACTCAAAATTTTGTTAAGAGGGTAGATCTCATGTTGCTTCTTTACCACAATAAAATAAAATTTTTTAAAAAACTGAAAATGAATCATCTAAGCACCAACTCAAGAAGAGAAAGTTGAGGTCAACAAAGAATGCCCAAGAAAGTGGAGGAAGGAGACAATAAAGTTCAGCTATTAATAGAATTCTAAAGCAAAGATGGGGAGAGTAAAGATGGTGTAGTAATAGGGGGACTCTGTGATTGCCTTGTTCCTTGAACACAGCCAGATAAATATCAAATCATTCTGAATACCAAGAAATTGATCTGAGCACTGAGAGAAGAAACTGCACAACTAGAGGGAGAAAAGAGGCTGCATCATGGAAGGTAGGAAGTGCAGAGAGTGATTTGGGGGAGAAAAGAATCATAGTGTGCTGCAGAGGAGAGGGAGCCCTAATCACAGAGACAGGAGAAAGAGAAAGGAAGAATGCAGCATACAGGTGCAGGGTGCTGCGCAAGAAAAACACTTCCCCCAAATCATTGAGGAAATGAGAGTGGCTGATTATCACAAGTTTTTACAAGCAGCAGAGCTCAAAGTCTGAAGTTTTAGAAGTCCACACCATCGCTAAGGTTGATCCTGGTAGATGTGGTGGTGCTCCTGGAGAAGGAGGGTAGAGGTCCGGGAGCAGACAGCGTGGTCTGAGGTTATCCTGGGTCCCACCGGAAGAGACAGTTCTCCTTCTTGGAGTGCATTTGGAAGAGGTGGCACTGCCCCTAAAGGGACAAAAGACCAGGCAGGCACCATTGAGCTGCCTCATTCATCAGCATAATGCACCTGCTAAGTGTAACTAACCAGGAAGCTAGCTTTTGGCTGCACTTTACCATAAACTCCCAAGCCCCTGCTCAGTCCTGGAACTGATTTTCTGGGACAAATTGGAAGCAGCCAAGCATGGCAATCCTTCCCCAGAGGATCAGTGTAGGTTTGCACCCTGCCACTCCAGGTCCCTAAAATTTGAAGTTTTGAATGCCAGCCAGCACACCTGATGTAAAACACAGGAGCACTGTGCCACTGGGAAGGTGACAGTTTGGACACAGACAAGGGTGAAGGCAGGGATCTGATGGAAGCCTGTGACACAAGAAGGGATTGTTCACTCTTCCGTGAGGGCTTCCTGAAGAGTGGCAGGTGTGAACTACGCTCTCTAGGGACTAGAGCAGGTGGATGCCATTTTTCACCCCTTCCATCAGCACAGATGTACTTGAGAGAGAGGCACAATGCCCACAGTAGAGGCTTGAGCCACTTACACCAGGCCCTGCCCCCCTGAGCTCTGCAGGTGTATTTGTTTCTTTGTTTTATTAAGGGCAAGCTCTGAAAGCCAGAGCTGAGGAGGGCTCCTCCCCCACAAGACCAGCATAAACCCTCTGCAAGCACCAAGTCTACTGACCATAGAGTGCTGCAAAACTTCAGCTCTAGAGGAAATAGGATCTAACCTTTTTTAACAAGCAGACTAAAACACACCTAGTTAAAACTTGCCACATACTGTACAAGGTCCAAACACTCCCCACTGCAGGTAAGGAGAAACTCTACAGAGTACTGATCTGAAGAAAAGAGCAGCCAAACCACAACAGCAGAGCACATACAGCATACACCAAAACACTTCCTGAAGTACCATACCCTGGGAAGTATATGACATCTTAGTAATATAGCCATTACTCTCAGGAGCAGGAAATATAACAGGTTTTCCTAATGCAGAGAAGACAGAGATCTAGACAAAATGCCAAGATGGAGGAATTCATCCCAAAAGAGAGAACAAGAAGAGATAGAATAATGGCCAAGGAATAATCAAAACAGATATAAGTAATATACCTGAACAAGAATTTAAAATTTTTTTAATGTTTAAGAGAGAGAGACAGAGTGCAAATGGGGGAGGGGCAGAGAGAGAGAGAGAGAGGAAGACACAAAATCTGAAGCAGGCTCCAGTCTCTGAGCTGTTAGCACAGAGCTCGACGCAGGGCTCGAACCCATGAATCATGAGATCATGACCTGAGCCAAAGTCAGATGCTTAACTGACTGAGCCACCTGGGCACCCCTACCTGAACCAGAATTTAAAACAACAGTCATAAGGATACTAGCTGGGCTTGAGAAAAGCATAGAAGTCACTAGGGAGTCCCTTACTGCAGAGATAACTAAAAACCAGTAGGCCAAAATGAAAAATGCTATAAGATATATGCAAAACCAACTAGATGTAATGACCACAAGGATGGAAGAATCAGAGGGATGAATAAGTGATATACAAGATGAAATTATGGAAAATAATGAAGCTGAAAAGAAGAGGGAAATAAAAATATTGGATCATGAATATAAACTTAGGGAACTCAACAACTCCATAAAGCATAACATTTGTATCATAGGAGTCCCAGAAGAAGAGAGGAGAAAGATGGCATAAGGTTTATTTTAACAATTACAGCTGAAAACTTCCCTAATCTGAGGAAGGAAATAGACATTGAAATCCAGGAGGTATAGAGAACTCCCACCAAAATCTATAAAAGCCAGCCAACACCAAGATACACTGTAGTAAAATTTGCAAAATTTTAAGAGATAAGAGTCCTAAAAGCAAGGGAATAAAAGTCCCCAACCTACAAGAGAAGACAAAGAAGATTTGCAGCAGATCTCTCCACAGAAACTTGCCAAGTCAGAAGGGAGTGGCATGATATATTCAACATGCTGAATGCAAACAATATGCAGCCAAGAATACTGTATCCAGCAAGTCTGTCATTCAGAATAGAAGGAGAGTTTCCCAAACAAAAACTAAGGGAGTTTGTGACCACTGAACCAGCCCTGCAAGAAATATTAAAGGGGGCTTTTTGAATGTGAAAGAAAGCCTAAAAGCAACAAAGACTAGAAGGGAACAGATAAAAAACCTCAAGAAACACCAACTTTACAGGTAAATGGCACTAAATTCATACCTATCAATAATCACTCTGAATGTAAATGGACTAAATGCTACAATCAAAAGACATAGGGTATCAGAATGGAAAAAAGTAAAAATAAAAATGAAAAAAAACCCCACAAGACCCATCTATATGCTACCTACAAGAGACTCATTTTAGACCTAAAGATACCTGCAGATTGAAAGTGAGGGAATGGAGAATCATCTATCATGCTAATGAGTGTTAAAAGAAAGCTGGAGTAGCCATACTTATATCAGACAAACTAGATTTTAAAACAAAGAGATGATAAAGGAGGCACTGTATCATAAAGGAGTCTATCCAACAGATATATAATAATTGTAAATATTTATGCCCCCAACTCATAATAACTAAAATATATAAATCAACAAAAAGCATAAACAAACTCATTGATAATAATACAATGATAGTAGGGGACTTTAACACCCCACTTAGAGCAATGGACAGATCATCTAAGCAGAAAATCAATTAGAAAACAATGGCTTTGAATGACACTCTGGACCAGATGAACTTAACATATATATTCAGAACATTTCATCCTAAAGCAGCAGAATACACATTATTTTTTGAGTGCACGTAGTACATTCTTTAGAATAAATCACATACTGGGTCACAAATCAGGCCTCAACAAATACAAAAAAGGTTTAGATCATACAATGCATATTTTCTGACCACAACACTATGAAATTTGAAGTCAACCACAAAAAAGAATTTGGAAAGACTACAAATACATGGAAGTTAAAGGACATCCTATGAAATAATGATTGGGTTAAACCAGGAAATTAAAGAAGAAAAAAAAATACAAGGAAGAAAATGAAACTGAAATCATGGCAGTTCAAAACCCTTGGAACGCAGCAAAAGCAGTTATAGGAAGGAAATATCTAGCAAAACAGGTCAACATCAGGAAGCAAGAAAAATCTCAAATACACAACTTAACTTTACGCCTAAAGGAGCTAGAAAAGGAAGAGCAAATGGAGCCTAAAGCCAGCAGACTATGGGAAATAATAAAGATTAGAGCAGAAATAAATGCTATAGAAACAAACAAAAAACAGTAGAACAGATCAATGAAATTAGTAGCTGGTTCTTTGAAAGAATTAATAAAATTGATAAACCCCTAGCTAGACTTATCAAAAAGTAGAGAGAAAGGATCCAAACAAATAAAATCATGAATAAGAGAGGAGAGATCACAACCAACACCACAGAAATACAAACAATTATAAGAGAAAATTAGGAGCAATTATATGCCAACAAATAGGGCAATCTGGAAGAAATGGACAAATTCCTAGAGACATAAACTACCAAAACTGAAACAGGAAGAAATAGAAAATTTAAACAGACCCATAACCAGCAAAGAAATTGAGTCAGTAATCAAAAATCTCCTAACAGACAAAAATCTCCTAACAGATAAATGGCTTCCCAGCAGCATTCCACCAAACATAAGAAGAGTTTATACCTATTTTTCTCAAACTGTTCCAAAAAATATAAATGGAAGGAAAATTTCCAAAGTCATTCTATGAGGCCAGCATTACCTTGATTCCAAAACCAGATAAAGACCCCACTAAACAAAGGAGAATTATAGGCCAAAGTCCCTGATGAATATGGATGCAAAAAATTCTCAAGATAGTAACAAATCAAAAATTATTCACCACGATCAACTAGGATGTATTCCTGAGCTGCAAGCGTGGTTCAGTATTCACAAATCAGTCAAGATGATATACCGCATTAATAAAAGATAAGAACCATATGATACTTTCAATAGATGCAGAAAAGTATTTGACAAAATACACTATCTGTTCTTGATAAAAACCCTCAACAAACTAGGGATGAAGGGAACATTCCTTAACATCATAAAGGCTATATATGAAAGACCCCCAGTCAATGGAGAAAAACAGCTTTTTTCCCCAACAGTCAGGAGCAATATGGGGATGTCCACTCTCACCATTACTTTTTAAGATAATACTAGAAGTCTTAGCCTCAGCAATCATACAACATAAAGAAATAAAAGACACCAAAATCAACAAGGAAAAGTAAAACTTTCACTATTTGCAGATGACATGATACTCCATGTAGAAAACCTGAAAGACTCCATCAAAAAATTGCTAGAATTGATAAGCAAATTCAGCAAAGTCATAGGATATACTATCGATGTACAGAAATCTGTTGCATTTCTGTACACCAATAATGAAGCAGCAGAAAGAGAAAATAAGGAATTGATCCTGTTTACAATTGCATCAAAAACCATAAGACACTTAGGAATAAACCTAACCAAAGAAGTAAAAAATATGTAATATGAGAACTATAGAACACTTATAAAAGAAATCAAAGAGGACACAAAGAAATGGAAAAATATTCCATGCTCATAGGTTGGAAGAACAAATATTGCTAAAATAGTCTACACTACCCAAATATACATATTTAATACAATCTATACATTTAATACAACCCCTATCAAAATACCACCAGCATTTTTCACCAAGCTAGAACAAACAATCCTAAAATTTATATGGAACCACAAAAGACTCCAAATAGCCAAAGCCATCTTGAGAAAGAAAAGCAAAGCTGGAGGCATCACAATTCCGGACTTCAAGCTATATTACAAAACTGTAGACACCAAGACAGTATGGTACTGGCACAAAAACAAACACATAGATCAATGGAACGGGATAGAAAACCCAGAAATGGATCCACAACTATATGGTCAACTAATCGTTGACAACGCAGGAAAGAATATCCAATTGAAAAAAGAGTCTCTTCAACAAGTGGCATTGGGAAAACTGGACAACAACATGCAGAAGAGTGAAACTAGACCACTTTCTTACACCATACACAAAAGTAAATTTAAAATGGATGAAAGACCTAAATGTGAGCCAGGAAACCATCAAAATCCTAGAGGAGAACACAGGCAGCAACCTCTTTGACCTTGCTAGAACAACTTCTTAGTAGACACATTGCTGGAGGCAAGGAAAACAAAACTAAAACTGAACTCTTGGGACTTCATAAAAATAAAAAGCTTCTGGACAGGGAAGGAAACAATAAAACTAAAAGGCACCCTACAGAATGGGAGAAGATATTTGCAAATGGCATATTGGATAAAGGGTTAGTATCCAAAATCTATAAAGAACTTATCAAACTCAACACCCAAAAAATAATGCAGTTAAGAAATGGGCAAGACATGAACAGACATTTTTCCAAAGAAGACATCCAGAAGGATAACAGACACAAAAAGATACTCAACATCACTCATCATCAGGGAAATACAGATCAAAACCACGATGAGGGGGCGCCTGGGTGGCTCAGTCTGTTGGGCATCAGACTTTGGCTCAGGTCATGATCTCACAGTCCATGGGCTTGAGCCCCACATTGGGCTCTGTGCTGACAGCCCAGAGCCTGTATAGCCTGCTTCGGATTCTGTGTGTGTGTGTGTGTGTGTGTGTGTGTGTGTGTGTGTGTGTGTGTCTCTCTG